>NC_054372.1:51429505-51747839 GCF_017654675.1 Xenopus laevis
CTTTTTGGGTGAAAATAAAATGAAAGATCAATTTTCAAGGTTGGGCTTTGGTGAACAAGAGCATAGCTGAGAATAAACATGCAATAAAAAAACAATACTTTATTGAAAATATGTCTTTTTATGTACAGGAAAAGAAATAAACATTATAATAGGTCATATTGATAAGTCTTTTTTTTTTACTGGTGCCTAAGATTTTGTGAACAATATACCTTTGCCATTCTCAATAACTGAATACTTGCACTGTGAATGACATCCCTGTGTGATCTTCTTCTTTAGGCCCCACTCAACACTTATTCAGCTGGACAAGAAAAGGAAGTTCTGCAGTTTGAAAGCAAGAATGCTCCAATATTGAAACTTTTATACTACTCAGTTGTATGGCAGGTGCTTTTCATTGCCTACTGGGTGCACAATGGTATTTAATTTTCCATGAACCCCAGATGCCTTCAATCCAGTCTATAGCCATTTGTTTAAAACAATAATGATTTTAGAAATAGCAAAATAAAAAAACAAAAGCCATATGTGATTTGTAGAGTCTCTTAAGCATGTGCAGAGCATGCTAATGAACTATCTGGTTATGATATTATTGGTGCTTAACCATAAAAGATGTGTCTGTGTCCTCATGTGAGTGATTCAATGTGCTCAAGAATAAAAATAAACAAAGCTTAACATAACATGAAACATGAAACTATCCAAAAACTAAATAAATAATAACCCACACCTAAAAACAAGTAATAACTGAGCCATGGCACTGATTTTTGCCTTGTGCTGGGTTGTATTCTACTCTAGTATGTATGTAAACCTTTATAAACTTGCTTTCAGTGTGCTTATAAAAAGTTATTATTTGTACCTAATAAAGCATGTTGTTTGCAATAACATTATATAGATTTGCTAAGGTAAAAAAGGGTTTTTTGCCATACCACTCATACAAAGTAAATGGTCCCTTGTCCATGAACTATTGGTCTTAAATTTCCCTTGACCCCATTCAATCATTACCTGAGATGCACAATAAAACAGTGTAATCTCCCTGTCCACCTGCTACCTTTGTTGTGATCCATCCTGATAAATGTGCCTGCAGTTCAAATGCCATTAGCGTTACTCCTTCGCTTTAGCTTAGTACTCTTGTTGATAACCCATTCCTGCATATAGTCTCTCTTTATGCTGGTAGCCTCTGCACAAAACCAATAAAAAGACAAAGAAAACATTGAATATGATTACGTTAAATATTGTCAGAATGAGCATCTGGAACAATGATATGTAGCAGCAGGATGATCACTAGACATTTTTTACAGGACCTGAGTTTGTATATATTCTTATGTATTCTCCTTAATGCTTGCTCTCCCAACCTCCACCCCTTTAAGGATATTCCTGCGGTTAAGAAGGTGTTTAAAAGCCCAAAAAATGGAATGGTTTCTTTGGAAGAGGTCATGCCAAGTAAAGAGAAAAACAGGTATGAAACATAAACTTGTGAAATGTATCCTGAAAAAGTGCTCATTATATACCGATTGCTTACTGATATTGGTGCATTTGAGACTCACTAAAAGGTGTTATAATAGATATTAGAAGTAAGCTTTGAGTTCCATGATTTGTACAAAAACACTCAAGCATTCAGCTGCAGCTTTGTGTCTGTGTATTATATCATAGATGTACATTATTCCTATCTACAAGTAAGGACAATTCCTATAAGTCAGCATATAATGCACTTATAAACGGGTGTGGTGATGTCAGAATTTTCCATTAATAACTTTAAAATGTATGAACTCATTTGTTAATGCTGCATGATGCATAAAGTGCAATTCTCCATTTTAGAAAATCATGCGCAAATTGTGGCCATGCTGTTTTCCAAGACTCTGAGGGGCAGATTTATTAAAGGGTAAAGTGGCTAACGATAGCGACAATTAACTAGCGTTACCACCCTCAGGGACATCGCCACTTTACTAATAGGTGCAGGCTTCAATTTGCTAGCAAAAGAGACTGGTGCTAGCCATCACTCGCACTCTATTGCCAGATGACTTTTGGCTCTGGCGAATGGTCGTTATTCCCCAAATTCACTAAAGTGCGACTCTTATTGAACGTTACCTCTTTCGCTATAGTTGCCATCGCTACCTCAGACCAGGTGATGTGTATTAAAGTGGCTAGATCTTCCTCAATCTTCTGTCACTTACATTATATTCTGTGAGCCGAAAATGCATCAAAGTTGAAAAAAAACGCTGGCGTCTTTTCCTTTTTTCAGCCTGATTGCCTGCAAAAGACCTAACTTAAATTTTTTTGGGTAACTGGTTTTCCCCATACATTTGCAAACATATGGAACTTTAATTTTACAGTGGGCACATGTAAGGGGCATTAGAATAACTATCTTGTCTTTATTAAGGTTCCCTGGACATGTGTTTTAAAAAGTGTAATTTGTAAGTATATGCACCAACATTTAACATAACGACGTCCATACAACTTTAAATTTCCCACCCTATGCAAATTGACCTGAACGCAAGATCCCTAGCAAAGCTTCGCTAGGCAGAAATGAACACAAGCGCATCTTCACTATCAAATGCTCGCATTGCCGAAGTAATGCTAGTGAAAAGTCGCCAGTGTTCAGCACCCTCGACCAAACAACATTTTACTGAATTGGAGTAGTCTGAGCGCATTTGCGCCTGGCAAAGTGTTGCGATGGGTGCAATACGATCACTGGCAACAATTCCCTTTAGTAAATCTGCCCCTGAATGGAATGGCATAATTTACATTGTAGCATTAATAATGGCTTACAGTTTACTGGCATAAATCAATTTTAGTTGCATGCTGACACACAACACTGATAGTAGTTATAGACTTCCATTTCATTAATGCATGCACTTTCATATAATTCATCAGAGCAGGTTGTGTGGGCATATAAGTGCTCCCTGAAAGTTGCAAAGGAACCTGTATGGACCTGTAACTCCTTTTTGTCCACCACCCCCCCCCCCCGGTGCCAAGGTTGTACATCACATATTCCTTACCGAAGCAGGCCCTGAGTCCCCATTGCTAAGTGAAAGGTACTGGCAACTCCTCTCTGGCAGTGCCTCCACCTAATGGGATCCGGGAATACACCTGTGGATGGGCCCATTAGGAAACCATTCAAATACAAAAATTGCTGTGCAGCAAATAACTTTATGTAACATTAAAGGCAAAGTAAAACACATTCCATTACCTATTTCCCTGGGCATATATGCAGTCAAAGATCCTAGCCCTCCATGCCAGGCAAAGTCCCGTAACTCCTTTGGTAGACAAGAGTCTTAATTCCCTTTCCCCAAAGAGTACATTGTTCCCACAAACCTGGGTCACAAATGGAAGACATCCTGGATCCTTTCATTCCTTCTACCCTCCCCAGGCAGACTAACCTGGGGCTCACACAGAGCTGGCAGGCTCACACAGAGCTGGAGCAGGCATCCACAGCGATGATATCCTTTATCCAAGCACTTTCTGAACTGTAGCTCCCAGCACTGTATATAGCATGAGCATTCCAAGTCCAGATTCTGGAATCAGGAGCTCCTAACCTGGTTTAGCTCCCAGGCATGGGGTTGCCACACCCCAGCCTTAGAGGCCTCCTGCCCCTACATCCTGGTGGCTGAAATCACTATCTCCTCCATGAAGTAGTATCCAGCTAATCTGCTGTCTGAGCACATGGCTCTTCTTTTTATAGTAAAGTGGTGCAACAGCGACACCTAGTGACTTACTTTGGTATCAGCCATGCTGCACCAGCACAAGGGCTCTGGCCCCTGCCAAGCCTCTAGGAAACCCTGTAGCTAAGTCTAAGCAGGGGGTTTCCAGCCATGTGGCTCAGACCAGAGGGGAATTAACCCTATGGGTCCCTACAGAACAAAGTACCTCGCAGAACCCTTCCAAATGGAATAAAATATCATGGCCAATTGCTCCAACACAAATATCAGAATCATGTGGAATTCAATATCCCTGAAAATAAAAAAAGTATTTTTCTGTTATGGCTGTCTTTCCTGTCACAAAAACACAGCAGAAAGTCATGCTGACAGAAGGTGTGACAATGTTATACACTGCAGCTGTGACAGTTGTTTTTAACATCCTCACAATTGTAGATTATAATTGATAATGTACCCACTACTAATGTACCCCTTACTTGTGGAAATTATAAAGTTCCACAAGCTTGAAAAATAATTTTTATGGTCATGGTTTCTTCTAATATCTGTGCAAATTAAATTATCCGTTATATGAAATAAAACTTATGCATACAGCTCACTCTCTCCTATTTTGCTGCCCCCCAACTGTTTTCTCACATTCATGTGACACCATTGTTTTGTTTCATTTGTTTTCTGGAATATTTGTTTTATAACGTTATCAATTGTGACAATGCTTTCTTGTGGCAATAAAATATGATTCTCCTTTGTTTATGTGGAATACTTTTAGAAAGCCATTGGGGCAAATTCACTAACAGGAAATGGCCAATTTTTTTTAAAACAAATGTCCAATGAGCCATAATAAAGACAGAAGAGATTCTCCAATGCCCTAGTCATGAGCCCACCCTTGAACAAATGTTGCAAGTCATTAGTTTGGACTTTTGAAGGCAATCCCACTTTAAAAAAAAGAAAAGTCACCAGTGTTTTTTTACAACTTCCGGAATACAGGATATGATGTCACTGACATGAGATTGAGGAAGATGTAGCTTTGTTCTATCAGTTTGCCTGGTCTTAGGTGGCGAAGTAAACGCTGGTGAAAGTTGTAATATTCAGTAAAATTCTCACTTTACTGAATTTGCCGAGTTGCGACTATTCACCAAAGATCAAAAAGTTGCCTAGCGATAGAGTGCGAGCAAACAATATCAACGGTCTTGTTTGCTAGTAAATTGTCCTCTACGTCTAAATTGGTGATGTCCATGCAGATGTGATTTCTCACACTGATTTTCCTTTGCCTTCACTATGTTTGGTCCCCCATGTCATTCAAGTTCAACATAGAAAGTCATTAAGAAGCGCACTTACAGGTCACTGGAGTATATGCAGGACTTGTTTTTGCTAGTGTATCAATAAAATCAAAATGCATTTAAAGATCAAGAATAAAAACATTTGTGCAATATATAAAAACAATTGATACGGGCAGAGGAGAGCGCGGCTTAACGCGTTTCGTGACTGTGCTAGTCACTTCCTCAGAAGCCAGCACGCCACCAGCAGACAACATAATTATTTAGCCACATATATAAAATCATTGGTTGGAATATAGTAGTTATACACAATCAATGAAACTTTTAAGTATCTTCTAAATAACTTTTTAGGTAAAATCCATGAAGGACAATAGGTAAACAATAAATCAGCAGTGATAAGCAGTTTGATAACCAGGACCTATTTTATTGAAACACTCACAATACCTAGTCCTACATATACTCTGGTGACCTGCAAGTGCACTTCTTAATGACATTCTATGCTTGACCAAGTGAGCAGAGTGGATTGGGTCATGTGTCTGTCTGCCTCTCCTTCATGTGATGCGTTCCCATGCAGCGTGTTCTCGGTTCTTGCTTCATATTAAAGTTTAACATGCCTGCTATGTATGTACTGTATAAAACAAGTACTTGCTGGGGCACCTGCCCATCTCAGCTCACATTTGTATAATCAATAGTCTGCTACCTGGTGTATCACTAGGAATTTTTTACTAAATATCAAGGATATAACAAAACATTTTATCAAAGAAACAAAAATTTACATAGGGTAAAGTAATCACTATAAAGGTGAAATATATTATGCACCCAGATTTCTCATACTTTAGGATATTATGATTAAGCTTTGTACAAAATTGTGAAAATCCTACAGTGGATACTGGATGCCAGGCTATGCAAGGGTGGGGTGCGTATGCCACCATCCTATATTGAATGCAATTTCTTAAGGATGGAAAGATTTAAGTGAGGATAGCCATTTACTTTCTCTCAGAGTAGAACAATGGACATTGTTTCTAAGGTTATCTAACTAATTTATCATGGTTTGAATTAGAATTTTGCCACGATTCAAATTTTTTTGAACAAAAACTAACAAATTTGAATTGTATTTTCAAACACTCGAATGTCTGGTATTTATTAAGCAAGCAATAACTCAAAAAATAAAAAATAAAAAAAATCTGTCTGGCGGGTTAAAATTGAAGTCTATGGCAGTTGTCCTAGACCAGGGATCCCCAACCTTTAGAACCTGTGAGCAACATTCAGAAGTAAAAGGAGTTCGGGAGCAACGCTAGCATGAAAAATGTTCCCGGGGTGCCAAATAATGGCTGTGATTGGCCATTTAGTAGCCCCTATGTGGATTGTCAACCTACATTGAGGCTCTGTTTGGCAGTACAATACATCTGGTTTTTGTACAGCCAAAACTTGCCTCCAAGTCTGGAATGCAAAAATAATCACCTGCTTTGAGGACACTGGGAGCAACATCCAAGGGGTTGGAGAGCAACATCCAAGGGGTTGGAGAGCAACATGTTGCTCACAAGCAACTGGTTGGGGATCACTGTCCTAGACAAAATGCAAGCCATTTGTTAAATTATAGAGTATATTTGAAATAGAAAAAAATAGAAATAGAAATAGAAAAAAACCTTCATAAATTTGATTTTTGATAAATAAGCCCATAAGAAACATTATCAAACACATTAATAAGGGAAGAAGTCTTAAATAAATTTAACTAGGTATGTAAAAAGGTTTTGTCAAACCAGTTTTAAGTTGCTAGCTACAGGTAAGATGAAATTTAATATACTATTATATGTGTGATTTAAAGTGAGACAATTTATATTGTTTTTTTGCCCTGCACTGGTAAATGGGTATGTTTGTTTCAGAAAAATTACTCTAATCTATATAAATTAGCTGCTGTATAGCTGCATTCATAGCCATTCAAAGGACAGATGGCTCAGCTTACATACTTAACAGTAAATAACATACGTTAACAGCAAATATGCTTTATAGAATATAACATAGCTCATCCATTATCCACTATTTAACCTGTGCAATTTAGCCTTATTTCAATTGCCTCAATTTCTATACAGCAGATTGTTTATATAAACTATGGTAACATTTCTAAAGCAAACAGATAATTTTTACCAGTGCAGGGCAACAGTTTTATTTTAAATTTTATTTCATTTTGGGGGTGTTACTGTTCTTTTAAGAATGCTCAAGTAAGAGGCAGTGTAACTTATGAGTTCTAAATGTGTGCAATGAATACCTAAAAAAAAGTCTCAGGCCACGTTTTATACTGCAGAGCTGCAACAATGTATTATTGATTTTTATTATTGAATGTATTATTGAATGTATTATTGATTTGGTGTTATGGTCTATTTTTCATTCAGAACAGTGATGTGTTTAATAGACCCTATTGAAACAGGTTGATTATTTGGGCTATCCTCAAAGTAAAGAAAAATGTTTTGTAAGAACACATGAGGTTAAATTATATCCCACTGAACAAATTAGCAACATCTAAGAAAATCATAAATATTTTGGCATTTTATCGCATGGGCATGGCTGTATTGTAATAATTGTATAAATGATTCAAATAAAGTTCACCTTAATGTCAATGTATGCACATATCTGCCAAAATAGCTCTGATAATTAACTTTGCTGATTAAAATGGTACACAAGGTCAACAAAGGTTAGAGAAGGTTTCTAATTAATCTGAAGTGGTACTTCTGCGAACGACTGTGTTTATCACATGCACTTGAAAGCATTTACATTTCATAGATTCAATCAGTACAGTATGTATAATTCATTTGTGGCTACTTCACTGCTCTGTATTTTACAGAGTTAGAGCGAGTCTAACTGCAACGAATCACATAATATACTGCTAACAGAAATATTTGATGGAAAGATTATATATATATTTTAGTGTCTAGTCCCACTTCAAACATTTTTGACTACAAATGTATTTACTTTGTTTAATTAAAATAAATCCATATATACAGTATATGGCTAAGGTTGCTTATGGAATCTAGCAAAATTGTGAATTTAAATTGTACAGGTACAAGGCCTATTGTTATTATTCAGATTGCTTGGGACCTGCAGTTTTTCTTTTAAGGAATCTCTTCATAATTTGTAAATGCATTTAAACCTTAAATAATCCCAATAGGATTGTATTACTGTTATCTTAGTTGACATCAAGTACAAGGTACTAATTTATTATTACAAATTAAAATAATAATTAATTGAAATGGGGTCTATGAGAGATGGCATTCCCATAATTTGGAAATTTCTGGGTTTCCAGATAACAGATCTGTAGTATTATTAAGAAATCATAATTATTTTCTTCTCCTTTATAGCATTGTTAAAGATACCTGGTTGTCTCCATATAACCATAAAATTACAAGCACATAAGCAAAGTATATAATAAAAAAGCTCAACTTTTTCAGAATTTATTATGCAACAAAAATCTAACAATTCCAAATAAGAAAATACTCCATATAAAACCTGTTGAAATCATGTAAAAGTCAAGGGGAGATATCCCTTTAACAACTGGAAAATCTTTCTTTGATTTGTGGTTTTAGGGGTTTTCCAGTGTTTTTGATGCTGGCTTTTGTGCAACAGTACACACAAGTTGTAGTTATTGTGCAACAAGTAAAAAAAAGTCATTTTTTTTTAAATAAATTCCATGACATTTGTGCTTTTAGAGAAAGTGAGTTTAGTTGTAATTTTAAAAACCTCTAAGACAAGTAAAATGAGATGCAGATAAATAGGCCTCCAAGTGTCCCATCTCAAAATCACAATTTCATGCTTCTTGCTTTTATGATACATTGGGGGGCCCATTAACTCAGTTCGAGTGAAGGAATAGAATAAAAAAAACTTTGAATTTCGAATGTTTTTTTTTTTGGCTACTTCGACCATCGAATTGGCTACTTCGACCTTCGACTTCGAATCGAAGGATTCAAACCATAAATCGTTCAACTATTCGACCATTCAATAGTCGAAGTACTGTCTCTTTAAAAAAAACTTCGACCCCCTACTTCGCCACCTAAAATCTACCAAAGGCTTTGCAATCTTTTTTTGGTCGAAGAAAAATCGTTTGATCGATGGATGAAAATCCTTCTAATCAAACACGAAGGAATCGAACTCGAACAAATTGCGGTAAATCCTTCGACTTCGATATTCGAAGTTCGAAGGATTTAACTTTGACAGTCGAATATCGAGAGTTAATTAACCCTCGATATTCGACCCTATGTAAATCTGCCCCTGTGTGTTTATACACCAAACCAACAATCAGGGACATATTTTTTACAAATTTTACTTTGTAGCAGTTTATTACTTTTCACAGCATTCTTGTAGGATTGGATCATCTGCAGAGTGGAGGCTGAAATATCTAAGCTTATTAAAAGAGACCACTGAAACTAAAAGATATTGTATAAATAAAAAAAGTAAATAATCAAAATTTTTATATACAAGTCCAATATAAATTTGGACTTGTCAAATCACATATTTCAGATGACAATGCCTTTCCAAGAAATTGAAATTCCAATTATTACAGTAACTAGGCTCAAAATAACTAGAACAAGCTATTTTATGGGAAAGAAATGTATGATGTTTAACTTGTATAGCATATGCACCAGAACAGAACTGATGGACTGGGGAGCATGTTATAATATCACCCACCCATTTTTGCCAAACCAAGTATAATGAACCTACTTTCTACCAATGGTTTAAACTCTTTTTCATCTATTGCATGTAGAATACATGCCAAATTATGGGATCATGGTGACCCAACTGAATATTTGTCAAGGAAAGCAATGGTGTTTGCATTGTATTGTTCTATTTTGAATTCTATGCATTTAGAAATATTTCAGCCTTTCCTAGTTTTGGCTGGTTACACTGTTACTGTAGCAATATCCTTAAGCTGTGTATGACCCTTAACCACAGACAATCAGGCTCTTAACATTTTAAAATATGCAGACATTTTTAGAATTAAAGTGGAAGAAGATTAGTATGATTGAATTTCATTATGACCTTTATTGAATGGTATTTCTCAATCAGAAATGCAATCTTCAGCATTTATGCAGCATATTGAAAAAAAATAATATCTGAGATTTTAAAGAGCTAGGCTTTTTTTTCTGTTATATTATAATGAAGTGCACCATGAACTCTATTTTATTTCGAATGATTTACAAAATGACCTAAAAAAACTTTAAGCCTCAGCTTCAAAACATAATATTTTTGTCTCAGTATTCAGAAGCAATGTGGTTCACCTTTATCAATACAGTTAACATTATAAGTGGACTGAAAGAATTCAAATCAAATCCTATAAAGAAGGGGCTTGCTGCCTTCCTGATGTGTTTTGAACTACTGTACAGTTCCCAGTATTCCACTGACTGATAAAGTGGTAGTGCAGAAACATCTCAATGGTTTGGGGCAATTCTACCCAAAAACCTTCCACAAAGTAGCCTGGCAACCACAGCATGCCTTCCTCTCAGTATTTCATATAAACTATATATTCCTCTCTCGAAGGAAAAAAAAGAGAGCAATCTTTACCAGAGACATATCTATTGAATGATTTAAATTGCATATTTTACCTCATTCCCTTCACAATAATCTGTCAGTATTTAGACGTAGATTCAATGTGAAAAATAAAATTATATATATATATATATAGAACAGTTTAAAAGGATAGGAGCTACCCAATAAAATGTTTACCATTTTTAAGATGGAGTTCAGCAGATGTAACAAAATTGAAAAGGGAAAGGCATTCCAATTGCTGCCGGATTTCATTCATTTAAATGCCACCACCAAGAAGACAGATTTATAGCTTCTTGCACTAGGCCAGTCTATTATCTTTTTTACCATTTGATCAAATGCGTTTTCAATAGGATGATGTCTGTGTAGTACAAAGCAAGGCAGTATCTGAAATGCTGGTAATACCGAACCTCCGACAAAGATCAAACCTCTTACATTGAAATGAATTTAACCACTGAACTCTTTTTTCATCCACTTGAAAAGTTTTTTGCAGAGAAATCTAAAGTTTTTCATGCACCATTAGGATTCAATATGTATCATCAAGTCATACAGCTCGAAAGTTGCAGACAAAGAATTTAGCATTTTCATCAACTATGCAGTTATCAGTGAATATAGGGAATAATATACGTCTGTTGAATGATATATTATGCCACCAAGGACTTCCTTGACTGTATAAAGGCACAAGAACAAAGGCCTGGAATTTTTAGGTGACTTCTGATAGCCACGTTGAATGCAATATAACATAATGAAGCCTTTATAAAATTATGAGAACAATGCATCTAATATTTATTTCTTCCTGGGGACATTCTCTGCTGTCTATTCAATTCTTTTCCCAACACTTATTTTATGCTCTGCATGTTTTCTATTCTTTTTTCTGAATCTTCAACCCTCTATATGTCACCCCTTTTTTTCTTTTATATACAATATTTTTGTTTGGTTGGCAATATTGACAGTGTAAGCTTCATTAACATTGTGGTCAAGTAGTTACAATTTATAAACCGTACAGTGTGTCTTCAAAACTATTAGGGCACATGTAGTTCTGTGAGTACAGTCAGTAAAGTGCAATTTGCTTTTTTCTTCCCACAATACAATATTTTTCCCAGATTTCCAGTGTCAATGGGGTTGCAAGGGGGTGATATGCTTGGAAATTGCATTGCAAACTGAACACAATTGCACTGAAGAATAAGGTGTAATATCTGGTGTTTTGCATGTGAACAACATCTGCACCAATTCTTTAAGCACTTGTGTGTAGCTGGGTCAAAATGGAACCTTAGACATACCACCTAGTCAGGAAGTGAAGGAAGTCCAGGGTTACCTGTGTCAATAGGCACAGCAGTGCTCAATCCTGAGTGGAAGGCAGAGTGCTGCTGTGCTCAACTACACAGAAGTGCAAGGAGGGCATTTTGATAAAAGTAACTTTAATAAAAGGGTATTTATACACAATTGACTTCAGAGAAATTATGGGGACCACAACTGCACCTATTGTGTTCGGTAAATAGGTTTTAACATGAAAAATAATTTCTAAATATGAACTTTTGGGTTTTTGTCTTAACCTGTGTTTTATTTGAGTCATTAAATCAATGACAATGTAAGAAATAAAATAATGTAGTACTAATAATGTCTAGAACAAGAGCAATAAAGCTGCATGAATGTTCTTTATTATGTTATATAAAGAATGAATCACTCTAAGTTATATTTCCTGTATTAACCATTTAATTGTAATATGCTCGATTGCCAAATCAAGGTATCCTTCTCATGCAGCTGGATTCATTTTTATTTTAATTTACTGTTTCCACCTTTATATTCATATGTCTTATTCAGTTGTGAAAAAATGTATCATTAGGAATGATGCTTTGTTATATATTTTTTTCTTTCGTTTTGTTTTTTTATATTCTTTTTCCTGGAGCCTTTTATCTTACTCACAGTCATTCAGTCTGGATTGTATTGTTTTAAAAGTCTGTTCTACATAAAGAAGTTCACACTGACATTAAAGTACATGTGCAATTCCTTTCAAATTGCATAAATACTGTATATTTTGGTGAGAACATTTAAAAATTCCCTAAATTTATGGCATGTACTGATGTCAGAATGACACAGTGAGTCAACTCAACCCACACTACTTCTGTCTTACTTGCCAGCAGCAGCAGCCAACCATCTACCTTCTGACTGCTGGACTTCCCAATAACTGACTACCACACCAACCACCTTCTCACTGACTGCCTCTTCAGCCATCAGCTCACTCACTAACTGCTGCTAGGCCATCCAGACAACATGCTGACTTTTCTATAAATTCAGTGGCCTAAATGGTGCATCTGCCTACACCCTTGTTGTCTCCATCAAGAATGTCCCACTGCTTGCTGCCTCTCACCTCTAGAGTGCAGACTGTAGAGCAACTCATAACACATGGGAACAATTAAGGAAAGAAGAGCATCTGGAATTAAGTAGATGGAAAAAGAAATGGGACCAATACAGGACCAAAATGGAGCAGAACAGGGGATGGGAGAGAAAGGAGGTGGAGGGGAATGCATATAGGATGGGTGGGCAAAACAGGCTGGATGAAAGGATGGAATTGAAAGGGGAAAGAATGGAAGTGGAGGGGAGCAAAGATGGGAAGGGATAATTGCAGGGAAACAGAGAGGTGGCAAAGAAAGAACTGGAGGTAGCAAGTTAACTATGGATATCTGAGGCCTTCACACACTCACACACTGCCCCTGGAACCTGAAACCTTGGGCCAGCAGGTGATTCAAGAATGGGGGAGTGCAGTTTATGCTCCAGGTGTGACACAGGATTATGGTTTGCCAGGTCCTCTAAGGATTCTGATATCTCATGCTATATGTATGCCTTTTAACAGAGGAAGAGGCTGTATATACACATACATGTTTATACATGTATATATATATATATATATATATATATATGTATGTATATATATATATATATATATATATATATATATATATATATATATATATATATATATATATATATATATATGTATATATATATGTATATATATATATATATATATATATATATATATATATATATATATATATATATATATATATATATATATATATATATATATATATATATATATATATAATATCAAAACAGGGGGGTTGTGGGAGCACTCTAAAGGCTTTAAAGTATATATATATATAAGTATAATAAATGCTATTGCATATGTACCCAAATAGGGGTTATTTTGTTACAAAGTTATGATCATAAAATTGATAAGCCACCATACCACGTCAAGGTAAACCCCGAATGGCGGTCCCTAACTTGTTTTATTTTTATGTGCATTTTAGCGTTACCTGTAATCAATGTCCATTGAACGCTGTTTTTTCACTGAGGGCTAAATCCTCCCCAGCCAGCAATCAGGCTTTTAAAGGAGAGATATTCCCAAAACAAACGCCCAATTTTAAAAGCATAGGAACACCACTAGTTTAAAGGGGGGGTATGGGGTGCTACAACCACTGAAGCTATGCCACAGCTTCCGGCTAAATATACAATATCAAAACAGGGGGGTTTACCTTGACGTGGTATGGTGGCTTTTCAACTTTATGATCATAACTTTGTAACTAAAAACCCCTGTTTTGTAAACTTACTTTTGAGACAGGGGCCCAGGGAATGTGCATTAAAACTAGCACTTCCTTTATACTTAAATATACTATTACTTAGCCTTTAGAGTGCTTCCACACCCCTATTTTTATACATTGTATTGTTGCCAGAAGCTGTGGCTGAGCTTCATGTGGTTTTTAATAGCACCCCATACCCCCCTTAAACTAATGGGGCCCTATACTTTTAAAAATGGGCGTTGGTTGGACAATTCCTCTCCCTTAAAAGCCGCATACTGGCGGGGGAGGATAGATCCTTTTCACTGAAACCAAGGTTCATCAGACACTGATTACACTGAATGCTACTATGCAGTAAGACTTTTTATACTATGGCCGAAAGGCAAACAAGTTAGGGACCGCCATGTGGGGTTTACCTTGACGTGGTATGGTGGCTTTTCAACTTTATGATCATAACTTTGTAACTAAAAACCCCTGTTTTGTAAACTTACTTTTGAGACAGGGGCCCAGGGAATGTGCATTAAAACTAGCACTTCCTTTATACTTAAATATACTATTACTTAGCCTTTAGAGTGCTTCCACACCCCTATTTTTATACATTATATATATATATATATATATATATATATATATATATATATATATATATATATATATATATATATATATATATATATATATATATATATATATATATATATATATAAAATCAAACAGAATGGAATGCACAACCATTAGTATGCAGAAACCTGGGTGCTAGTCTGAGAAGTATGTAGACAAAATGTAGGGATTGACAGCACTCCAAGGAAATACATCAAGTCAATAATTCAAATGAAAGTGGAGATTTATTGGTGATCCGACGTTTCAGCTACGCACAGAAGCCTTCGTCAGGGAAAGGGCTTTCTACTATTGGACTATATATATATATATATATATATATATATATATATATATATATATATATATATATATATATATATATATATATATATATATATATATATATATATATATATACACACACACACACACCCAGCAATAAAGGGCTTACATCAGAAGCTAATACCTAGCCCTTTTCATAACCTATGCAGAGTGATATTACAAAAGTGGGCCAGGATAAAGTTATAAATACATTGTACCCTTTTTTAAAAATATATTATTTCCAAATGTCTCTTTCCCATGAAAAAGCCTTATGGCATCTATAAAGTTTCTTGAAAAAGTTCAATTATAAGAAATACAATTGCAAAAGTCTTAAATAGAAATATTACATGTTTTTACATGTTTAATATTACATGTTGTACATTTTACATAACAGTAAAATATTCTGAGAAACATTTACAGAACATTCAGTCTAAACTTGTTACTGGTTATATACTTTTATTATATCTTAACATGATATCTTTTTATTTTCCTTTTTTTTCTGAAGAGATTCAATCAGATCATTATTTTCTTCCAAGGTTTAGAATGACTTATGGTTTCATGAGTGCATAACAATAAAGATCATAATGAAGGACAAAAATAGTTTGGAATCAACTTTACTTAAATCATAATTACTTAAAAAATCCAATAGAAAACATTTAGTACAATTATCTGAAATAGCTTTCCACGTATAGTCTTTCACCTCCAGAATTTAATGAGATGTCCAGACAGTGATGTTTTATTTACCCTTGACATAAATTCTAGGTATCTTTATGACTTAATGAGATACACTGTAAAAGCATCATCAATTTATATTAGAAATTCCCCAGCTCCCTTTACACACGGATTCCCAACCTAAGAAGCATCAGCCTCCACAAGTATTAATGCTAATTGTTATTGATGGGCTGTATCATTAAGTTAGCAAACAATGAACATAAGGTTCTTGTGATGGAAAACACAGACAATAAAATAATGAGCATTTTTTGTTTGTTTTATTACAAATGTATCTTTTTGTCATTAAATGGAATGAGTAAAAATAAAAATGAAAAAGTAAGTAAATCACAGCAACATAATTACTGGATTACATATATAATAATGTACACCCATACAGTGTACTTTAAATTTGAGGCTATTTCAAGGGACTAAAGGTGGCCATAGACACACACATCCGATCGTGTGTGGCGTGTGCCGACATCTTTCGCCCGGCGGAGATCGGTCGTTTGGTCGATCGGTCAGGTTTGATTTTGACCCGACCGATCCCGCCGGTGCTTATGGCACATCGTAATCCGATCGTTCGGCCATACGGCTGAACAATCAGATTACCCCCGATATAGCCATGCCTGTTATGGCATATCGGGGAAAGATACGCTCGTTTGGCAACATCGCAAAACGAGTGGATCTTTGCATCTATGGCCACCTTAAGGATGTTTTTGACCATAGATGACCACCTCTCCACATAGTAGCATTTCTTTGGATATGTGCCTCCTGCCCTAGGCCTTTTAAGACTGCAAGCCTTAGGAACAAATGTGGTCTTGGCAATTTTTATCCTTTAAAAGCTAATGATCGGGAAAGACCAAGCCCTCTGCCTAGGTCAGGAGACACCTATCCCAAGAAATGCAACTGTGCAGGGAAGTCACACTTCCACTTGTATTTATATATATTCTACTTAGCATTGAAGTGCTCCCACAACCCCCTTTTTGTATTTCCTCATAGGAGAAGCCAGTAATGTGGCACCAAAACTAAAGGGCTGATTTATCAAAATTAGCATTTTGCCACGATTCAAGAAAAAAACATTGTGAAAAAACACAACTGTGAATAACACTCAAGAATATTCTTTGGAACCTTGAATAATATAATATATGAAAAGTCACCAGAAAACACTCATCAAGTACGGTGATGTGATTCAATAGGAGTCAATGGGAATTGTTTCTAACAGCTTCATTTATATATTTATTTTCCCTGTTAATTAACACCTTTAAGTTTTTTAGCCTCATTGAAAATGAATGGAAGAATGTGATTCTCGCTGACATATTCGGACACAGTTTTTTTTCTTAAATTAGCTAGCATTCAAGCAGAGGGTGCATATATTTTGTCACCATTTTATTTGACACTCACTTCATTTTTTCTCAAAAATGACCTTGAAAATTAATAAATAGGCCTCCATGTTTACTGCCCGCTCTGCTCACATCACAGCACTTCGACAAACGTAGTTTCGCCCAGACAACGCTAATTCACTAACATGCAAAGTTACATCCAGGGCGACGAACGCTGGTGAAGTTGTGCTAGCGTTACTTCGGCAAGCAAATCGAAGTTGCGCTAGCGTTGGCTAATTTGCATACGGCGGAAAGTGAAAGTTGAATGGACGTATATGTTGCAGCAAATACATAACATTACACAAGCTCAGGGAACCTTAAAAAAATAAAGTTGTTATAATGCCCTACACATGAGCCCAGTGTATAGTTTATTTGTCATATGTCAGGAAATGTAGGGGGGAACCCAGGTACCCAAAAAAAATTTTACGGACTTTTGCAGCCTATCACCCTGAAAAAGTGAAAAGACGCCGGCATTTTTTGAGACTTAGAAAAAAATTTCAACAAAAAAATTGAGGAAGTCCTATACACTCCATTGCACTTCACCTGGTCTGAGATGGTGAAGGCAAGTCTGGCGGAATAGCTAATGTTCAGTAAAATCTGCATCTTAGTGAATTTACGCAGTTACATCCGTCAAAGCGAAAATTCGCCTGGCATTAGAGTGCAAGTTGCACTAGTGTCTATCTCCTTCCCTAGCGAAGTTACTTCTGCGCCCGCGATGTACCGAAATGACGTCACGCTGGCAAATTTTCTCCAGTCACTTCGCCCTTTAGTAAATTTGCCCCTCAGGTGGATGGGTTTTAAGAAGCAACTAAACAAGGTTCCTGTAAAGGTATGGTTATGTATAACAAAATGAGTCTGTTTATGAAGGTTCTCTTCATCCAGGTCATGGTATATCTATAGTAATAAGTCAAATCAACTGTTTTTTTTTTTTTTTTCATTTTATTTCGCTAGTCATCCATTTGGCTTTCTCTCATTCTGAACTGAGAATAACTAGTGAAATGTATTAAAAATAAAATGAAGCAAGTTCAGTTGATTTGACTTATTACTAAAGATAATAATAGGAGTCCTTTCTGTAACACTGTTGCATAGAGCTCATAGGGGAGTTCAGTCAGATAGACCACACTGGGACAATTCAGTAGGCAATTAGCAGCCAGAAGGATAAATATGCAAAGAAATATTACCAAAATGAAAGGACCGGCCTTGGTAGTGATCAGTGTTTTGTGATTACTACTAATGTTGGCATTGAAGAAGCATTGTAGAAGAAGAGGTTAGTCAACCCCTGGTAAAATGGAATTTTATATTTTCAAAGCCACCATTATTGAGAAATTGCAACAGCTCTCACTGAAATTCAGCCACTTTCTCTAATTTTCAGCAGACCTTCATGGAAAGCATTTTCTTATTCACTATTTACAGTACATTGTGCACAAAATGTAGCAATACAACACATGCAGTTGTTTTATTAACACTTGTTGCAGTGTCTCTGATAAACTATTTTCCACATCTTCTGTTTTTGTGACCTTTTATAAGTAGTGGCTTTTTAAATCAGCATCTGAACATTCAGTTATCTCTGTTATCTCAAATGTTTCTCATTATGCTAACATTTTCACAGTATGACATCTTTTAGGTGTAGATTTATTAAACGTAAAACATCACTTTGGAAAACAAAAAGTCACTTCTACCAATTAGGTTTTTGTTTCACTGTCGACAAAATGTCATCTTTTGGTACAAAGTGACTGTGTCAGCAATTACAACTAAGATAATTCACTGCACAATAGCTATTCAGTTGCTAACAAAGCACCTTTGAAGGTGTTTTGTATGTACTTCTCAAATTTCATGCTTTTTTAACTTCAGCTTGAGAAAAGCCTTTCTCTTACATGCATAAAAGGGCACATGCAGTGAGTAAAGTGTAACTTCAAGCACCAGCCTTGTGATTTTTTTTCCCCACACTGCATGTTTTCCCCCAGATTTCCAGGGTCATTGCAGTTGCAAGGGTGCAGCATGTTTGGCATAATTGTGCTGCTCCTGCTCACTGCAATGGGCCCTGTGCCCTGTACCCATTACCCTCCTCCCCCCAGCTGCACCGCCGGATTTAAGTGGTAAATCTCCTGTCGCGGCAGGAGAACTGGCTGCTGAAACGAATGTTCTATCAAACTGAATTTTGGAGATTTGATCATAGTTTAAGGAGTAGGGATGGGTGAATTTGAGCTGTTTAGTTTGGCCAAAAATTTGCAGACATCAAAATGTTGCAGACGCCCATTAAAGTCTATGGGCATCAATATTTTTGATGCACAGCAAAAATTTTTGATGCGCGTCTTTTTTTTTGACGCATGCCTCCATACAAGGCTATGGGCATCATTTCCGTGGTGAAACAAGGCAAAAAAAATGGCCCATCCCTATTAAGGAGTATAGACAATCAGTCAATCAAAGTAAGTGAACTCAAAAACAGGGTAGATATCCCTGCAGAGAAATAAACCATAGACTTCACAAAGTCTCTATACAGTATAGAAATGAGTTAAAAGACCTCTCAAACTATGATATTTGATGTAAAAAATATAAGTCATAGCAACATTAATATACTATATTGCACAACCTCTCTAAAACAAAATGTATTATCCATATTCCACCAAAGCTGATATAAAACACTAAAAGGTTTAGAAATATTGTACAGGTATGGGGTCCAATATCCAGAAAACATTATCCAGAAAGCTCCTAATTAAAGAAAGGCTGTCTCCATTTTATCCAAATAATCCAAATTTTGAAAATTGATTTCCTTTTTCTGTATTATAATAAAACTGTACCTTGTACTTGATCCAACTGAGATATAATTAATCCTTTTTGGAAGCAAAACTAGCCTATTGGGTTTATTTGATATTTAAATGATGTTCTAATAGATTTAAGGTATAAAGATCCAAATTACAGAAAGATCCAGAAAACCTCCGGAAAACCCCAGGTCCCGAGCATTCTGGATAATAGGTCCCCTACCTGTAATTTTAAGTAAGATGCATACACCCATACTGATGGTAATACAATTCTGTTGTGTATGTTTTTTTTTATATTATGGAAATACCATTTATCCAGAAATCTCTAGTTCCCAAGTCTTCTGAATAACAGATTTCATCGCTTGGAGAGTTATCGTACACAAAAACTCACACTACCTAATGTTTATGCAAATAACTGACCCACCAACACGAACAGAAGAAACAGTTATTTCTAATTTACATGCAATACAAATTCCACTGTGAACTGCTCAGTGTAATGATTTTGCAAGGCTAAAGAAAAGGATTTTCTTTTTCATACCTTTGTGTATTATTCTATCCTGTTATGTTTCTATTAACTTGTTTTAATAAAGCTAGTGTGTGATCTGTCTAAGAAATCCTAGAAACTGGAGGGCTGATGCATTTCTTAGACATCATTCTGTAATACTGTATCTTGTCACAAGTTGTTAACATATTGAAATATTTGCATTGATCTATGCAAACAGTAGGTGGAAAATGAATGAAGGTGTATTAATATGCTCTATTTAGATAGCACTGACTTTTTTCTGCATGGCTTTAAAGAGATACTTTATCACTTATATACCCCCACCTAACAAGCTATGGTCTTTGAATAGACCTGACCCTGCAGAAGTCTGTTACCATTCCTGACTCTGTTCTCCTGCACTGACCATGGCCAGATATGATTATCACTTTGACTGTCTTCAACCTATTGTCAAGATGTTTCGTTTGTCAAACAAGACTCTGTTTGAGTTTCAGCCACTGTTATTATTAGCAGCTTCTAACACTGGGTCTGCTTCCTGTCTTGAGGAAAAGACCCCACGCTGAGCATGACAACATAATCATGAAATAATACTTGGCTATTCTCATAGACAGATCTGCAAAGAAGTAGAACTGGAATCCACAATTAGACCAAAACATTAAGGGGCCTATTTATTCTGCTGTGTAAAAAGAAATTTGTTGAAAACAGTGTAAAAAAACTGTAAAAATAATACGTTTTATTTTACGCCATGCTAATGCCAGATTTGCTGCCATTATTTTACACTGCTTCAGACCTTTGTAAGTAAGTTCCTGGCAGAAGTTGGTCAAAGAAAAAGCATGTTAAACAATTACACCATTTTTACACCGTTTTTTACATGGCGATGCCTGGCGATGTCGGGCAAATTATTCTGCCATTATTCTGTAGCTTCTGTTTGGCATCTCTCTTACTGTTTTTGCAACTCTGGCATCAAACATCTACAGTTCTCATTGCTTTGGGCAGACTTACTACCTAAGAGAACTTCTTTAGCATCTACTTTTTGGGGTATAGTACTGTTTTGTAGACAATGTACCTCATCATATATTTGCCTATGATCCTCACCACTGTCTGTGCATCCCTAGATGATTTCTAGTGCATTCTTCCACCTAGATACTATCCTTTGAGGTATTGCTCAATATCTTGCATACTAACACATGCATCAGCTCCACCCACTTCTGATATTATATGAAGCTCCTTATCTCTTAACAAGGTTCTCTCCTTCTGCTTAGGGATTTAGCTCAATCATTCTCATGCACACACAACGTTTTAGCCAAAGATCACAATATTTATGTCACATCATGATGCAAAGCTTACAGCTGGTCAATATATTACAGGTTACATAATACAGGTATGGGATCCATTATCCGGAAACCTGTTATCCACAAATCTCCAAATTACTGAAAGGCTGTCTCCCATATACTCCATTATGATTAAATAATCGAAAGTTTTAAAAATTATTTCCTTCTTCTATAATAATAATAAAATAGTAGCTTGTACTTGATCCAAACTAAGATTTGATTAATCTTTTTTGGATACATAACCTGCCTATTAGGTTTATTTAATGTTTACATGATTTTCTAGCAGACTTGAAGTATGAAGATCCAAATTATGGAATGATCCATTATTTGGAAAAACCCAGGTCCTAAGTATTCTGCATAATAGGTCACATACTAGTAATATGGAAGAAAACTTGTAAATAAACCATTTTTATAATAATGTACTATTTTAGTAGTACAGGTATGGGACCTGTTATCCAGAATACTCTGGACCTGGGTTTTTCCGGACAACCCAATAGACTGGTTTTGCTTCCAATAAGGATTAATTATATCTTAGTTGGGTTCAAGTACAAGGTACTGTTTTATTATTATAGAGGAAAATCATTTTTTAAAATTTTGATTATTTGGATAAAATGGAGTCTATAGAAAATGGAGATTTCTGGATAACAAGTTTGAGGATAACGGATCTCATACCTGTATGTGCCATTGGCTGCCCCTGGGATCCTAGGATTCATGGTGCACACAAACAAACCAAACAAACCATAAGTGGCAGGTAACAAGCCAATTAGCAAACAAAGTTCTGGTCAAGTGATCTCTGAGGCAACACAGACCATCACGAAATGATGATTCAAATAAGAGATGTAAAAGGGCAATATCTACTTTAATATATTTACCAGTTTGGTAAGATTCTTTTATATGCCACTTTATTTGATATAAACGATATGTTGCTTAAGTATTCATTTTGGGGGTATAGTTTTCCTTTAAGTCCATTTTCACAATTAGTGATAGGTGAATTTATTCGCCAGGCATGAATTCGCGGCAAATTTGCGCAATTCGCTGCAGGCGAATAAATTCGTGAAATGGCCGCAAAAATTCGCTGGTGAAAATTCGCCGGGCTTAAAAAAAAAAAATGACGCCGACGTCCAAAAAACGAGACACCAGCACCGTTTCACAAATTTTTTGCCGTTTCGCAAATTCACCCATCACTATTCACAATACAAAAACTCACAAAAGGCCTTCTTCTTATTAATTTGTAACAAGCATTAAATTTATTAGAAATATAATTTAAGGATTGTCAGTGTTTTTAATCTATAGCTTAGTGTGCTTGGTAACCAAAGCATACAGTATCACATTTCTTTGAATCTGAATACCACAAATGATATCCGCAACAGTAATTCGTCTGGTTTATTACAAATCCTTTTAAGTTTCATCTTTCCCTTAGGAATATTAATGACTGCAATGATGAAAAGAATCCTACTGTATTATAGCATTATAAATACATCAGTTCACAAGGAAGGATATTAAAATATATTTGTGAAAGGACAGTAATGAAGGCAATGATTACATTAGATCAGACACTCACTGTAGGGGACTCATTTACTAAGAATCAAATTTCTATTTTTTCCACGATATGAAAAAAAAAGTTTATATTTATTAAAAGCTCTAATAATTTGATATTTATTAAGTGTAAAAAACACAAAAACCTCTGATGCAAAAATTTGGCAAGTAAAAGTTGTCGAGGTCCTATAGAAGTGATTGAGAGCTGCACTCATATTAAACTGCAATTAATGAATATTTATAAGTATTTGTTTGTGGTTTTAGAGACTGTGAATTTAGTCATGGTTTCAAAAACCTCTAAAACCACTGAAATGTGAATGTTGATAAATAAGCCTCTAAATGTATAACTTTTTGTTAATAATATTGTGCACTTGTAAAATATAAAAATTACCCTATTTCATCTAATAATCAAACTGGAAAAACAGGAGTTCCACAAACTCTAAATCCCCATAGTAACCAAAACCTGCTTTATAGCTATTGACTAGTGATGGGCAAATTTGTCCCGTTTCGCTTTGCCACGAATTTTGTCAATTTCACGGCAAATTTGCTAATTTATTCCCCTGCATGAAACGTGGAAATTCACCACAAATTCGTGCCTGACGAATAAATTACTATTGACTAAGCGGGTTATATGCTAAAATCTGAATATTTCTTATTATTTTATTAAAACCACTGACAAATCTGGTGTGTGAAAGATTATCTCTCAAAAAACACTAATTATTAGGATTATTGTACGAAACCCAGCTCCGATCATGATATCTTCCAATTGTTAAAGGGATATCTGCCATTGACTTCTACATCCAATAGCCCTCCTGGGAGTGTGAGTAAAATTTAGGGTGATTGGCAAATTAAGCAAACAAAAACAATCTCTAGAACTAAAAGCAAATAGCCTCAGGCTGTGTTTAACACTATCCCAAATTAGAATCAACAGGACTATGTTTGTAGGCCAGAGAGAAACCCCACCACAGAGGGATAAAAAAAATGTACCTCCAGTGCCCACCTGCCAGGTTTTTGCAGTGAAATTCCGCATTAATTTTTTCGTAAAACTGGGGCAAAAATTTGCTGCAGAAAAAAATTCTGCGACAAAAAAGTTGCAGAGGCAAAACACCATAAGAAAAAATGCCCATTGACTTTAATGGATTTGGACAAAAAAAATGTGTGAAATGGTGTTAAGTTTACCAAATGCAATGAAGTCTATGGGTGACAATTTTTTTCTCAACTATTTGAGTCTACAGGTGTCTTTTTTTGCGGCGAAAACCTGGTGAAAATTTTCGCTAATCACTACTCTTTGCTCTACTTCACATTCCTAGTTGGTAGGGATGAGCAAATCTGTCCCAATCTGTGTGAAACTGTTTGGAAATTCACAAAACAGTGAAAAATGTATGTCAATGCACAACAATTTTTTTTATGCACAACAGTATTTTACACTTGCAACTTCTTTTTCTCACTCCAAATAGATTAAGCCAATGGCTGTTTTTTCTATCAGCGACTTTTTTGTCTCTGAGACTTTTTGACAAAATGCATTCAAATCAATGTGCTTTTTTTCTCGATATTTTTCTCAATTTTTTTCTCACTCCAAATGCATTAAAGTCAATGGGTGTTTTTCCATATGGAGACTTTTTGGTCTTGGTGACATTTCTGTCTTGGCGACCTTTTTGTCTTTTTGCAGCTTCTTGAAAAAAATCGCAGATGTGAATCCATGCCTGGTGAAAAAATTTACCAAATTAGCCAGAGGTTTCACCTGAGGAGAGCATAATGGCTTAGTACTCAAGGCTTCACCCCCTCCAATATAGGGCTGAAGCTGGCGTAGAAAAATCTATTGAGTGAACCCATTGTCCAAAAGTTTCAGCAATAAATCATTTAAGTGGCCAGAATCACTAGTACCCAAGTTATTAAAGATTTCAGAGTCACCACTGAGCACTACTATCCAATAGATCAAAACTGAGACATTAAATACAGGTATTCTATCAATTGACAAGTTGCAGTTTTTACATTAAAAAGAAGATAGAATAAAAAAACTATTCAGTTTAACAAACATTGGGGGACAACGTTGTTATAATATATATCAGAAAGCCACAGTATTTGATAGAGAGCTTAGCCTTTGTAATTAGTACTAGTACTAGTTAAAGTCCTCACTGTCAACTTTCATTAGATTTAAAAAAGTAACTTGAGTCCAAGTAGAATATATAGTCGGCAATTTATCAGAATTTATATTTGCGTACTTTTAGAGGTTTTTTTCTACCATGAATAAATATGAAACTGCTGGGATTCCCATTGCTGTGTCTGAGAGATCAGACACCAGGATGTGTCTGTGAGAAGTTAATGTGCAAACCATTCCTCCATTACCCAAGTAAAAGACCATCCAAGAAAGAAAGCCACAAAGTGTACCACTGGGCATTGAGAAGCAATTGGTCAGGCTTGGTAAAAGCAAGGTATAACCAGCCAATGTGCTGAGGAAAATTGGAAAGTGACCTAAGTAGTGATGATACAAACCTGTCCTGTTTTGCTTTGCTTGTGAAATGGCAAAATCATCATCATACAAATCAGTGGTTTTATTTATCATAAAAATATGGTGTTTGTGTGTATTGCAGTTCAGGAAATGTTCATCAGTATTACATGTAAAAAATAATTCTCATGAATATCTAAGTTTATAATATTTAGCACTTTGATAAATCTGAAATCTACAATATCAGAAACTAAACTCCATCAAAAGCACAGTTTTTTTCTTTTCCACTGTTCGACCTTTAGTAAAGATGAATAGTCTCTCATGATGAACCTTGCCTTGACAATACAAAAAAAATGACTGTGATTTCTGAACATTTTCAAGGAGAACAGGAGATTCAGTTATGCAAAATGCCCTATTCTATCATCAGAAACACAACCTTGAATTATTACTGGCAGCTGAAATGTAGTTAAAAATGCCATGCTCACTGCAGTGAGTACTAGGGAAAAAATAAATATGATAGAATCACTTTAAACAAATAAAGTCATTTATAAAAAATAGTCATTTATAAAAACATTTAAAAAAAAAAATACTATTATTGTGCAATGCTCCCTCACCTTATTTAATTTTTATCAGTCCATTATTTTCTTTCTTTATTTTACATTATTAAATGCTGCAGCATCACCTTCTGTGTCAGGACAGATCCAGTTATACGTACACAATAATACACTAATTACACTAACACTCTAATCTGAGGTTGGTAAAAGTTAATGAATTAAATTTGAAGTTGATGTACAAAAATGATAAATAAAGTTCATTTTTTTTATTCTATAAGGAAATAATGCCATTAAAAAGGAAAATAAAAATGCATTCTATTGTACTGTGCTTTATAATATGTTAGCTCTTTATATACAGTACCAGTTACAAATAATAATTTTGCCTTTGAAGTGGGTTAGTTATGGCATATACACACACTAATAAGTCAAGCTCAGAATACTAAAACTGACAGTCATGAATAAAACTCCACTTGTGTTTTGAAAGCAAGTTTATTTTTTTATAAAGTAAAGAAAATGCAAGATTTCCCAAGCTCAATGCACACAAAAGACTCATGTTACAACATACCTTTCTGCACCATCCTTGCATACATTATGGGGGTTATATCATTATTTTATTAAAACTACTTTGACCAAACTCCCATCCACAATTTTACCTTATCTATCAATAAAATAATTCGAAAAATTCAGTGTGGGAAAAGACTCAATAAACTCTTGATAAAATGATAAAAATATTCACATAATACTATTTTTGCGGATTTGATGTTTAAAAACTCCAACTTTTTGGGATTATCGCCCAAAAAACACAAACATTTCAGATTATTATATGAAGCCCAGTGCAGATCATGATATCCTCCAATTATAAAAGGGACATGTGCCTTTAACTTCTACGTGACCTTGGCAGGTTTGAGATGGAGTATTTTTTAAAAGCCTGGGGGTATAATAAATCTTGAAAAGGTTTTTTTTCCATGAAAAAACATTTTCCCCTTTAAAACTCAGACCACAAAAAAAATCAGACTTTAGTAAATAACCCCCCTAGATGTATCATTCTTTCTTCTGTTTTATTGCATCACACTTCCCTTTAACATTGTTCTAATGGTTATCTTCTGATCTTCCCCTTCTTCCACACTTCTCGCTACCTCGGTGCTTCACTCTGCATTGTATTTGTTTCATTCCAAATTAGCCTTCTTCTTTCACCGACTCATTTTTGCACTTTTTTAACTAATAGACAAGTTTTAGTGAATCATGTGTATATATTGCTAAGTGGCAGTTACAACTGATGATCAAGCACCTGGTTGTAAAATATGAGGATAGATGCGACGAGTCTTCTTGCCAAACGACCGATTTTAGCGAAGTCTGACCAATCCTTCTAAATTATCGTGCGGTTAGTGGGATTCGAACGATCGTACATCTAATGATTTTTCGGCTGACATCTGTCCGGAAATTTATCGGCCAGGTTAAAAAATCTTTGTCGGTCCCAGTGCAATCTATCTATGTTTGCAGGGCCAAGCAGACAGCTCCCCTTTGTTTTCCTGGCAAATTTTTCTTTTTATTTGATGGTCAATTTGTACGATCGTACGATCGTTCCGAGAAAATCGTGGTCTCATGATGAGGATCTGATCTTTTAAAAATCTCAACATCTATGGGCAGCTTTAGAGTTCCATGACCTGAAGCCTTAGGTGCCTTAATATGGTAATAAAACACCTCTGTAACTATTAATATCTTTATATTTTACAACCTGTGTAACTGCTAACTGGTCCAGAAGAAGAAAAAAACCCTAAAGCCATCTGCAGTTTGCTTTGGGGGGAAAGTCGGAATGGGCAATAATACCAGTCCCTTAATGAATTTTGTGGTGATAGCTAATTTCAGTAGCCTCATATGTAATAATAATCTAATGAATATGCTTATGCAATTGCATCAGGCAGAGAATTTGACAGCTTTGCAGTTCTAACTGTGACCCTATTTGTGTATTGATGGGACCTTATTTCTTCTACTAAACATATAAACCCTTATGTCCACTAAAAGCATCTACTGGTGAAAAACAGGCTGTCTGGGTAAAAATTGGACAGATGGCAACCCTAAACATATCTGTAAAATTACACCCGAGGGTACAAAACATGTTGTACTATTTCACCTGTTAAAGAATGAATATATATTCACTTGTTTGGGCTCTTCAGTGATATTTTTTTAAAACAGTGCATATAAGGTGATTTATGCTAGCTTAACTAATATTAAATAGTAGTTAGTCCTACATTTGGATGTCTACACTGGCACTGGTGCTGGAGCTGGTGTTAGGTGTTATCATTCTATAGTACATATAATATGAACAGGACATTACCTTAATCAATCAGGAAAATTGAAAAAAATGCATTTTAGTACTCCTAAAATGTAACTTTATTTTGTATATTTAAATATTTACATTAACAGTGAAATAATAAAACCACTTAAAACAGACCACATAAAATGTGACCAATATGTTGGGAATAACTGGATATGTCTTAACATTTACTGTATCCATGTTCCCTTTATACTGAGACCTGCTATTAAGCCATAGTGCATAATCATGAGCTACATAACCATCCCACCAGCAATGCTCTTAGTCACGCACTTGTGTATTGTGTAGAGAATGTAAAACACTTTTAATGGGGGAAATGGCCCCAGACCATTATGATTATGTTTAAAGTAAATTATGTGACATAATTATGTGATCAGAAGATCTTGGGATTCTTTATCTTAATAGATGTAAAAAGATATTAGATATGAAAGCACATAACACTAAGTTAAGAGCCATTACTGACAGTTATTATCATATATTTAGTGTTATTAACCACACATCATAAAACAGCTTGCTGTGAAGTCTAGGTGAAAGAATAAGTGGATGAACACATTAAGAACATCAATTATTGGTAAGTAGGGTGGCTAAAGACTATTTAGAATATCATTACAGTAAATGGAAATTCCTGTATTAGGCATCCAACTGAAAGTATTGATTGCATGTTACTCCAGAGGGAGTTATGATATAACATGAATTAGGGTACTTAATAGGGACGAGCAAACAGTTTTTTCAGAATTTTGATCCTTGCACCTTTTCCATGTTTATTCTCCTTAATGAGATCTGCCTTAATTAGATTTTTAATATGAACACTCATTTCAACAGGGGTTGAATTTTTAGCCCGACTTGCAGATCTTTTGGGCTTGACTGTATTGCTTTCTACACATACTGTACATGATTAATACAACAGTAAAATGAAGGGGAGAACATCTATGGAATACTGGAATGCAGCACTCATTGCTGTCCAGGATGCAGGAGCCAAACTATTTAATCGTTAGGGAAATATGGATCTTATCTCACTATGTATTTTCATTAGAGAAGCATATCTAATATATGTTAGAAGAGAGCTATGGCAACTGATATATGTTGTGGGGAAAGTGATGAAACTTATGTACTAGGGGTGGTATAGTAGAAGCTGATTTATTTGCTTAATTGAGAAAGAGATGATAAACAGATAAATCAGGGGTCACATCTTTCGAGATTCATATGCTATAGTGAGGGAAAGAAAAATACTAAAAGAAAACCAGTGTATACATTATATTATGATAGCTTACCACTGTGTACTGTGGGCCCGGGTGCACACTCCCCAGACCTTCAGCAGAGGGAGAAAACACCATGAAACATCAAAAAAGGCTGACACAAGCCAAACCACACCAGGTAGAAAAGCAGGAGCCAGAAGATAAAAGTTAGAAATTTAATTATTTTGTTCCATAATTAAAAGCAAAGGTCTGACGTGTTTCGTGTCTACTATGGTTACTAAGACTAAAGTGACCCTAGTAGACATGAAAAGCATCAGGCCTTTGCTTTTAATTATGGAAAATAAAATGCAAATTTTTAACTTTTATCATCTGGCTACTGCTTTTCTTCCTGGTGTGGTTTGGCTTTTGCCAGCCTTTAGAGATGTCGCGAACTGTTCGCCGGCGAACTTGTTCGCGCGAACATCGGGTGTTCGCGCTCGCCGGAAGTTCGCGAACGTCGCGCGACATTCGCCATTTTGGGTTCGCCATTGTTGGCGCTTTTTTTTGCCCTCTCACCCCAGACCAGCAGGTACATGGCAGCCAATCAGGAAGCTCTCCCCTGGACCACTCCCCTTCCCTATAAAAACCGAAGCCCTGCAGCGTTTTTTCACTCTGCCTGTGTGTGCTGAAGAGATAGTGTAGGGAGAGAGCTGCTGCCTGTTAGTGATTTCAGGGACAGTTGAAAGTTTGCTGGCTAGTAATCGTTTTGATACTGCTCTGTTATTGGAGGGACAGAAGTCTGCAGGGGTTTGAGGGACATTTAAGCTTAGGTAGCTTTGCTGGCTAGTAATCTACCTTCTACTGCAGTGCTCTGTATGTAGCTGCAGTGGGCAGCTGTCCTGCTTCTGATCTCATCTGCTGACTGCTGCAATAACAGTAGTCCTTGTAAGGACTGCTTTTATTTATTTTTTTGTTGTTTTACTACTACTACTACTACTACTATAAGAGCCCAGTGCTATTAGTCTAGCAGTGTTGGGGAGTGGGACTGGTGTGCTAATCTGCTGCTCCTAGTAGTTCAGCAGCACCAACTTTAATTTTTTTTTTTATATATTCATTTTTTTTTTATTTTACTTTTTTTTATTTTACTACCGCTGTAGTAGTGTATAAGTTGACCTTTTAGGCATTATTTGCCCTGTAGGCATTTTTTGCCCAGTGTGTTATTCAACCAACTGCCATCTAGCTGTGTGACCTTGTTCACATTCTGTCTAAATATCCATAATATTACCGTCTCCAGAAAAAACACCAAACAATGCCTACAAGGTCAACGTATGGCAGTTGTTTAAAGAGAACAGTAGATTACTAGCCAGCAAAGCTACCTAAGCTAAAATGTCCCTCAAATCCCTGCAGACTTCTGTCCCTCCAATACAGAGCAGTATCAAGCAGATTACTAGCCAGCAAACTTACTATCATCTGTCCCTGAAATCACTAACAGCTCTCCCCCTACACTATCTCTTCCAAGCACACACAGGCAGATTTTTCAGATACATTTTTGCCCTTGATCCCCCTCTGGCATGCCACTGTCCAGGTCGTTGCACCCTTTAAACAACTTTAAAATCATTTTTCTGGCCAGAAATGTATTTTCTAGATGTTAAAGTTCGCCTTCCCATTGAAGTCTATGGGGTTCGCGAACCGTTCGCGAACCGCTCGCATTTTTGCGCAAGTTCGCGAATATGTTCGCGAACTTTTTTTCCGACGTTCGCTACATCCCTACCAGCCTTTTATGATGTTTCCTATAGCGAGGGAAGTGCAGGCTCTTATTATTGTGGATGATAATTGAAGTTAAAGTCACCCAGACAAAAAAATCTGTATGATAAAAGTCCTTTTCAAATTAAACATGAAATCCAATTTCTATATTTTATTAAAGCATTCCAGCCCTCCGTACCACAGACATTGGTCAGCACTGGCCTAGATAACTTCTAAATAGTTTCATGTAATAATAATGAAAATAAAAGACCATTAAAAAATATCAATGTAAGACACATATAGTGATTCCAATTATGACCCACTGGTAAGATTAGCAGCACTCAAAGTATTTTTTAATTTTTTTAATGTTTTTTTATGACTACGTATCGGATGATACGAAACGCGTCAGGGAATGGATATTTTTAATATGCTGAAATAAATATTTACTTCTTTTAATCGAACCGGTGAATGGAGTGCTCGTCAAATCTTTTCTACTGACTTTAACTACTGCATATTTAATTATGCTGCGATAACCCTTTTTTTTATTGAATTTCTGTTTCTACACAAGTTTATGTCTTCATAGTATGCTGTTAAATGTACTATGCTTATGCAACTGAACAGATACATAGGGAAACAATATTTAGCAGGTCATATTGATATAAAGTTGACATATTTCATCTTTAGGGACATGTTCAGAAGAATAGTTCACAGATGGTAAAAATCCATACTTAATTTGGAGTCTGTTTCTTTTTTTTTTTTTAATTGAACAAACCTAGTGATCAATATCCTCAGAGAATTTACAAAGGCAGATGAACATATTTGAAGAAACATTAGTGTTTGCTGCCAATGTTCAAACATTTCTAGTGAGTTGAAGTGTGATTAACGGCATATGCTTTCCCCCATAATTATCAAGCATTCCCAAGGAATTACAAATTAACATACTTCAAGTTAAAATATAGTTGAACGAGATAAACGTAAACAGTATTTTTAAACCAAATACAAAAACTAGTTTTACATATCATAAGGAAAATTCAGTATGAACTGCCATTGTATAATAGACACAGATGATAGATAGATAGATAGATAGATAGATAGATAGATAGATAGATAGATAGATAGATGATAGATAGATAGATAGATAGATAGATAGATAGATAGATAGATAGATACAGTAGATAGATGATATATAGATAGATAGATAGATAGATAGATAGATAGATAGATAGATAGATAGATAGATAGATAGATAGATAGATGATAGATGATTAGATAGATAGATAGATAGATAGATAGATAGATAGATAGATAGATAGATAGATAGATAGATGCATAGATGGGAAGTTGCAAGTGGACAACAGTATTTTGATTGTTGTGGTTTTACTTTATAGGATTGCAGACAGCTAGTGAGTGTGCTAGTAGTTCTAGTGTAAGAGAGAAACATACATGTAATGGTTTCTACATGATTATGGTGGGCTGTCATTTGATATAGTGATCCATGCTGTATTCTTGCCTTATAACCTAACCGCATGCTGCTTCAGCAGAATTCTGTGTGAAATATGTTTAAAAGAGAAAACCTTTTTTTATTTTGAAATTTGGCATGGAGCTAGACATGATGTCCATTTCCTGGGTGCCCCAAACCCTGTGATTTGTGCTCTGATAAACTTCAGTTACTGCTACCCTGCTATCACCCCCTCCCTTCCCCCAGCAGCCTATCAGCAGCCTATCAACAGAACAATGGGCCGCTAACCAGATAGCAGATACCTGATACCTCTGCTAAAGGATTCGTTGGAATTGCTAAAAGTGCTCCATAGCACCATAGCACTCACTTTTTCCTGCTTGGGTGCTATTCTCATGGCTTTTACTAGGTGGGGCTAGGGAGAACAGCTTAGGTCATATTGAAGTACAATGAGAAGGAAAGAAAAAATAGCTGTCAATCCTGAAGAGAGGGCTGTTTCTAAAAGCCCAGAATCTGGCACAATGCACTGAGATGATTGCCTCCACACCAATATTACAGCTAAAAAATACATTTCTTGGTTCAAGAATAAAATATTAAATGATAGAGTGAATTATTTTCAATGTAAAATCACGACAGAATCCCTTGAAATAAAGTAGCACTAAAGATTTTTTTTAAGTGTGTCAAAAAGTATAAACATTTACAATTTTTCTTTGCTTGAACAAAATTGATAAATCTGCAGCCCTTGACATTTTTTTCGTAAGATATACTTTTTTGCCCATGAACTTTTGAAGTTATGTTATGAAGTGTTATTTGACATCCATCAGAGTCAGACACAATAAAACATATCATCTCTGGACTGAAGGGATAATTTCACAACTTCCTTTTTTCATCTCTTCCCATTCACGTGAGATGGAGTGAATTTAAGTGGGAAGATTTTTCTAATTATACATTTCATCCTTCTCCACATGCTTGGTGTATGTCGTTATTTCTTCTGTTCCCCCGGAACAGGACTCATATAAGATCCTTCTGTAGGTGATGTATGTAGGTTTCTGTATTTGCATCCCTTTTTATTTTGTAACTGTTTGCTGCCTTGTATGTTATTTGTAATTGCATCTTTTTATATTTTATGCACTGTCCACATTGGACTATTAAATCTAAAATGTAATAAGTTTGTCTTTGCTGCTCTAAACAACCATTTTACCTGAAGTGAAGTGTGTAGGTTAATGTATTTTAACCCCTTTTGCTAGTTAGAAGGAAAGGCATGTTTGTTTGATCCTGATCACTTGAAGAAGGGCAGACATTGTGCCGAAACGTCTGATCGTAACCCTTGTGTCATGAGCCCTTTTTTTCTCAAGTATTTGTTGGATCCTTTGCCTGCTGGTGGGGGAATTTTGTGTTGTCTGTTGATCGACTTGACCTGTTTGCTGGAGAGAATGTCATAGTGCTTAGTGGGATTAGCCTCTAGTAAGCATCAGAGTGTCAAGAATCAGGTGCCTGTGGCCCTTAAACGCTATGGTGGCAGCTTTTAATTTTTGGCATGTTGGGGCTGTTTGCGTCTGATTGTGTGAGTTCTGCACAGGTTAGCAAGGAACTGTGTAGGGCTTTACAGTCATGTGCTTTGTCTCTTGAGTCTGTGGTGGCGTACGTGACAGAGGGGCAGGGGATAAAAAAACATAATTTGTGCCTCATCCTAATTATCTGGGCTTGTTTCGTAATTGTTTATTGCTCTCTTTCTTTTGAGCAAAAAGGGCAAATAATTATATTACTTACAGAGCTTCTGCCAGTATAAGCCTTGCCCTGGCTATGTTTCTCTGGATTTCCTGACCTTTGCTAGGCTTTATCAAAAAACTCTCTTTTTCTATTTAGGATGTGGTTATATTTGTTTGTAAAGGTATACTTCAAGGTTGAACATATTCTTATATTCCTGCAGCTGTTTTTGTTTTTAATCCATTAAGAATATCTGTGTCATGGGTTGTTTTTCGTTCTTTTTATACAAAACTGCAACTGTGTATAATTAACAGTAAGAGATGAAGCAGTATCTAGTTTCAGCACATCTTATAAAGCTGAACATAAATGCATAGTAAAGTATACATGTACAACATATTTCTATGGCTATTTTACTGAGCTGGAAAGTAACTACAGTATCAATATGCCAGACAATAGCAACTATATTGAGGTATTGCCTAACTGCTTAGGTTTTTTCCTTAAGCCACAGATTTAGTGAGAAGGGGTAATGTTATCTACTCTTAGATGTAAAATCTCACTTATCATATCTTTAGTGCCTTTTTAGTGATCATGTTGCATGCAAAGCATAGCCAATAAAAGCATAATGACAGTGTAATTTTGTCTGCTGCAGTCACAGATCAAATTGTGGCCATGTTAGGCACTCTAATATCTGCAAAATGTCTGAACTCCAATTGAGAGATGATCCGTTTTTGGCACTCTGTTCTGCAAACACAGGGATAAATTAATGATTTTTTCATTGTAAAAAGTATAGACAAAAGCAGTTTTTCTGTTAGAGAGATCGCATTTTCCTTTCCCTTTGACAATTCATTGATAGGAAACGTTCAGTGGTACTGACACTATCTACGTTATGAAAGTTCTGCCAATATTCTGCAGTGTTAAAGGGAAAGATAATGTACTGCCAACAAATATCAAGGAAAATAACTTTTGATCGTGGTTTTTACAATCAGGGGCAGATTTACTAAGGGTCGAAGTGAATTTACGAAGTTAAAAACTTCGAATTTCAAACTATTTTTTGGGTTCTTCAACCGTCGAATAGGCCAAATTCGACTTAGACTTCGATTCGAAGTAAAACGTTTGATTGTGAAAATTGTCTCTTTAAAAAAGTTTGACTTCGACACCTTAAAGGGATACTGTCATGGGAAAACATTTTTTTTCAAAATTAATCAGTTAATAGTGCTGTTCCAGCAGAATTCTGCGCTGAAATCCATTTCTCAAAAGAGCAAACAGATTTTTTTATATTTCATTTTAAAATCTGACATGGGGCTAGACATTTTGTCAATTTCCCAGCTGCCCCAAGTCATGTGACGTGTGCCTGCACTTCAGGAGAGAAATGCTTTCTGGCAGGCTGCTGTTTTTCCTTCTCAATGTAACTGAATGTGTCTCAGTGGGACATGGGTTTTTACTATTGAGTGCTGTTCTTAGATCTACCAGGCAGCTGTTATCTTGTGTTAGGGAGATGCTATCTGGTTACCTTCCCATTGTTCTTTTGTTTGGCTGCTGGGGGGGGAAAAGGGAGGGGGTGATATCACTCCAACTTGCAGTACAGCAGTAAAGAATGATTGAAGTTTATCAGAGCACAAGTCACATGACTTGGGGCAGCTGGGAAATTGACAATATGTCTAGCCCCATGTCAGATTTCAAAATTGAATATAAAAAAATCTGTTTGCTCTTTTGAGAAATGGATTTCAGTGCAGAATTCTGTTGGAGCAGCACTATTAACTGATTCATTTTGAAAAAAATTTTTTTTCCCATGACAGTATCCCTTTAAACAAATTGCAATGTTAGCCTATGGGGACCTTTTAGAAGTGTTTAGAAGTCAAAGGAAAATCGTTTGATCGATTGATGAAATTTTCCCTCGACCAAATTTGGCCAAATTCGAAGTCGAAGTAATCCAATTCGATGGTCGAATTTGAAGAATCTGCCCATCAATGTAGATAGTAAAATATTGCTTAAATACATAGAGATATGCAGGAAAACTGTAATCAGACTTTAAAACAGGAATCAATAACATTTTGTGAACAGGAGTTTCCATCATATGCCGACCTGACTACAGTTGGTGCAAATGAATTCTCAATAAAATGTGTATTTTTGCTTATACGGATGGTTTCACGGTTATGTAATTTATGCTAAGTTATAACAACTTTATGGCTATAACAACTTCAGCTACTGCAGCTGTTGACATTACAGTCACATTTGCAGTCAAAACAAGATAAATGGTTATTTTGAGTGATTCATAACCATACCAGGGACATATCACCCAAATAAATGTGTTTTGAGACTCCCAACTCAAGATTGTAATATACTGTACCTCTTACAGGTATCTAAATATACCAGTACAAAAGTTATATTACTATTGTCACTTTAAACAAGATGTTATATATACATCAACTTCTTTCTACGGTATAATGAACTCATTTAAAGCTATTTTATTCATTTTAGATTAATTTAAACTAGATTTTATCCAGAGGTGTAACTGACCAGATAACTGAGTTCTGAATTGCTAAGCATCCTAAGATGGACGAGAACCTGTTTATTTATTTCCCATCAATGCAAAATATAACTGGATTGACAATCAGGTTACTTAAGATTCTGCTGTCTATAAGCATCTGTGCCCCATGAATTATAAATAAGATTCATGTGTCCCAATGTAGCAAGTAATGTTGGCAATGCTATCGAAGTCAATGAATTAATGTGAGACAGATGTCTGGGAATTAATGGGACACAGGTGCTGCCAGGAAGCCACCAATATAGAATATGGATGTACATTAAACATCTGCTATCCACACTCACTGCCAGGTGTATTTAACTTCACAGGTATTTTTCAAAGTGCAAGAGAAACAGTTTTTATTTTATATGGCAATAAGGAAGAATCAAATATTCTGCTACAAGAGGCTGAACCCTAATTCATTTCATAAAAATACTATGTATAAAAAAAATTATATATAGACAAAATTATCCCAAAGATTAATATTTAGATGGATGAGTGGTTAAGGGCAAAAAAGAGAGGTTTTTAAGCAACAGCAATTTTGTTACCGTGTATACTCGAGTATAAGCCGAGTTTTTCAGCCCCCAAATATGCTGGAAAACTCTACCTCGGCTTATACTCGGGTCAAGCGCAAAAACGGTCGCCGGCGTCCAAGAATAGTCGCCGGCGTCCAAGAATAGTCGCCGGCATCCAAGAATAGTCTCCAAGAATATTGGCCAGCGTCCAAGAATGGTCGAGAGCATCCAAAAACGAGACGCCGGCACCTCCAATGGGAGCAGAAACCCTCATTTTTTTGATTGAAACTTACCAGAAGCTGCTGCATTTCTCACCCTCGGCTTATACTCGAGTCAATAAGCTTTCCCAGTTTTTGGAGGTAAAATTAGGTACTTCGGCTTATATTCAGGACGGCTTATACTCGAGTATATACGGTATATTCCAAAGTGTAGGACATAATGACTATAAAAAGCAAACAACTGTTAATCTAATGTGTGTATATATAAATATATATATATAGAGAGAGAGAGAGAGAGAGAGAGAGAGAGAGAGAGAGAGAGAGAGAGAGAGAGAGAGAGAGAGAGAGAGAGAGAGAGAGAGAGAGAGAGAGAGAGAGAGAGTCAGAGAGAATATGGAGGATCGGCACCTGGGTACTAAACAGTTAAAGCGGTGTGCCACCCTACGGAATAGGTACGCTTGTTTTTTTTTTAAAACTAAAACTTGCCTCCAAGCCAGGAATTAGAAATGAGCACCTGCTTTAAGGTCACTTGGAGCAATACCCATGGGGTTGATAAGAAACAGGTTGCTCTGGTTGTGAACCAATTTTCACAGAATGGTGTTGGCCATGACATCAATTCATCTGCATCTAAGGTGTTGATACCATTGGTGACCTTCGGCACTGATACTGATAACTTAATAGTTGGTGCAACATTTTAATATGTACAGCCCCCACTGACAATAAGAGGCCCATTTACTAATAATCAAATTTTTTTTACCATGAATCTCAAAACATTTGTGGTTTTCCTATATTTTTTAAAAACTCTTAAAATTTTTTAATTTACTAAGTGAAAAAAAACAGAAAACCTTTAATGCAAACTGTGCCAAGTAAAAGCTATCAAGGTCCTATTAAAGTCAATGGGAGCTATGCTGTTTATTGGACCCCTTTAAATCAATTTGGACTTTTTTAGAGGTTTTCAAGGTATTCGTATTTATTGGCGCATAGTTCAGCACTTTTTTTCATTCCCACTTTTTATATTTGGATCTTTTAATAAATGTTATTACAATCATGGTTTTACAGTGTAATGGGGTGGGTTTGGGCCGACCTCGGACCCCCCTTTCCTGGTTGCAGGCATGCTGAGCTCTTCCGACTTCTGGATTGAACTTTTATAGATGTGTGCCCCGCCCCTTTTGTGATATCATTAGTGGGTTGGGGCGGCCCCATGGTTTTCCACCTGTTCTGTGCGGCCAGAGAATGCTCCCACAGAACAATATATACTTTTATCTATTAGCCACTCAATTAATATATTCTATTGCATATTTTATCAGATACAAATGGTAGATCCACAGCTAATTAATCAAAGTTTTGTGTAAATTCATGCTAAATGGATTGTTCATGTTCATATTGCTCTTTCATATCACACAGAACAGGAGATCTCTTTAATATTTTAGTAAGTGAAAACTAGCAAATATCATGAGGTGTACATTTCATAAAATGCTGTAAGGCAAAAACTTGATGTATTTAAATAACTCATCATGTATCGGAATCTGTTACTGCTGAAAAAGGTGTTGTCAAAATATTAATGTAAGTACAGTATAAGGCAGTAGAAACAAAAAAAACTAGTCATGTGTGCCCACAAAATGAAAAACAGTGACTAGTGACAAGTGAATAAATGAGAGTTAAATGGGCGTAAAATGCCTGTGGTATTTATAGTTAAACATACTGTACAATATGTCAAGCCAAGTAATGGAACATAAAGTTCCAGTTAACTTCTTAATTGCGCATTTCATTGAATAAATGTATGGCGCCATCATTGAATCATATGCATCACTGCTGTATATAAATGAATTCATAATATCTTTTATTATGTTATAAAGTTTGATCATTATGTTGTGGCCTTTCTCTTTTATTCCCCTTTTATCCCTAGACTTTGCACCCTACTGCATGCACTCATTGATGTATGTTTCTTACAACATATTTTAAAAGGCCATTCAAAATAAATTAAGTGTTGCAGGAATTATATTACAGATTTCAGGCCTAAATGATAATATTCTACTGTGGTTTTGAATTAATATAATTGCAGAGAAAAACATAAAAATTGGAGTGTAGCCCATTATATATATGTCAAAGAAGTGGCTTTATTGTTTGATTAGGTCAGAAAAATCAATAACAATCAATAACAAATCTATGCTAGAATTGTGATGTGTTTTGTTTCTCCAGAAAAATGTATTTTATGTTGAAAAAAAAGCACCCATTGGCATGGGGAAACACTCCTACTGACTACAGAGCATTTGGTACAAGAACACACACCATTGATTCTAATGTATTTAGTGCCAAAAAAATGGCCATTATCTCTAATGCATCTAGAGTGGTTAAAAATGCAGCAAAAAAAGGGTCATTTACATGATTTTTGGTACAGTGGGTCAATTTTGCTCATTCCTATTTATTATTTTATCAATAATGAATTATGGGAACGCTACCTCCCATAGACTCTATTTTAAAGAAATAATACAAATGTTTAAAATGATGTATAATAATAAAACACTAGTTTGTATTTTATTCCAGCTAAGATACAATTAAACATCATTGGGTTTATTTAATATTTAATATTATAGTAGATATAAGTATGGAGATACAAATTATTGAAGATCCCTTATCCAGAAAACCCCAGGTCCCAAGCATTTTGCATAACACTCCCCATACCTGTACTATTTATCCAATGGATAGGAAATTGTAGAACGACAATTGGCAGCATTTTTCGAAATCTTTATGGTCTTTTACACCAGAACAAAGAGGCATTTACAGTTTGCTTTTGTGTGCGGTGCTGTTTTTTGAGTGTCACGAAAAAGCAATCACATACTGTTTGTTTACATACAGGAATGGGACTTGTTATTCAGAATGCTCGGTACCTGAGGTTCTCCAGATAATGGATCTTAACGTAATTTGGATCTTAATACCTTAAGTCTACTAATATAAGATTTAAACATGAATTAAACCCAATAGGATTGTATTGTCTTCAAAAGGATTAATTATATTTTTATTTGGGATGGAGAACAAGGCACTGTTTTATAACTATAGAGAAAAATTAAATTTGGATTATTTGGATAAAAAGGAGTCTATAGTCATAATTCTGAGCTTTCTGGATAACGATTTACGGATTATGGAGCCCATGTAAAGGTATACCTATTGTCAGGGGCAGATTTACTTAGGGGCAGATGTATCAAGGGTCAAATTTCGAGGGGATAAATCCCTCGAAATTCGACTGGGGAATAGAATCGAATAGGCAATTCGGGCGAATTTTCATTCGACCGAATGATCAATCGAATGCCTTTTTATTCGATCAAAAACTTGGAAAACAAGCCTATGGGACTTTCCCATAGGCTTTTAAAACAATTCGGTAGGTTTTAGGTGGCGAAGTAGGCAGTCGAAGTATTTTTAAAAGAGACAGTACTTCGACTATCGAATGGGCGAATAGTCGCAGCGTTTTTGCGCTCGATCTATTCGAATCATTCTACTCAGGCGAATTTAGGCCAATTCGATAGTCGAGGAGCACACAAAAAAACTACTCGAAATTTGAGCTTTTTTCCTTCTGTTCCTTCACTCGAACTTAGTGAATGGGCCCCTTAGGGTAGAATATCGAGGGTTAATTAACCCTTGATATTCGACTGTCGAAGTTAAATCCTTCGACTTCGAATATCGAAGTCAAAGGATTTAGCGCTATTCGTTCGATCTAACGTTCAAAGGAATAATCATTCGATCGAACGATTAAATCAATTGATCGAACGAAATTGATCAAAAAAAGCTTAGAAAGCCTATGGGGACCTTCCGCATAGGCTAACATTGAGGTTCGGTAAGTTTTACTTGGCGAAGTAGGGGGTCAAAGTTTTTTTTTAAAGAGACAGTACTTCGACTATCGAATGGTCGAATAGTCAAACGATTTTTAGTTCGAATCGTTCGATTCAAAGTCGAAGTCGTAGTCGAAGTAGCCAATTCGATGGTTGAAGTAGCCTAAAAAACGTTCGAAATTCGAAGTATTTTTCTTCTATTCCTTCACTTGAGCTAAGTAAATGTGCCCCTAAGTATCAGATTTATTTTCAAACTGCTTCTTTTTTCGAACGAATAGCGCTAAATCCTTCGACTTCGATATTCTAAGTCGAAGGATATAACTTTGACAGTCGAATATCGACGCCAAAGTAAATCTGCCCCTGAGTATTGGGAAAAAATTATATATTTTGGCATTACAGCTACAACAAATGTGGAATTATTTTAATACAATTTAAAGCCACTAAAATGTCACACTCCTTTATTAAGACATAACTTTAAAGACAAACAAAAAGAAACATTTGAAAAATAAAACCTGAACGAACATATGGGAACCTGAGCATTTATCAATGTTTTCTTTTTATTCCTCTCAAGCCAATTTATTTTGGAAAAGCTGTAGGCACAATGTTTTCACAATATTGTTTTACAGCTTTTTTTATTGCTGTTTACACATTTGAGAAACAAATAAAATAGAGAAGAAACATGAAACATCAAGGTTTGCCTCAATGGCAGACCAATTTACGGTAGGGAAATGGTTCCATAACTGTGATGCAGGAAGCTATATACTGTGTACTGTTAGGATTCATCTCATCCGTACTACTGCACAAATGTTAGCGTATAAGGTTTTAAATTACTGAGATTTGATTTCTCCATGTCAGAAAAAGGGAGATTCACTAACTTATGGTACTAGGTTTTGACTTCTCCATTTGCTTCCAGAGCAACTGAAATATTGCAATGACAACAAAGTATTTTCCTTTTAAATTTTCTTCTAATAACTTTACTACAGACATGTGTAAAGACTTGCAATAAAATTGCTTCACTGCTTAAAAATGCATAAAGATGTGTTTTTGTTACATACTGTAACTATCAAACTTGGTTTCCAAAAACTCAGAACAAGGGCCAAGGTTCCAGTCAAGGCTCATGCTTCTGCCTTTAACTGCTGTCTTTTGCTTTTGAAGGAGCCCTCTTCTACTCGCCAACAGGTCTTAAGGTGAAAGAACCAGGCACAGGTTGGGAACCAGAGGGTACACAGCAGGAACAGGAATGAATCAAAGCTTAGTCAGAGGACAGACCAAGGAAAAAACTGAGAGGAACCAAATAGGAATCCAAAAACATAGTCAAGAACAGTCAACATGGTCAGGACAGGCAGCAATCATCAAAGTCAGGATCAGGCAGAGGTCAGACATGAGATACATTATTACAACTTGCAAAAAAGAACCTACGTTGGGTAGTGAAAAGAGAGTGAGGCACTTTTAAATATTTGAATTTTTTGCCGTGAGCAATGACGTCATGCACCACATCAGAATACAGGACACAGTTACGGAGTTACACTCCCCCCCCAGATAACTGCACAATAACCACCTAGCTTTCTTATCCTTTACACCTCAATCTGTAGTGTTGGAAGTTTTGTATTGCTTAATGAGTATGCATTAGATAACTAGAGCCCATCATAACACTAAGGGGCAGATTTACTAAGGGTCGAATTTCGAAGTTTTTTTAACTTCAAAATCGACCCTCGAATTGAAATTCTTCGACTTTGAATATCGAAGTCGAAGGATTTTTAGCGCGATCGAATAGAAATCGTACAATCGAACGTTTAATTTTTAGCGAGTGATCGAAGGATTTCTATTAGATCAAAAAAAAACTTCGAAAAGTGCTGTGGAAGGTCCCCATAGGTTAACATTGCACTTTGGTAGCTTTAATTTGGCGAAGTATGAAGTCGAAGTTTTTTTTAAAGAGACAGTACTTCGATTATTGAATGGTGGAATAGCCGAACGATTTTTACTTCGAATCGTTCGGATCGAAGGGGAAGGTCGTAGTAGCCTATTCGATGGTCGAAGTACCCAAAAAATTACTTTGAAATTCGAACTTTTTTAAAGTCAAAAATTCACTCGAGCTTAGTAAATCTGCCCCTAAAGCATTTAGGTAAAAATGTTATCTTGAAAGCATAGATGTTATCTCACAGGGAGATCATATCACCTCATTGATATAGCAGGTCTGTACTAAATTGGGCTCTAGCCCTATATTTTGTGTGAATTTAAGTTTAATGGTGAGTAAAAAGCCTAGAATTTGCCATGCATGCCATAGGAAGATAATTCATGAAAGGAGTATGTTGGAGTTGCCAAAATAGCTTTCATCCAGGTGAGATTCTGTTCAGTGAAGTTTTGTGGATGGTGGATGAATGTAAAATGTACTGATAGGGCCATAGCTGAAAGTGAGAATTGTGGCTTAATTGGATATTATCAATACTATAATTCCATGTTCTGCAGGATCAAACGATTTGTGCAGGATCCATCAGGCTCCCTACTTAATTACTACTTGTGCTTTGTTCTTACCATCCCCGATAGGCCCATGCTGGATTTACTGTATGTAATTAAAGGAACAGTAACACCAAAAAATGTAAGTGTTTTAAAGTAATGAAAATATTATGTAGTGTTGCCCTGCACTGGTAAAACTGATCTGTTTGCTTCAGAAACACTACTATAGTTCATATAAACAAGCTGCTGTGGAGCAATGGTGGAAATTCAAATACGGCTATATGGCACAGGTTAACTAATGGATAACAGATAACAACATTAGACAGGCAGAGCTTATCTGCTATCTGCTGTGTAACTTGAGCTTTTTTCAATGGGCTGCCCCCATTGCTACACAGCAGCTTATTTATATAAACAATAGTATTGTTTCTTAAAGGGATCCTGTCATCAGAAAACGTGTTTTTTTCAAAATGCATCAGTTAATAGTGCTACTCCAGCAGAATTCTGCACTGAAATCCATTTCTCAAAAGAGCAAACAGATTTTTTTATATTTAATTGTGAAATCTGACATGGATCTAGACATTTTGTCAATTTCCAGCTGCCCCTTGTCATGTGACTTGTGCCTGCACAGGAGAGAAATGCTTTCTGGCAGGCTGCTGTTTTTCCTTCTCAATGTAACTGAATGTGTCTCAGTGGGACGTGGGTTTTTACTATTGAGTGTTGTTCTTAGATCTACCAGGCAGCTGTTATCTTGTGTTAGGGAGCTGCTAACTGGTTACCTTCCCATTGTTCTTTTGTTTGGCTGCTGGGGTAGAAAAGGGAGGGGGTGATATCACTCCAACTTGCAGTACAGCAGTAAAGAGTAATTGAAGTTTATCAGAGCACATGTCACATGACTTGGGGCAGCTGGGAAATTGACAAAATGTCTAGCCCCATGCCAGATTTCAAAATTGAATATAAAAAAATCTGTTTGCTCTTTTGAGAAATGGATTTCAGTGCAGAATTCTGCTGGAGCAGCACTATTAGCTGATTCATTTTGAAAAAATTTTTTTATTCCCATGACAGTATCCCTTTAAGCAAACACAGCAGTTTTACCAGTGCAGGGCAACACTGCATTATATTTTCATTACTTTAAAAACTTCTATTTTTTGACATTACTGTTCCTTTAAAGAGTACTCATCATACCTATTCTACTGAATTGAATGGCTGCTTGTTTAATCAGGCGATCCTTCTTTGAGCATTTGATTTGTTGGTGGTAAATACACTAAAGTGAAAGAGAATTCTGACTTATGATGGCCACATTTCTTTCTGGGATGAGGAGGTGATGAAACAAATTTAGTCATTTTCTCAAATTCCCATTTACACAGGGGTGTAAATCACACCCGTCATGGCCCTATAAAATGCATGGAATGGAGCAATTTAAATAATAGTTACAATCAGCACATAGACATTAAAGGGGAACTCAATGAATGCCTTCTTATACATGCAGAGCACCTACTGTACCTTCTGGGGAACATGTAACAGTGAGTAAAGGTGGCCATAGATGTAACAATTATGATCTTTTTCTGAAAAGATCTTTCCAAGATAGATTGTTTGTTTCAATACATACGTGTAGAGCTGAATCAGATATACAGGTAGAAACAATAGAATTCTACCTGTACCTGACAATTCAGCACTAACAATGGGCGATGTTTGTTTCCTTCCAAGGCACCCGATCCAAATTTTCAGTCCAGCACGATCAACGAGCCGACCAATATCCAAGTCTTCTAACATTTTACGTAGGTCAGCTCCACCATACACGTATCGAATATCATACGAAAATTTGTTTAGTCACCTTTAGTCACAAAGGAGAATATTCATTGCGATTTGGAGTGTAATTACTAACACTTATTAATTAAGCTTATAAAACTATTTGTAATGTTAACATGTTTATATTAGGTCCCGCTTCACCTAAAAATTTTGACACACATCAATTTTGACACGAGAGACAATTTTTATACCTCGGCAATTTTGTCCAAATGCATTAAAGTCAATGGGCATCTGAATAATTTTTCACTTTACTCTTCCCAGCATGAGGGAGATGGAAAAGAAAGGAAGGGAAAAATCAGCTGGTTGATAGTGATGTGCGAATTTAGCCGCCGGCTAATAAATTCGCGAAACGTTTTTTGGATGCCACTGCATTTTTGTACCAAAAAAACGGACTCCGTTTCGCTACTGCTTGAGCATCATCTGTACCGTCAAACTTTAGTGCATGCATCTTCATGCACACATAAGCTGTTCTTTATACCTGGTTTGCAATCAGATGTACTAATTTTTGGTGGTGGTAGTGGTAGTGGGATTGAGAACATTTGAGGTTACAAACAATACACTGTTTAATAGCATTATGTACTTTCAGGGAAAGTTTTTGCATAAGTCAGGTCCAAAAGGTTTACCCTTTTATTAATTAGACAAAGGAGCCAGACTGGAAAAACATGTCTGAATTGGTCAGTAAACCTCTTGATTTACAGGCAACTCAGCCTTAGTAGCTTAGTAGTTTTTTATTTTTGTTGTCTCCCATATTGGCCGTGTTAGTTTTGTTCTTTCTATTAATTTTATACAAATATTGGTTAGTAAAAAGTACAAATCATGGCTTCAATTTGTAACACCAGCTGCACAGGACAAAATGAAACAAATATGTTTATCTCAACACATTTAACTGGATTTTTCTAATGATTCTAAAACGTTACATTTCTCAGATTTTTTTCTAATATTACATTATTATATTTTTACCGAACCCCATGTGCACTGGTTGAACATATTCAAATAAGTAACTTCCAAGAGAATTTGTGTATTGGACGGGCAGTTTTATATGTAGCTAATAAATATTAATGCAGAAATATGTGCTGAAAAGTTCTCAATATATTAAATATTGCGTAAGACATACGTGTAGTTTGTCCTAATGAGTTCATCTAATTGGTGCACATTAAATAAAACACTAGAACAGATTTTTTTATGAGACACTTCAATCTCTAACATTCTATCTACATCATGTCAGAATGTAATAAATATCTCAAATAGGGAATGCTAATTATGATTTTGAGGGCTAAAGGTATGTCAAGAAACTTACATTTTACACATAAAATATTGACAAGGAACAAGAATCTACAAGTTAAATGTTCCTTGTATCTTTGTATTGATTTAACATAATTCTGAAAGCTTCTGGATGAGGATCTGTGTTGATTAACATTGTGTTTTTATGGAATCTATGACTATCAGGGGAACTAATGTCTCCTTAATGCAGATTGATATGATGTAAATCATCGGTGTTTTGAGGAGATGCATTGAAAAGACAGTATAAAATGCAAGAATCTCATAAAAAAATACGATAACATTGATTAATAAATGCATTAATTAACTGCTTTGTTAACTTGACTGTTACATTGATTCAAAGGAGAATAAAAGCATAAAGAATAGCATTGATGTAAATAATCATTTCAGTAACAGACTTAGAGATCCAGTGCACTAACTGCAACATTTGCAATTTACTGTGTTGATTACTTTTTGCTTGATGTACACAAAAGTATTTCATATGTACATAAAAGTTCAACGTCATACTTTTGGATTTTTTAATTATTAGGCGTTGAAGTAAAATATCCTAAAACACGTAAAAAACAACCAGATGTTGTCTCAAAAATTATGCAAAATTGGAAAAGGGAAAAGACCCATATACACCGATTAGAAAGCTCTCCCAATGTATGTAAGACATATATATATATATATAGTCAGTGAGCATGATGTCTGTAAGGTTGCTAACGTGATCAATATTGGACACCCTGAGTTTTGACCATTACTCCTGCATATGGTCTGAGGAACGTGCAGATTGCAATAAACAGAGTAAGTCAATAATATGTCTTAGGTATGTTAGATCCATTCTCAGCTGCAAATTTAATTTCATATATTGTTTATCCTTTTATTTACACATGGAGTTGGTCACTATCTGTTTAAAAGCATCCATACTTACTGTAGCTCACGGATCTAGAATTATTAGTGCAAAAAGTGTTTTATTGACTCAAAAGACATGAATTTTGGCAAAGTTTCAGACCACACTGGGCCCTTTATCAAGCCTTGAAAAGGGTCCAAAACGTTGTCAGAATTTACAGTAAGTCTACCTTTGAGCGAATAAAACACTTTTTGCACTAACAATGTTGGTGCTACAGCAAGTTTGGACTCTTTGATAATAGAACTGGCCCTGGGCAGGTGGGCCTTTGGACTCTTTAGTTCCTGACACTTGAAAAGAAGCACAGCACAACAACACTGTGTGGATATGTTTTTAGAAGCATCACAAAGTTCTGGATTAATGGACTATACTGTATTGCTTTTGTCTATGAGCTTTATTTAGACATAATTAAAAGTTTTTTTGCGCATGCTGAACAAGTGATGCCATCATACAGATGGTATAGGTAGGCATGGTATGTTATAATTCCACCCACCGCACCCTCACTGTATTCTTTGGCTTCTGATCTGGCTACACTAGGCTTGCTAAAGGGCACAGTGGGGCTTGACAAATGTAAGATATATGTATATATATATATATATATATATATATATATATATATATATATATATATATATATATATATATATATATATACATATATATATATACAGGTATGGGACCTGTTATCCAGAATCCAGGCCTTGGGTTTTCCGGATAGCGGATCTTTATATAATTTGGATATTCATACCTAAAGTCTACTATAAAATCAGATAATCCCCCACACATACAAGTTATAAAAAGCTATTGGCGCCCGGGCCCCCCTTACAAGTTAAAAAAAAAACTGGGGCCCCAAAGAATATTTTTTAAAAAACATTGTTGGTAAGGGCCTATAGAGTATTAAAATAAGGCATTCGTGGTCAGGGGATTTAAAAAAATAAATAAATAAACAAACCCATTGGTGTTCAGAGGAATTGAACTTGTGACTTTAGGGGGCAAATTCACTAAGATTCGAAGTTGCGCCAGGCGCAACTTCGCCGCACTTCGCCGCACTGCGCCAGGCGTTGTTTCGCCAGTGCTCTGCAAATTCACTAACATCCGAAGTTGCGCTCAGGGGTAGCGTAAGGTTGCGAAGTTGCGCTAGCGTTGATTCGCTATGTAAAGCGAAGTTACGCTAGCGAAGGCTAATTTGCATACGGCGCCAAATTCAAATTTCAATGGATGAATACGTATCAGCACTACAAATAGCTAGAAAACCTTCAAATCATCAAATAAAAATTTTATTTTGCCCTACACATGTGCCCACTGTCTAGGTAAGTTGCCATGAGTCAGGAAATGTAGGGGGGAAGGAGGGGAGCCCCAAAAAAAATTTAGATCTTTTTCAGTCTACAACCCATAATGTAGAAAACACGCCAGCGTTTTTTGGGACTTAGAAAAATTTTTGACTTTTTTTGAAACAATCCCTATCTACTCTATTGTGCTTCGCCAGGTCTGAGGTGGCGAAGGAAGTCTAGCGTAAAAGGTAGCGTTCAGTACACTGCGCAAGTTAGTTAATTTGCGTAGTTACGTCGCTAGCAAAAAGTAACACTAGTGAAACTACGCCAGCGTTCGTTAGTGAATTTGCGCAGTAACGAAAATGACAAACGCTAGCGAAGTAACGCTAGCGTTTGGCGCTTCGGCGCTTAGTGAATTTGCCCCTAGGAATTCAACTTCGCCTCCATTTGTGACTTTGGGTCTTTTTGTCGCTTCGGGACTTCAATTTCGGCTGTTTTCGTGATTTCGGGTCTTTTCACTGCTTTGTGACTTTGGCTGTTTTTGTGGCTTTGGGTCTTTTTGCCGCTTCGCGACTTCGGCTATTTTCATGGCTTCAGGTCTATTCGCCGCTTCGGGACTTTGGCTGTTCTGCTTTTTGGCACTTCCGCATTCAGGACTTTGGAAGGAGACGGCACGGGTTTGTGGCTGTCAAGGAGGGCCCGGCTCTTTCAAAAGTTCAGCACTACCGGGACCCCTACTGGTACACTTGTACCCCCTGTGCCCCCCTGATGGCGGCCCTGTATATATATATATATATATATATATATATATATATATATATATATATATATATATATATATATATATATATATATATATATATATATACATATATATTATATCAGCACTTTATGAGTGTGCTATTGGATTTTGTAGTGTGCTGTATTGGATTTCCCTACAATTCTACCTCCATCAATCCTCAACACATGGCCCTGATTTGAGTAGCAAGGATAGTCATAGTACATGGTTCTTATTATTGACAGCAAATACTATTTACAACAGTTTAGGAGTTATGTCTTTCTTTACTAAATATAGTGAATTAGCTTTGTTACTTCCCTGTAATTAATGGTTTCAGGGATTTTCCAATGACAAGCTGGCCTAAATAATCTGGAGGTTTGTCAACATTGGTGTTATGATCTACTATAATGCCAAGTACTGAAAACAAAACCCCCTTTAATTTACCTACGGTATTGCTCTACACATTTTCAAATATTTAGATTTCCTGAATTTTATTTGAATTATTAAGCAAGAGACTTTATAAAATTGTAAATTAATGAAATATTTGGTGTCTTGAAACTTTCAGCAATGTCCTTTGCTTGTATGCTGTGGGAGAGTGTGCATCTATGATCTTGTTATAGAGCATTTGATGATTTACTGTCACTTGTTCAGTGAAGCAACATATTACATTTCTTCAGTGAATGCTTCAACCTTACCTTTTGCAAGCAAAGATATTTGGTGAAGCAAGCTATATTTTAAATGAGACTACCAAAAGTACACTTATTTATTAATACATTGACTGCATTAATGTAAAACAGGAACCTAACACCACAAATCAATCCATTCATCATTTTGTTGCAGACCCGGGAATTGAATATATGGGTTATTCTGCACTCCTGGTGCCTTTGGGAACTTACAAAAACGAATATGAAAATGTCTTCAAAATAAGATAAATGTGATTAAAATTAAGTAATGGGTTACATACAGTACTACTCCTCTGTATTACCCATATCTTGGAAGAAATGTTAGAGGCTGAATTATTTGAGAACGTTAATATGGCAGCCCTAAATTAATATAATCTAACTATGGCAACATGTATATAGGTCTATCATTTACCCATTGTCTTGACTTCTCAAGTAAACAACACTGATACTACAATTAGCGACAACCTCTCAACACTACTATTCATTTATGTTTATACAGTAAATTCAAAGATGACTGAAATTATAAGTGTTAAAAATTTTAACGTTAATATTTCAGGGAAGTCGTATGTTACAAATGTTTATAAAAAGGCAAAAAGTCTTTATTCCTCCAACTACATATCTATGCATTTCTATCCACAAGGATGATGTCCTGATGACGGTCCCTTGTGCATCCAAACATGTAGATATGTGGTTGGAGGAATAAAGGGGCAAATTTACTAAGATTCGTAGTTGCGCCAGGCGCAACTTTGCCGCACTTCGCCGCGCTTCGCCGCACTTCGCTAGGCGTAGTTTCGCCAGCGATCCGCAAATTCACTAAAATCCGGAGTTGACCACACGGGTAGCGTAAGGTTGCGAAGTTGCGCTAGCGTTGATTCGCTAAGTGAAGCGAAGTTATGCTAGCGAAGGTTAATTTGCATATGGCGCCAAATTCAAATTTCAATGGAGGAATACGTAGAATCACTACAAATGCCTGGGAAACCTTCAAAACATCAAATAAATTTTTTTTTTTGCCCTACACATGTGCCCACTGTATAGTTAAGTTGCCATGAGTTAGGAAATGTAGGGGGGAAGGAGGGGAGCCCCAAAAAAATTCTCGATCTTTTTCAGCCTATCACCCATAATATAGAAAACACGCCAGCGTTTTTTGGGACTTAGAAAAAATTTGAACTTTTTTGGAAGCAATCCCTATCTACTCTATTGCGCTTCGCCTGGTCTGAGGTGGCGAAGGAAGTCTAGCGTAAAAGGTAGCGTTCAGTACACTGCGCGCGTTAGTGAATTTGCGTAGTTACGTCCGTAGCGAAAATTCGCCAGGCATAAGGGTGCGAAGTAACACTAGCGAATCTACGCCAGCATTCGTTAGTGAATTTGCGAAGTAACGAAAATGCCCAACGCTAGCGAATTGATGCTAGCGTTCGGCGCTTTTTGCTTTTGTGGCATGAGTGCTTTCTGGTACCGGAATAGAATTTTATTGGTGAACACCCGGCCTTTGTTAACACGAGTGGTGAGTGCTGATACACAGAAAATATATATATAATTTCCAGTATTAAAATGGTCTAACGTCTAAAGAAAATGAACGCCTTCAAAGATTCTGTCCCACTGGTATGGGGCAGATCACCATCATGTTCTGAAATTTGGAAATGCAATGACCAAGTGCAACCCCTCTTTAAAGTGGGTAACACCAAGGCATCACAACAATTGGCTGACACTGCTGATAAGATCCATTTTGACCAAAATCCTTTACCCTGCTAATCCATGCTTTTTAGAATTGGATATAGAAGCATTTACTAATTCAGCTCCGTTGATTATTGTACAATCTAATTGCATCAATGAGTGGGATTCAGGAATTTCTTTTTTTGTGTAGCCAGTGCAGTGATGACAATGTTGATATTGCAGAAAAAAATTGCTTGAAATATCAGAACTTACAGTTAAGTATGTCCAGCATAGAAAAAATACATTGTAACTATCACAAACTGTGGGGTTAGCTGTGGGATATGGTGTTAAGACATGTAAGTAAATGAACTTGAGAGAATCATGCAGTGTGCTGAAAAGAACGTTCTTACTGTGAAAGAAGCATTGAGATTTCTTTGTTTTATTTTGGGTTTTTTTTGTGTAGTGCAGTATTTTCCTTTAACATTTTAAAATGGTCAAATAATTATTTATGAAGACAGCTGAAAGTGCAGGCACACCCATGAGCTGCCCCCACCCATGGTGGTAATTTAAGGGTTCCCACAGCAGGCTGCGTCAATAAGCTTATGTCAAAAGAATTTCTTGCAAATGCTGATTTAATGCTGCATTCTGAAAGTGATGCAATATCCATTCTGAAAATGTTAGTTTTTTCAGATATTCAACATTTTGTTTATCTTTCTGATGGTCTCTTATGATTTCCAGTTGCATAAATGCTAAATTTTGTTTGAACTGCCACTTATTATTTTGTAGGTATTAATTATTTTACTCAATGGGAGTTTTTAAGCTGAAATTACTGTTAAATTGACAGGAAAGTAATTATACATTATGTTTGTATATGTATTTATTTAACATCTAGTTTAGCTGAACAATTTTACTATTGTTTTTAAATTGAAGCAACATTTTGTGGGTTTGCTTTTCTTTAAACTCATTCTGTACCCCATGAAATATCGCTTGTTAGTATTTCTCTTTGTAAGAAATCACAAAAACTGAACTAAATTCTTCATGTCCAATGTTATAAACAAAGCATAACAAGAGCATAAATACAATAATGCAGCTCTATCATAATATATAAACTCTGCCTTACATCACAATAAAAAAATGGAAAAAGACAACTTTTTAAAAGTGTTTTAATTAAATAAATAAGAGCACACTAAGTGCATTTTCCATCTTGCTCCCCTTATCAGGTTTTATTTATTTCACCATCACCGCAAACCTGTGTTTTATCACATTCCTATAAACCATTTTGCCCCAAGCAGCCTTTTATCCAACACACACTAATGTATATTTGCAATTAGTCTAATAGGGGAATAAATATATATTAGAATGTAAGACTGTGTGATAAAACCCTGCATACCACTTTTCTAAACATTTTGTAGGGAATATTCCCTTGCTAATATTGCGACATACCTGAAGGAATGGGAAGTAGTGGTTTACTATTAAACTACCCCCAATTGGACATTTTACCCTTACAGGGATGGGATCTATTATCAAGAATGCTTGGGACCAGGGGGTTTCCAGATAAAGATATGATGGAGCCTGTATGGGTAGAAGGAGGGCATGACTGCAAGGTAAAGGTGGGAGAGATTAGGGCAGGAAGTATAGACAAAAAGGGTGTTGTTTCCACTTTAATGAGGGCAATTGCAGGTGGGCAGCAACCTGTAGGTTCAGACACAAATGTTCAGGTTGTGGAGGCCAACACCCAGCCTCTAAATGTTTCAAAAAGCGAAGAGGAACAACAGCAGAAGACAGCAGAACCTGCGGGAAAAGGGAACATTGCCGATGAACGTGGTTACGATGCAACCTTTCCTAAGGGGTTATAAGGACAGATGGGCAGCTGAACTTTTAGAGTGGGGTTTTTCGGAGGGTTTTCGCATTCCCATTTAAAGCGGGTAAACCAACTTTTACTATGCGCAACTTAAAATCCGCATATGCATACCCCCAAGTGGTGAGAGAAAAACTTGCAAAAGAGGTTGAGCTGGAAAGAATGGCGGGTCCTTTTGAGGATCCACCATTTGAGAATTTCCCCGTTTGGAATGGTCCCAAAAAAGGATAAGGGCAAATTACGAATGATCCATCTCTTGCTGCACCCAAAAGGATTCAGTGAGTGACGAGATCGACAATGATCTGTGTTTGGTCACTCATACTTCTTTTGATAGGGAGATTGAGTTAGTGAGAGAGGCCAGACAGGGGGTGCCTATGGCAAAGACGGATATCGAGTCTGCTTTTCGCCTGTTACCAGTTCACCCCAAATCATTTCACCTATTGGGAAGGACACGTGTATGTCGACAAATGCCTACCCATGAGTTGTTAAATTTCCTGCTCCTACTTTGAAGTATTCAGCATGTTCTTAAAGTGGGTGGTAACTGAAGAAGCTAGATCTCAGGTGGTTATCCATTAATGGACGACTTTCTATTCATAGGCCCACAGGAATCCCCTCAGTGCTTCTTGTTGCACACGATAGATACTATAGCCAAGAGGTTTGGTGTCCCCTTAGCACCCAACAAAACTGAAAGCCCACAGCCCATTATTAAATTTCTAGGCATAAAAATAGACACAGTAGAGATGGTTTGCCACTTACCCCAGGACAAATTGGAAGATTCACACCAGGAGATAGGAACGACACGGTCCCAAAAAAAGTTGTGGCTGCAACAGGTACAATCCCTGATAGGCAAGCTCAATTTTGCTTGTAGAATTATGCCCATGGGGAGGGTTTTTTCCAGGCGATTGGCAATGGCAAGACAGGAGTCAAATATCCCCATCATTTTGTTCACATGAACAAGGCAGTCAGGGATGACCTCGAGGTGTGGGATTCCTTTTTGTGCACGTATAATGGTAGGTCATGCTGGCTGAAAGAGGCGGCGAGCAATGGTCAGTTAGAGCTGTTAGAGGGCATATTTTGGAGGACGTTGGAGTGTAGGGTCCTGGTCAAACAGTTGGAGACAGGAAGAGATGACAAAGAATTTAGCCTTGTGGTGGCGATGGTGTTGTTGGGGGCCATGTTGGTGGATAGGCATGTCATATTTTGGTTGGACAATATGTCAGTGGTTCAGGCAATCAACAACCTAACCGCTTCTTCGGAACCGGTCTTAAGATTACTCAGGTTTCTAGTGCTGGGTTGCCTAAAGCTGAACATGTGGATTAGGGTGAAACATGTGCCAGGTGTTAGAAATGTCATAGCAGATGTTCTCTCTCGTTTACAGTGGGAGCAGTTCAGACAGCTGGCGCCGGAGGCGAACCCAACAGGAGACATTTGTCCAACTTACTTGTGGACACTGGGTTCAGGAACATGGCATGGTTGGTGAGACAGTGGCCCCAGGTACGTGGTCAAAATATTGCACTGTGTGGGAGGAATGGGTGACTTTTCAGGAGCAGCATGGTTTACGTGCTGAGGTGGAGGGAGTTACCCATTCATCGTTAGCATGGGTGGAACAGTTATGCGAACAAGGGTGCTCGGTAGCGGCAGCAGCAGAAAAATTAGCCGGGGTTTCCTGGAGGGATTGGACAAAGGATGGGTTCATTAGACAGGTGGTTAAGGCATTGAAGAATATGAGTTAAGGTTATTTTGAGTTGCGTTTGTTCTGGCCTTCTATGGGGAATATATTGGGACCACTCTTGGTGCACCAGGATGGGACATACAACTAGGTTCCAATTCCAGGCAACTTTAAAAAAAAAAGTGTCCTGAGTCTAGGATGGGAGGGCGACAGTTTCAAATCACATTCGTTCAGAATAGGGGCTGCAACAGAGGGAGCTGATTTGGGGTTGCCAGCCGAACCATCATGGGAATAGGGCGTTGGAGATCAGGCAGGTACAAGCTATATGTTCGCCCCAAGCATTAATGTTTGGTAATGTTTTTTCGCTCCCACCAGGTCTGGTGTCGATATGGATTGCAGGTCACTCCTATATACATTGGGCTACTCGGCGAGCTGCTACCCCAGTACACAGGAGGCAATTGGGAATTCATCACTCCAAGGCATAGTTGAGGGGTAGGTTGTTGCCTCTATTATCCCATTTCACAGCCAGAGTTGTGGCCCCCACAAATTTTAGATTTACATGCTGGGGGGAATGATTTGTTCTCAGTCCCCATGAGGTTACTGATCCAGGACATTAAGTGTGATTAGTGGCGGTTAATCCAGCTCTTCCCAGGTACATTACTTGTCTGACCTGACATAGTGGATAGAGTGCATGATCCAATGATGCAGTCAGCAAGGCCAGAGTAAAAGTACAACAGGGTGGTGGGAAAGTTTGCAGTGCAGACCGGTGGATTGGCTTTAAGACATGTGGAATTGGAGGAAAAGGAGATTTCAGTGTATAGAAAGGAATGAAGCACATTTGAATAAAATTGGTTTGGACATTTTTAACATTTTCTTGCAGGATGGCTTGGAAAAGGCCCTGGCAGTGTGGGGGAACAAAGGATACTAAGGTGTCAGTATCATTTGTCGTGGTGGTGGTCCTGGTAAAAACAGAGAGTTAAAGAATGTATTATTATGCGTTCCGGAAAAAAGTAGGAATACTGGATAATTGGCCAGCTCGGGCATGGGGTCTCCTGTGGCAAAAAATTACAAATCCCATCGAGTCGGTGGACTGCGGCTCATGGGTAAACAAAATTCATGAGGGGTGCAGTGGTACGGAGGTACAATGCACAGGACAGTTATCCCAGGACCATCTGCCCAAGGCAATCAGGACAGTGTAAAATAGTTAGGGTTACAAAATAATATGTAATGTTATGGATGTTAAAATATTACATATCTGTTGAATTTGAATAATATTTAGTATGGATTATTGATGTTTGAATGTTTGAGCAGAAGAATTAATAAAGAAGCTGTGGCCATTATAATCCAACAGAAAATGGGTGTTGTCTTATTTGAAATGGAAGGTTCTGTGGGCAAGGTCGCAGCCTGGTGAGTGATCGCTAAATATAAGGTTTGTCTCCTCCCCTCCCCGAAGTGTCTCCTCTCCAGACCTTTGACAGTCAAGATACGATGGAGTCTTTATGGGCAGAAGGAGGGCATGACTGCAAGGTAAAGGGGGAGATAGTTGGGCAGGAAATATGGCTAGAAAGTGGGTAAAGGAAGTTCAGGTGGGGGGGGGCTGGGGGTGGTAAATAGAAAGTGCGGGAGAGGGTACTTCCTTTTCCTACCTGGGCACACATGGGAGAAACAAGCCCACCCTACCCTCCCATGTTTTGGGGCTACACGGAGGTCATAGGTAAGTATGCATGGAGCAGGGGTCGCAGCCTGGTGAGTGATCGGAAAGTAGAAGGTCCCACCCCCCTCCCCGAAGTCTCTCCTCTCCAGACTTTTGAAAGTCATGTGTATTTCCATAATATTGTTCTCCATACCATCGGTTTACTAAAAAATCATTTCAACATCGATTAACCCAATTTTGCCTCCAGTAAGGATTAATTATATCTTAGTTGGGATTAAGTACAATCTATTGTTTAATTATTACAGAAAAAATGGGAATATTTTTTAAAAAAATTGAATTACTTGTTCAAAATGGCATCTAAGGGAGAGGTCCTTCCCACAATTCTGAGCTTTCTGGATAATGGGTTATCAGATAATAGATCCCATACTTGCACCAAGTAGATAATTGTTGTAATTTTTTACATTATCAATATAAATTCTCAACCTCACAGCTACTGAGCAATGCAATTTTACAGTCTCAATGACTGTGAGACCCCTAAAAGACTTTGAGAGAAATATAGAGAAGCTGTAAGGGGAAAAAATAAATAAAATGATATCTAAAAATACTATCAAATTAAAATATATATATAATTAAAATGTATGCTTTTTTTAGACTTGCAAAAGAAATTGAAGAGCCGGATTACATCTCTGATAACTCCCTGCTATTCAGTCCAGTAAAGTGAATGGTAAGAATAGCATAGGCTTATGTAATAGAGTGGAGATCTTGAGCAGTTTCAGAACAAACTTTAATACTGTAAGTCACATACAGAGAGCTTCAAAAAGTATCCTAAAAGTGCTTCAATGAAAAGGGTTGTAACCCTGCTTAATAACAAATGAGCTTTATTGTCTTCAATAGAAAGTCATGGCCAACAAGGAGAACTCAGAGCACCTTTGGTTTTTGGTAAATGTATGCTTTTTTTATTTAGAGTAAAGATGATTTTTTTTTTTTTTTTTCTTTTTTTTACTAGATCTTAAATGTATCATATGTTTATAGGAATTTAATTTACATTACACAGCAATATAACACACTCTATGGCTATGACGATTTTCATTCATCCAGGTCATGGTATATCTAATATAAGTAATTCTAAAAACAACTGAAGTTGAACTGAAAAAGCTGCTCGGATGAGTAGTGAAATGTCTTCAATGATCACTCAGCAAGTCCAGTTGTTTTAGAATTACTTATATTAGATAACACATCCTATATTCAAGCACAATATTAAAAAAAACAGTGAAATAGAGCTCTTATTTTAGAGAAGTGCAATTAATACGTTTTATTCTTGATATTTTTTAATAAGTACAAGAAAAAGTATCTTTGAGAAATAATATGATGATTGCTATTTTGAATAATATGGAACTGAGAAAAAAATGTGCTTTAGCAACCTTTCTAGAATATGATATATTGCAGTAAAAACCTGTGTCCTTTATACTATTTGTGTAATCCTTTCTTTTCCTCTTTTTAAAGTGCACAAACTTCACATATATTAACATTTTATCTCCATTATGTTTATTTATTGAGCAGGGGATTCAATAAAACTAATTGGGCTGTTACAGTAAAAGTTCAAAACATTTGGTTTGAACTTAATCTCAGAAGTTTAAGTGGTGTATAATAGGATCTCACTGCTTGAATTGTTAGGTTTCTACTTCTGATCATTAAGAGCTCCACTTTTAACATGAGACCCTATTACATACACAGCGGTGACTTTTCTCATTGATTGACTAATGAACTGAACATGTTTTAAGGCTTACCGAGATGCTTCAGGACCTCATCATCAGAATTCAAATATATATTATAGGTATAACTCACTCTGAGCTGGTATTTAAGAAGAGAGAAGAATATATTCAAATGTTATTGGAATATACATCTTTGTTTTCAAGCTTTGGAGCTACATATATTTTAGTTGCATTACTATTAAAACCAACCTGTCAATCTTGTATATAGTTATGGCAAATTCCAAAAAAGAATTAACTGTGTGAATACAGTAGCAAAGGACAATCAACAGCAGCTGACTTTAAGGGGGTTATTTATCAATATTTACCAATATTTTCTGCTACAAACTCCGATCAAATCTGCTCGGGTTTTTTTACGCTTATTTATTATCACATTTTCCCGAAAATTTGCTTTGAGGGTAAAAATTAGATTTTCAAAAAATTTTCGGACTTTTATATCTAATTTTCACGATTTTTTCATAATTTTCACCCGAAAACTTTAGGGTACTGCCCGCTGCACATCAAAAAATCATTGGGACATCTCCCATTTACTTATATACAACCTCGACAGGTCTGGGATGCTGGATTTTCAGATTTGGACTTTTCCATCCTCAGGGTTTAATAAATTTTACCAAACTCTGAATGCAAAAATCACAAATCTTTCGTGATTTTTTTAAATAAAATCTGCCTTTTAAAAAATCACGAATTTTTCGTAATTTTTGCATTCGGAGTTTAGTAAATAACCCTATAAAAGATAAAAAAAAATAAAAAAATGAAGGCCAATTGAAAAGTTGCACCATGATATAAGTTACTTCAAATGTGAACCACCCCTTTAAAGTCTCATTTAATTATTTGAAATTACAGTATTTGTAACCAATACAAATTCAGTGGAGAGGATATGGCAAATTTAGCTCATCATTTTAAACCAACCCCTTCACTAGGATGTAACTAGAATGCAAGTGATAAGCCATGAAATATGAAAATCTCCAATCACTGGTTTCATTTGTCACTGTGACTGACTGAAGTAAAATGCAGAATACATTTTGAATTCAAATGACTTCCATAATTTTTTTGCAATAAAATACATCTAAATTAAGATTATCAAAACTCAAATGTTTGATATTTATTAATCACAAAAAAATCTAAATGCTAAAAGCCTTGTTAAAATTGAGCAATTTTTATTTTCAATTTGAGTTTTTTTGCATTCTTTTGAGAGCTTTTTAATGGATTGAAAATAATGCACAACATCTCAAAACTATGTAAATTTTATTCGAATTTTCGGGGGGAAAACTTGGCAAAACATTTCTCTCCCCAAAATCTGCCTATAAATATAAGACTATATAAATTAAAGCAGTTTTAACAGGTATTTAGCTTTTTAAAATGGAAAAGATATGTGATAATATTACTTTAGGCTATGTAATAAATGACAATTTGAGCTCTTTCACAACTTGAACAATTTCCAGCACTAGAGGATTGTGGTTGCTAAAGAGATCAGTGATGGTTAATGGCTGAAATTACATTTAACCCTGAAAAACCAGACAGAACTTAAAAGATCTTTGTACTTAGCTAATAGCTGCAGGTAGAGATAGCATAGTGATAATTATTATAGTAGATCAATGCACATTGTTTCTTTAGACAAGAACAAAAATGTTAAATGTTGTATTTTTATTATTATTCAGATTCTTTCCAAATCTGGAGTGGACATTTGTAAAAATTATTTGACTTGATGCAAAGTTAAACAAACTCAGTGTTCAAAATTTAAAAAGCTTTGAAATGTGAACTTGTAATTTTAATAAAATCACAATTTAAGTAATGATAAAAGCTGCTATTACAGTGCATTACCATGCCTTCAGAAGAAAATGATCTGTGCCTTACTTACCCGCTCAGTAATATCCCCTGTGGACAAAGTTCTGCCACAGCATGCTATCAATAAACTGCTCAGCAACACAGAAATAAAAGTAAGAACTGCATAGGAACTATTTATTGAGCATACTGTAAAAGCTAAATGAACAAAAGTATATATCACCACAGTACAGTATTTTGTTTTATTTCTTATTTATTCTTTTTCTCAGCCTCTGCTTGAAAAGAATCTTGGAAAAACAAAATGTGTATTTTCTTCATTTCTAACATCTTTTTCCCAAAATCCCATTATTTCAAAAAATCCAACCTGCACCCGACACTAACCCGCTCTCCCTCAGCTCGCGCCCACCTGTGCCCAACTTCTGGGTTTTTGTTATAGACCCTCGCCCGCCCCACCGATGATGTCACATAAGGGGTGGGGCGAATAGATGCGCGTCTATAAAAATGGATGCTGGAAGTTGGAAGCCGGCAGTGCAAAGTGGCCCGCGGGTATCGGGCCGGCCCGCACATCACTAAAACACACATAAAACATAAGTCACCTAGACTGCCTAGTAGTGATGAGCGAATATATTCGCCAGGCGCGAATTCACGGCGAATTTGCGCGATTCGCCGCCAGCGAATAAATTCGCGAAACTGCCGCGAAAATTCGCGGAAAAAATTCGCCGGCGAAAAATTTCGGCGTCGGAAAAACGGGCGCCGGCGTCAAAAACGGGCGTCGGCGTCAAAAACGAGACGCCGGCGCCGTTTCGCGATTTTTTCGCCGTTTCTCGAATTTCGCGCGAAATTCGCGAATTTTTCGGCGAAGCGAAACGGCGCAAATTCGCCCATCACTACTGCCTAGAGGAAATAACTTGATGATGATGGACAATTTTCCTTCTCACTTCTCTAGTCATCCCTAGGGAGTCTTTAATCTATGACAAAGGAGTAAACATTAATGATGAGTAAATCTCTCCCATTTTGCCAGGAAGATGTTTAACCATAAATATCTAAGATGTGGCTAAATATTTGGGAATGTCATATGTTTTGCCTTACAATGTTGTAACGGTTGGCACCCTGAATCCAGAGCCGATGCCAAGCACCCTGGTCTTGGCTCGTACTTCTGCCTGTAGCAGCCGCCTTTGGCCTCGGGAGGAGCCCTCAGCTACTCAGCTACCCAGGTCTTATAACGAGAGATGCAAGGTGAAGGGTTCTGGACAAACAAAGGGGCAAAACTGTAAAGCAAAAGTCTTTGGGCAGAAGGTCGCGGTACAAGGCGTTAGACAGAATCGTAGTCAGATCAGTCTGGGTCGGGGCAGGCAGAGTACAAAGGAAGTTAGGCAGACAAGGGTCAAAACTGGGTGATCAATCAGAAAAGATTTAGCAGGCTCAGAGTCAGATAACAGGCAAGGTTCAGGTTTCAGAAATCAGAATAGTCGAATAACTGCACAATGGTGCAATGTAACTATTCAGAGAGGTGACAATTGAAACTCACACAGATTGTGAATGCTGTGAGGTTACTGTAATAGAATTACCAAAATGTCAACTCAGAGAGACAGGTCTTACTTGTGAGAGGTGTTTGAACAGAGGTGTGAAGTGTTGTGAAAGCGCCAGGGTAATTGTTACCTTCTGAATAGTTACATTGCATTATTGTGATTGGATTATTGGAGGAGTTTATATGCCAAAAATTTCAGATGAACTGAAGAAGCTGTTCAAATGTGTAGTCTTCGATGATTACTCAGCAAGTCCATTTGCTCAAGACATACTTCTTGTGGTCAAAAAGAAAGATTGCCAGCACTTGGTTTACCTTCAAAAATAATTGTTAGAAAAAAATGAGGTGTTAGTACCACACTTTGGCCAAAATATGTAAACTTGTGTGCTGTGTCAAGGCCCCTAATTGTATTGTGTAATGCATTTCTACATTGTTTATTAGCATACTTGGGCAGCGCTAAAGCGAGTAGCGAAAGCGCTACTGACTGGGAACGGGAGTTCCCCTTTAAACGAGGCCCATAGCAGCTACAGGCACAACCTCCCGCCCACCCACCCAGTAATAAAAGTATTCGATGTTTATGTGTTATTATGTTTTCCAAAAAAAAAAAAAGAGGATGAGGTCTGATGGTGTACATTTAAATGAACGTATGTTTATCTTTAAGAGTTCTTGTCACAGTGTATTATTATTGATCCTTTGCCTGTATTCGGCCTGGTATAAAAGGCGACACCACATGCCCACTGCACACAGTGGCCGGCATTCGGGGTAAGATATATACAAGGTCATATACTTGACAGTTAACGAGATGTGTTTTAAAATGGCAAAAATATATTACATTTGTTGTTAAAGCACGTACATACAGTATGTTGTAGCAGCAGTGGAATAACACAAATGACCCTAAACAGAAAGAGAATCAAATATTTATAATGTTTGGCTCAAAAGGATTAATACAATTGCTTTTTTGTTTATACTTGCACTTTTAATATTTTAAATTCCATTTATCTAACTGTTTTCAATTAAAAATTGCCTAGCAGTTCTACATTAAATGTCTTTATAGAAAACCATGAATTCACTCAGAACATTATTGATCAATGGCAGAGACTACAATTTCTGAGCAAAAAAGAAAAGTGATTGTGGCTGTTCTTGAGATTATTCTTGTGACTATTTTTTTCATGATTATTTGTTATTTAACATTGATACCTTAAGAAGACTTGCTAGGGTCATGTCTTTATTATATACAATAAGGTTATATCTTATGTATGCTGTATTTATTGTGGTGTATTTAAGAATGTTAAGTGATTTACTTTACATCTTAGATGGTATCAAAATTCAAACAATATGTCCCCTCTCCTTTGACCAAGAGGAGCTAAGAATCCATTCCTTTCTGTTTTCATTCTGCCTTTTCCACCTTCCATTGTCCTGATTCTTAAATTGGCTGCCTCAGGAATCCATTTCCTACTCCCCAAGACTAACTTATTGGTCACTGACCGATCAAAGCCTGACTGTAACAGTCGGCACCCAACACCAGAACAAATACCAGGCACCCTGGTCTCGGCTCGTGCTTCACCAGTAGTGTGACCGCCTTTGGGCCTCTGGAGGAGCCCTCAGCTTACTTGGATGCCACCTGGACTTAAACGAGAGGTGCAAGATGAGAGTTCTGGATAGGCAGAGGGGCACGACTGTAGAGCAAAGTCTTTTGGACAGAATGTCGTAGTACAAGGCGTTAGGCAAGAGAGTAGTCAGATCAGGCCGGGTCGAGGCAGGCAGAGAGTAAACGTAGTCAGGCAGGCATGGGTCAAACCAGGAAGTCAATCAGAGGGGTTTAAGCAGAATTGAAGTTGGTAATCAGGCAAGGGTCAGGATTCAGAACACAGGATCATCATATAGCCAAGCAGGGGTCAAAACAGGAATCAGAATCAGAATATCAAATTAGCACAAGGCTCAGAAAGCACCAGGAACAATTCCTATAACGGGCAATGAGGGTAGTGTACTATGACTAGTGATGGGCGAATTTATTTGCCAGGCGCGAATTCGCTGCGAATTTGCGCGATTCGCCGCCAGCGAATAAATTCGCGAAACGCCCGCGAAAATTTGCGGCAAAAATTCGCCGGCGTCAAAAAAATTTTTTCCGAAAAAACGGGCGCCGGCGCAAAAAACGGGCGCCGGCATCGAAAAAACGGGCGCCAGTGTCAAAATTCACGAATTTTTCGGCGAAGCGAAACGCCGCAAATTCGCCCATCACTAACTATGACTTTAAATGATTTTTTATTGCGCGCCAATGCGCGCTGACGTAATGACGCCAGCGTGAATGCGCCTGTAAGTTACACAGAAGCGCTCCGCACGCGCCCTAGTTACTCAATGCGGAAGAGGACGCCGCACAAGAAGGAGCTCGTGGCGGGCGTCCCTGCCGTCCCCCCACTAGACCACCAGGGCAAGTACTCTTTATTACACTGACACATGTACCTATGGTCAGTCTTTAGGTTAATACAATTGGCTGAGTTAGTGAGAGAGTTCTGGGAGTTCCTGCAGTGAGGACAAAGATGCCAGACCAAATGGAAGGATGAGTATCAGGGAGGCAGTGGATTTAGATCCAACATATCCATATTTGTAATTGTCTTTGTAAATATTTGTTATACATTCTATGTAGTGTAACTTGTTTTATGTGTATTATTTCTGTAGATATGTGGCAATAGCTTTTAACAAATAAATATAAATTTTGATTGAACTGATCTCTTTCGTTAAAAACCCCTTATTAAATAACCAGGAATACTTATGTACATGTGTATATGAGAATAAATGTGCATATTTACATAAATATATCCTTGCTTAACAAACATTATGAAAAACCTAAAAATTCATAAAAAAAAGTAAAAAGTAAGTGGAGACATCTGATGTGGTGTTTTAGGGTGTTTTTGAGTTTCTTAAAATATGATTGTGATTATTGTGTATGAGTTTCCTAAAATATGCTCGTGTTTGAAAATAAATCAAAGAATCAAAGAAAAAAATGGTGGGGTTTGTCACAATATTTTCTTCTGTGGTCACAATTATTCTTCTCAAACTTAAAAACGAATAAAACTATGGATAACATCGATTGGCCCAAAAACAAAAGCAAAGCCAATTGCATTTATGTGTTAAAGACTCACTAACAGGTACTACAAAGCTGTTTGTAATTAATGATGGGTGAATTTATTCGGTAGGTGCGAATTTGCGTCAGATTTCTGTGTCTCGGCACCGGCGAATAAATTTGCAAATTTGCTGCGACAATTCAGCCGCCGCCGACAATTAATAGGCGCCCATTGACTTTAATGCATGCTAGAATTGCGTTCTGCAAATTTATCAATGTTTCGAATTTTCCTGCGAAGCAGAATGGGAGAAATTCATCACTGTTTGTAATACCTGCGACACATTCAACATAGAGATAGAACATATAAACTATATACATAAAATCTGAATCTTTCAATCTGACAAAAAAATAACAGCCTACTCTTAAAATTTACAAAAAGTTTGATAAGAAAAGGGGGTTTGCATTGTGACTATCATTTAACAGTTTATTTCAATGGGAGGTTAAACCAATTTAAGACTGCTCTTATTCTGTGCTTTTTATTAAAAACTAATTTTTATTGAAGACTTTAAGCCATAAACCCTTGTTCCGGTTTTATATGCCTTTAATTGGCAGGATATGTGTGAGGACTAATCATGTAGCTTCAGCCACCAAAATGTTTTTCTATAGCCACTTTGAATCAATTGGGTACTTTATTAAAGCAATATTTGATAGCCCTATCCCTTACAGAACATATATAGCAACATAGTATTCTGCAGAATTGAACTTTGAACAGAATAATACATGATGTGGCATTAATTTATGGACTCTATATGCAGGCTATGATAAAGCCTATAATTTATGATAATGTTCAGCTGACCATGCCTACATCCCTGTCCCTATAGGCTACACAATCTTTATCCTCCATTCAAGAGAATTACAGAACAAGAGAATTACAGAATATTAGGAGGACTATGTGGATTATAAGAAAACCAGTCTGAAAGACAATGCCCTCTTAAGCAAGGTTAAAACTGCATGTTAGAAAGTGAGGATAAGGAAAGATATAATCAAGCTTGATGTCTTTAACTTATGGGTTCTGAAGGTAATTTTTCTAGTTCATGGTATCTCTAGTTATGGATTGTATGAGTCAAATTTAAGTTAATAACTTCTTCTTTGTCTTCCAGCTCTGTGAACCTGGTTGTCTGAAGTTCTAGTCTGGATAAAATAATGCATTCTGTCGCTTGCTGAAACTGGTCCTTTAACTTAGGAAAAGAAGAAAAGAAGATTAATGCATAACAGCATTATCTGAATATAACTGAGATATCTTTATGTTTTAAGTTGAGGCTGTCATGTCTGTATCTTTATAAAACATGTTAGTTGGTATAAAGCATAAGTAAAGTTTCTGACTAGATGTAATGTTTAAAGAAAGATCAGTTTTCTGGATATTAAAACCAGTTAATATAGTAGATGGGTAGTGAAATAAAGCACAAATATATTTCTTATATGTAATTTAAAATCTTCCAACCCAAACTGGATGCATGAATTTAGCACAAATTAGAGGTGTTTTTGGATGTATTATAGCTGCCTCTGGTAACACCTGAATGATTTTATTATATAACAGATTTGACGGCACTGCAGTAACACATAAAAATGATTGTTTTACCTTAAAATACTTTTAAAGTAATTGCTTTTTTCTTACAATTTGCAAAACTATAATTAAAGAGAACAGTTATTATAAAGAAAACATTTTTTTTTCTTAAAAGTAGAAAAACAGCAGCCCAGATCCATTTTTCTCACAAATTAACTTGTTAAAGCAATACTAATGTAGATTGGAGCAGCCCAAAAAAAGCAGCCAGGATCTTCACTGAGCAGCAGAAGTCAGGTTGCTCCCACAGAGAATAATGACTTCTGAGTCTCATTGACAAATCGGGGCTATATTATATATACAGTAAGGGGCACATTTACTAATGGTCGAATATCGAGGGTTAATTAACCCTCGATAATCGACTATCGAAGTTAAATCCTTCGATTTACCGATATTCGTTCGATCGAACGATCGAACGAATAATCATTCGATCGAACAATTAAATCCTTTGATTCAAAGGATTTTAATCCATCGATTGAACGAAATTCCTCCGATCAGAAATTTGCTAGAAAGCCTATGGGGACCTTCCCCATAGGCTAACATTGTACCTCGGTAGGTTTTAGTTGGCGAAGTAGGGGATCAAAGTTTTTTTTAAAGAGACAGTACTTCGACTATCAAATGGTCGAATAGTTGAACAATTTTTAGTTCGAATCATTCGATTTGAAGTCGTAGTTGAAGGGCGAAGTAGCCAATTCGATGGTCGAAGCAGCCAAAAAAAACGTTCAAAATTCAATGTTTTTTTTCTTCTATTCCTTCATAAATATATTAATTCCTGACACTTGCTGCTATAGCCATGGGAAAAAAACATTACCGTATATACTCGAGTATAAGCCGACCCGAGTATAAGCCGAGGTACCTAATTTTACCTACGAAAACTGGGAAAACTTATTGACTCAAGTATAAGCCTAGACACAACTACAGCCCTGTCTCCCAACAGAGGGTGCTGTGTGATATTGCAGTCACTGTTATTCTTTCATATAACCAACAGAGGGCGCACTGTTATTCTTTCATATAACCAACAGAGGGTGCTGTGTGATATTGCAGTCTCTCCCCAAGCAAACTGTTGGTATATGAATGATTAAAAGTGACTGCAATCTCAGCTACTGCCCGCTGACTCGAGTATAAGCCGAGGTAGACTTTTTCAGCACATTTTGGATGCTGAAAAACTCGGCTTATACTCAAGTCAGCGGGCAGTACCTGAGATTGCAGTCACTTTTAATCATACTCGCTTGATGTAAATAAGAAATGCATGAACACCAATAAATCAACTTAAATGATTCTGTGACCAGATTTTCACAGATCTGTATACAATCTTTTAAAATGGCACAATTTAGAAGAACCATTTTTTTAAACATGAAGGAAAATTTAAATTCTTAAAAATCGAATTAAAAATAATCTTCTCTCTTCTGTCATATTATTTCAGTTGTCAGAACTATAGTTAGTTGTCATAGCAAAGACATTTTACATTTCACTTTAAAACCTGTGCAAATTTCTATATGGAAAAGTTGCTTGAGAATATAAATAAAGTTGCTTAAGAATAATCCTATTGACTATAGAACGTAACCAGCCTTTACTTGCCGAGTTATTTTTTGTACTTTTTTTCTATAATGACAAATATTCTTGCGTATATGCGATTTGTGATTTTTGCTGCATTTTTTCTGGTTTTGGAAAAAAAAGCAAATCAGCCCCTAAGTCTTCAAAAGTCAACCAAAAGCTACATGAAAGTAAAAGACTTTGGCACCCAATCAAAATTTGTTTTTTCCCACAAATCTCTAAAAATGTGTGGTTTCTAAAAAGCTCTAAAAATTCAAGATTTATTAACAGGCAGATTTATCATGGTTTGAATAATAAATTCAACTTCGAACTTTTGAATTTCTTTTGGTTTCAAAATACACACATTTGAATTTTAATCCCCCAATTCGAATGTAAATTTGAATGTGAGTTTTATTAGAAACAGTTCTAATTTAAATATTCGCCATCTAAAACCTGACTAATTAATTTACAAGTCAATGGCAGAGGTCCATCGATTTATATAAATATGGCAATAGCCTTCTGACATTTGAGGTTTTTTAGGAGAAAAATTTGATTCGAGTTTTGTTCGTATTCTATTCGAATTTTCAGATCAATCCCATTCATTAAATTTTTGCGGGAAATTCATGGTGAAGCGAAATGGGACAAATTTGCACATCACTAATTTTCATAAATAACCTTCCATTCAAATGGTGAGTAGATTCGAATTTATTGAAGAAAAAAAAAATTCACATCAATAAGAAATTCGAACTTTGATAAATCTGCTCAAAATTGTAAAAACCACAGAAACCTCTATGACAAAACTTTGCTAGGTAAAGGTTGTTGAGGTGCTATAGAAGTCAGTGGGAGCTGTGCTGATCTTATTGGAGCACTTTGGATCAATTCAGACTTTTAGAGGTTTTCGATTTTTTTCTTTGCTAGGAATTTTCAAAAACTACAATTATACAGTTTTTCAGATTTTTTTTACCACATTGTCCAGTGCTTTTTTCCATTTGCACTTTTTATATTCTGATCTTTTAACAAATTCTATGGCAATAGTGGTTTTAGAGTTTGCGAGTTTAGTCATGGTTTCAAAAACCTCTAAAACCACTAAAATCTGACCTTTAAATAAATGAGCTTCCACATTACACTCAGAAGGAGCAAGTATGCTGTCTGTCTGTACCCATATTTTTCCTTTGGCTTGTTTCTTTGATTCATTTTGGCTTCAGTTACATCATATACATCTGTACACATTAATGGGAGTGATAAATCTGAGGTTATACTGCAAACTGCTATAGAAAATATTTTGTGTAACCACAGGGCCGGAACAAGGGTAGGCAGGGTAGGCAATTGCCTAGGGCCCAATCACTGGGGGGGGCACTATTTATTTATTTTTTTAATTTTTGCAATTCATTTCCCATGGCCTTTAGTAAAATCATTATACTTATAAAAATTGCATGTCTAAACTCCCTGTGTGGCTTGTTTAATCCTAGTATAAATTTGAAAGTGCTCCCCCACCCTGGAGCGTGACTTGGTGCCTTCTAGAGAGAGGACCTGCTGCTGTGCGCACTAGACGGAGCAGTAACTGGGCTTTTTGGGCAGCTCCCTACTACTAGTACTTTCCTAATCCTTACTTTGAAGTCGCTTGCTGGGCACACGTACAGATGGGGGGCTTGGGGCCTTGGGGACATTGGTGGCTGCTGGCACAGGTACAGGGGGCAGTATGATGGATGGCTGCTAGCACAGGGGACAGTATAATGGATGGCTGCTGGCACAGGTACAGAGGGGCAGTATGATGGTTGGCTACTGGCACAGGTACAGGGGGCAGTATGATGGATGGGTGCTGGTACAGGTACAGGGGGCAGTATGATGGATGTGGCAGAAAGATTGGCTGAAAACTCTGCAGCTACATATTAAGCTACCTCAAAAATGGGAGGGCTGGCAGTGGAAGGGCTACCTCATCGCTGAGGAGGTTTTAGCTTATTGCACTATTCTCATAGGAGTTGTGCTAAAAGTAAAATGTTGTGGACATTCCAGTATTGGTGTTAAATGAACCCTTCATTTGCACTTTGTTTGACAGGATCAAATTATCCTACTGTTTTGTTTTCTGACATTTTTGTACATATTTATTTAAATGATAAGTTTCATTCATTAATGCATTGTACACTTTCTTGCTTTCTTTATTTAAATATTGTCATAGTAAGGTGAGAAATGACAATGCTCAATGGGGGGGGGGCACTAATTGAAGCTCTTGCCTAGGGTGCCAAACTACCTTGGCCCGGACCTGTGTAACCGGTGCCAGCATATGTAATAAACTCCATTAAAGTGTTATGGGAAGATTTTACTTGAAATTACTGTTTACCATTTACTGTCAAGAGCATTCCATGGGGTTCTCTGATTCATATGCAAGATGATGGCGCCCATGGTCACACACTGAAGCCATTGAGTTGCATTGCTGTGACACTGGATATCATCCCACTGAAAATTTTAAATAAGAGGACACCATAGACCCGAGTTCAATGCCCAAATATAAGTCTTTCTTGTTAAAGTTCCTGGGTGCTCTGTTTTGCTCAAACAGCATTGCTGAATTAGAAGAGGTGCAAAGAAGGGCAAATAAGCTGGTAAAAGGTATGGAAAATCTGAGCTATGAGGAAAGACTGGCCAAGTTGGCATTCTTCATGCTGGAGAAGAGGTGCTTAAGGGGGGGATATGATAACTATGTATAAATATATAAGGGGATCATATAATAATCTCTCTAATGCTTTATTTACCAGTAGGTATTTCCAGCTGACACAAGGTCACCCATTCTGATTAGAAGAAAAGAGGTTCCGGCTAAATAATCGTACATAGATAATGAAGGTAGACATTCCACAGGCATCTCAACAGAGAGAACAGAGAGACTCACCTCATTGATGGACCGTTTAATCCCCTTCTGACTAGCTGGGAAAATGTAATAGTCATCCAAAAAGCACACAGATGATCCTCTGCATGGTAAAATGGATCACTTGGTTCGAAGGTTAAAATTCCATAACATGTAAAAATCACATACATGGGATAAAGGCAGGGAGAGAGCACTACATGAAGCTCTGTTTTACATATTTCGTGACAAATGTGAGTCACTTCCTCGGAAGCTTAAATGCCCCCTATTGGCACCCCTTTTTTATAGGCATAAAATCAATTAAGTCCATAGTTACATATAATTAAAAGTTAAAAGTCACGTAACCAATAGGTAGTTCATGAATAAAAAAAAATATGTTATACAACATCATATAAAGAATTATCAATCAAACAAATAAATTTATGCATAAATAGATGAATTGATAAATATATATGCAAAATCGTACCACATGCAGCATATTAAGGGGCCGATTCATCAAGCTCGAGTGAAGGATTCGAAGTAAAAAAACTTCGAATTTCGAAGTGTTTTTTGGGCTACTTCGACCTTCGACTACGACAACGACTTCGAATCGAAGGATTCGAACTAAAAATCGTTCGACTATTCGACCATTCGATAGTCGAAGTACTGCCTCTTTAAAAAAAACTTCGACCCCCTACTTCGGCAGCTAAAAGCTACCGAAGTCAATGTTAGCCTATGGGGAAGGTCCCCATAGGCTTGCCTAAGTTTTTTTGATCGAAGGATATTCCTTCGATCGTTGGATTTAAATCCTTCGAATCGTTCAGTTCGAAGGATTTAATCGTTCGATCGAAGGAATAATCCTTCGATCGTTCGATCGTAGCATTTGCGCTAAATCCTTCGACTTCGATATTCGAAGTCGAAGGATTTTAGTTCCTAGTCGAATATCGAGGGTTAATTAACCCTCGATATTCGACCCTTGATGAATCGGCACCTAAGTGTATATGAATATATAGAAAATACTTGGAGGCTAGGAATGGGAAATTAATATACTGTAGATACTTCGTTCAACAAAAAATGTAGTTCCCATTCCCTATTTAAGCCCTTTGGTGAAATAGTACCCAAGATAAATATCCAAAAAGCCTTCTTCTTCAAAAGGATAGATTCCAAATTTCCTTTTCTAATGCCAGGCACATTAGATAGCTTGAAGAAAGGGTTAGTACAAGTTAATCCAGGGAATAGTCTGATTGCCATTTTAGAGTCTGAGGCATATTGGAGTGGATTTAAATGGGGTTTATTTTGCATTCCTCTGGATCAACTATTACTAGCTAGTTATGCAGGTTATATGTAGACTTAAAAGGTTGAACTTGATGGACGTGTGTCTTTTTTCAACCTAACTTACTATGTTACTATGTAACGTATATGATGTTGCACAATTTAGAAAATATGTCAGATGATTCCCCCTAACTGTATAATCCGATGAACTCGAAATTCGAAAAAATGACCAATCAAAATTTATCGGAAAATTTTAATTGTTCAAACTTGGGTGAATGGGATCGACCAGCAAACTCGAATCAAATTCTTATCAAATTTGAATCAATTTCAATTCATGTTTTTTCTCTGAAAAAAACTAAATTTTCAGGAAGGCTGCAAACAACTCCAAATTGATCACAGGATGTCCCCCATAGACTTAAACATCAATTTGGCAGGTTTAAGATGGCAAATAGTTGAATTTGAATTCTTAAAGGGCCAGTACATTAAAGTACATAAGTACATAAAACTGAAATAGAATTTTAACTATTCCCTAGTCAAATTCCACTTAAAAATACTCAAAATGTAAAATTTGAAAATTGAATTTAAAAATTTTAATTTTCACTTTGATCCTTGATAAATCTGCCTCTAAGAGTTTATAACCAGCTTAAAAGATTGAAAACACAAATAAATGAAGTAAACTGTAAAAGGTGCTTAGAAGAGCAATTTTCATTCATTTTACAAGCTCTACATTTATGTTAAATATTTTAACTGCCTAAAGTTACAGCTGTTTTTCTTGTGACCTTGTTTGAAGATTTTCCATTCTAAAAAGACTAAAAGGTTAGCGTTACATTAAATTGACAAAACTGAAATCTATCGCTCTGACAGACTCTTAATAAAGTTGCAGGTTGTTGCTAAAATGTCCACCCCTCCTGGTTGATTAAGCATCTAAATATAGTGACAAATTATCCTGATTATAATTTTTTGGTAAGATATAATAAATGCATATACTGTGTGGATTTTATTAGCATGTGCTATTCATCTACTTGTGTTTATTTGAATTGCCTGTAATTGCTCATAAAAGCACATTCAGAATAGATTAAAATAATGTGTCAAGCTTCTCCATAGTAGGTTTATAACATAATATCCCCAAGCCAAAGCACTTGGAATATATATGGAGAGAAATATGAAACTAGGACTATTATATAAAAGCAAATAATTGTAATACGCCTCGAGTAAGAAAAATATATAATTGTAGCAATGGCAATAGCCAATATCATTTTACAAAATCATCATTTTTACTCTCTGACTCTCTGACTATACGATAGAATTTAAGATGGATCATTTAAATAATGATATAGCTGTCATGGTTCTGATCTGATCTTCTCAAGCCATTCATCTTCTATTACAGCTTTTATTGTACTATATAGTGGGCATCTGTAAATCTGTAGCTATCTGATTTAAACACATGGCACGTGCTTCGAGCCTAGTTTAACTGACTTACTTCAGAAGGATTCTGTGTAGTTGCTAGGATACCTTTAGGTGATCTTTTCAGTTGCTGTATAACATTAAGTTTTCAGTGGGGAAGGAATCACCTTAAGGTAACACACAACAACGTATTATGAAAGAATGGAGATAACATTTTAGCTAGTAAGAAAGGTTATCGGTCTTAGAGCTACTGTCCAGCTTTTAATAGGGGTGTAAACAGCTGGATGTCCTCATGCCGACAATACTGTTTAGATGCAAGCACAAGCAGGTGACTTCAGTTTGAAAATGTTCACACTTTGCTTCTATTTTTTTAATTACATCTTATATAGTTATTGCATCTATTTTGCAATACATCAAATATTGAATGGTATCACAATCAATAGGTTTAAGCATTGAAACAACAATGAGAAGAACAGATTATACATTGCTTTTTGATTGAAAGAGCTTATCAGACTCAGACCAGGTCTGCTTGGAATTGAAGGCAATTATTGTGTAAGCAATCAATAACATTTACTGTATTCATGTTATACATCATGAGGTGAATAATACATCCACATTAGCTCAGCTTGAACATCAATAAGAAGTGAGTTTAAATTTTATGGCTCTATAGGATTCATTCATGGTTCCAAAGTGGAACAAATCCAGGGCCTTGTTGGCACATGCAGAGCGTGTTCCAATATCGTGCTATTACAGTCATTCTTCTGAATGATGAACAAAGGACTGTGTGCACAAATAATATAAAGGACATAAGACAGTATTAATAATAAATAATTAGTAAGAATTAGAAATAATAGCAAATACTATGTAACTGAGATTACTATAAACCTAAGCATTACCATAGACCAAAATGTAACTCATCATAGCAACAGATGAACAGAATAAGTCTTGGGTAATGTTTCTCTATGGATTCCCCCATTTATCATTTGTGATTTCACACTCTAAATAGTTTTCCCTCTTAACTGTTTATAATGGTGCATTAGATATATAAGAATGACATTTGAGCATCCCACGGGAGAGGTCATCATCAGATCTAAGTGCCTCTTTCACTTAGCTGAATACTTAAAGCACTTTGCTTTATTGTTATGGCTTACAAAATACAGGTACAGTTTGGTTTATTAGAACTATTGGTGAACTTTAATGATGGTATAGGAATGGTATCTGAATGGAACACACTTTTAAGTTCTCCTGAATATTTGCATTTGGCTTATTGAACTTTCTGGAATATCTTGGAGCCTTTTATCATGTGTCCTCTACCTAAGTTCCTCCTTAATGTACTTAATATCTAAAAGAAAACCCAAGAATTCAATAAAATATGGCTGCTATTGAAGAACTGACCACATGCACTTATCTCTTGGATATGTTTTCTTATGATTAGAGAGGTGTCCTGGAGATGTATACGCTGAATATAAAATTAAGATAGGTTTATGTATAAGGGGCTGATTTACTAATATTTGTATTTTGTCTTCATTTTCACAAAACATATTTTTTAGTTATAAAAAGTTTATAGTTTATACTGAGGACACTGTACCACGAAAAATAACTTAATTTATACAAACACCACAAAAAACACGAATAAAAAACTTTGCCATCTAAAAGATGTCAAGGTCCTGTCATGTAGAAGTCAATAGGAATTGTCTTTTTCTAATTGTAAAATCTCCTTAATTCCTGCTTTTAGAGCTTTTTTTTCCCGTTTGTATTTGAACAAAAAATGATAGGATATTGAGGTTTTCTAGTAGTATCTGCATTAGTTCCTCATTTTTATTTTTTTGTGCTGTTTAAATAAATTACTTGGTTTTAGAGAAAATTAGTTTTGTATTCTAAAACCAATAAAATTATACTATTAATACATGTTCATCTTTGTGTACCATACACGGAAAGAGAATAGGCCATAGTTTGGACAGTTCTACTTTACAGGTACAGGTATTGGACCTATTATCCGGAATCATCGGGACCTGGGCCATTCCGGATACAGGTCTTTCCGTAATTTGGATCTTCACACCTTAAGACTACTAGAAAATCATGTAAACATTAAATAAACCCAACAGGCTGGTTTTACTTCCAATAAGGATTAATTGTATCTTAGTTGGGATCAAGTACAACCAACTGTTTTCATACTACAGAGGAAAAGGAAATCATGGGAGAAAGCCTTTCTGTAATTCAGAACTTTCTGTATAATGAGTTTCCCGATAACGGATCCCATACCTGTATATAAATAATGTCATTTTTTCAGAATATGTAGAATTGTGCAAAAATTTAGCTATAGCTAGGAATTCCCTCCATATATTAGTTCATTAACCTGCTTCAGTGAACAGATAATAAACCATACAATGGGTCTACATCAGAGATATTTAAAATTCAGCTACTGAGTTGTTGCTGAATTATAACTCAGAGCAAACCTTGTCAAATCTTTCAATGATGACTGTCCAATTATTTCTGTAGGACCATTTTAAAGTCTGTGGCATTATAATAAGTAATGAACTTTGTTTTATAGCACAGTAGCTATAGCAAGCTGTCTTGCAGCACTGGGGTCTTTAGTTGCAACAAGGGCAAGGAGTTTGTATGTTTTCCCTGTGTCTGTCTGCTTTTCCTCTGGGTATTCTGGTTTCCTCCCACACTCCAAAACGTACAGGCAGGTTAATTGGCTGCTGATGAAATTGACCCTAGTGTGTGTATTGTGTGAATGCTCTATGGAAATTACATTGTAAGCTACACTGGGGCAGGGACTAATGTGAATGTTGAAAAGTCTGTGTAAAGCTCTGGCTAAACATATCAGTGCTATATAAATAAAGGATAATAACAAGAGATTAAACAATGCTCCTTTTTTCATGCTACAAGCTGGAGGTTAGTTTTGGAGGAAACTGCAATGACTGTGATGTTTTCAATGCTGTAAACAGTTTTAGGATATTTCTTCAGGAGCTCAAATGCCTCTAAACCATTATCAGTCAATCATGTATCCCTTGTAGCAATCACATATTAATAGTTTAAAAAGAGTTAGATTGGTAAATTAGTTGTTCCATGACTAACCTGCCTGTACGTTTTTGGCGAATGTGCAACCGTAATTGATATTTAAGCAATATTAAGCAATCGGTGTTAACCAAGGATATATTTATGTAAATATGTCCATTTATTTTCATATACACAAGTACATAAGTATTCCTGGTTATAAGGGTTCTTTAACGAAAGAGACAGTTCAATCAAAATATATATATTTTATTTTCAAAAGCTTTTGACACTTATCTACAGAAATAATACACATAAAACGTTTTACACTACATAGAAAATGTAACAAATATTTGCAAAGACAATTACAAATATGGATATGTTGGATCTTAATCCACTGCCTCCTTGATACTCATCCTTTCATTTGGTCTGGAATCTTTGTCCTCACTGCAGGAACTCCCAGAACTTTCTCAATAATTTAGACTCACCATAGGTACATGTGTCAGGTTCTGATTGGTCAGTGACCAATAAGTTAGTCTTGGGGAGTAGGGCATGGTTTCCTGAAACAGTCCATTCAAAAATCAGGACAATGGACGGTGGAAAAGGCAGTTTGGAGACAGGAAGGACTGGATTCTCAGCTACTCTTGGTCAAAGGGGAGGGGACATAGTAACTGTGTGCTAAATAGGATGTGTTTGAAGTTTGTCTCTGTTGTGTCCTGATACCATCTAAGATGATTATGTAATATTCTTAATACACTACACAACATATACATACAATATACCATTATTGTATATAATAAAGATATGACACAAGCAAGTCTTTTTAAGGTAACAATCGGTCTTCATTAAATAAAGGTACTGTACTTAAAAAGTAAAGTATGAATGAAGCTTAATGCTTATCTGCTTATCTGCCCTTGTTCGGGGCTGATACACATCTTTCTATATAGTTGTTGAGCTTTATGAATTTACCTAGCCCAGACACTCTCAGTGTTTTCCAAAAAAGGAAAACTGGGCAGACTGTCTTGACCCGGCAGCCCTTCTGAAAACTGGGCTGTCCGGGTCAAATCCAGACAGGTTTCAACCCGAGAGCCAAGCTTAGGCATCCCCTAAGAAGTGTCCCCAGAGGAAATAGGAGAATCTCTGGGTAGACGGATATTCCCCCTTTGAAAAGGGTCTACCTTGTGAGTATGTGTTGACCATACGATGTATATTTAAATATATCTACATCCATTCTTTTCTGGTTACAGTTGTAGTGCACCCTGCCTTCACTCCTTTATGAGGACTCACCCCTGAGGAATATAAGGGGCACATTTACAAAGCTCGAGTGAAGGATTCGAATTAAAAAAACTTCGAATTTCGAAGTGTTTTTTTGGCTACTTCGACCATCAAATGGGCTACTTCGACCTTCGACTACGACTTCGACTACGATTCGAACGATTCGAACTAAAAATCGTTCGACTATTCGACCATTCGATAATCGAAGTACTGTCTCTTTAAGATAAACTTCGACCCCCTAGTTCGGCAGCTAAAAGCTACCGAACTCAATGTTAGCCTATGGGGAAGGTCCCCATAGGCTTGCCTGCGTTTTTTTGATCGAAGGATATTCCTTCGATCGTTGGATTAATATCCTTCGAATCGTTTGATCGCAGGATTAGCGCTAAATCGTTCGACTTCGATATTCGAAGTCGAATGATTTTAGTTCCTGGTCGAATATCGAGGGTTAATTAACCCTCGATATTCGACCCTTAGTAAATCTGCCCCTAAGTCTCATCCAGAGCACAATTTGAGGGTACAGCTATTTTAAGCAGTGGGGCTGCTAAATTTACTATGATCTTACACTACCAAATCATAGCATTCATGACCCACTCTCTAGGTACAGTGGGTTCCATATTGTCAAGTAGACCTGGAAAGCAGCTCAGCAAATCATTTACTGTTGTGTTTTATAAAATTTCTTAAAATATTGTCAGAACATTTACAATAATACTTAAAGTTGAAGGACGTAGATATCAAAATATGAAATAAAAACTATAAACTCAATAAACAGCTCTTCAGAGTACTTTTTTATTGGCCTTGCAAAACCATTGTTTGTGCTATGAACCATAAACATTCTAGTTTTTATTTATATCTTTCAAACGAATCAACATTATTTCAGTTATTTTAACCTTCGGTCTTTAACTACTACTATTTATCTTAACAGCTCTATCCATGTATAAATCCCAGTCCTCTTCTTTTTTTTTTTAAAGAAGCATTTAAAATCTTGACCTCAATTAACTCATTGTCATCTCAGCGTAATAAATCCAACTGATTTCAGCCAGAGAGAAAAAGCTAAACAGCTGCAAATTAAGTAAATGTTTTGACATATGTAAAAGCCAATATCCTATGAAATTGTGGTATAATGTGATATAAGTTTACGGTTGTGGTGGATTTCTTTCAAGGTAATTATCACATTTTATGAAGAAACGTAAATATCACTGGTGGAACAGCGCTTTCTAAAAGTAACAATAAATATTTTGCATTAAGGAGCAATTTATTAACCTATGCTCATGTAAAACTTTTGCTTTACAGTGAAACCATGCTGTCAAATAATAATGCATGATGACAAGTGCCATTGATTGTTAATAGTTTGATATTCTGGACTTTATTTGCACCTATTTTTCTCATATAAAGAAAAGCCAGGAAAAAAACTTGCAGGGGTCCGTAGGCTTATGTGAAAGGGTTCATTGTTTGTTTTTCTGCTGCAATTTCTCTAATTGTTCTGGAGTGTGGGCAGGAGCTTTATAAAAGAGCAATGGCATCTGAGTTGCCCACAGGGATAAAATAATTGTTTCTAATGTATTCATTTATATAGTTAGTTAACGAATTATACAATATTTAAAGGGGATGTAAAGGCAAAAAAATAAAACAAAATCCCATTTTACTTTCTTTAATGAAAAATAAAACTTTTTAATTAAAAAAATATGAACCTGGCTGTATGCAGTGAAATTCCCCCTTCATTTTAGTTGCTCTGACTGCTTTGAATAGGTCCCTAGCTGCTCTGCAGGGAAACAATCATACTTTCAAAAGGCGGGGGGAGCCCCCCACCTTACTTCCCAGAACTCAAGCAGCTTGGTTTGTTTCTCTGTAGAGCAGCCGGCGATTTTGTAGCAATTCGTATCCACAGGCCCAGTACAGTCTGCATATTCTGAATATTAGTCAGTCTTGCTATATTGGCTTCTGTGGCAGAAATTATTTGACGTGTGCTGTTTTGATAATTTATGACAATGCCTCCCAACAGCAGCCCAGACCACTCTGAGCATGTGCATGGTCTTGCAAAGATGGTTTAACATAGCTACAAGATGATGACCCCCTGTGGCCAACTTGATGTAATAACCCATGCAGAAAAAAATGGACATTTACTCATCTTGCCATACACACAGTGGGCGTCATTTATAAAGTTAGTGCAGAGCATATTTTTTTGCAAATGGTTGTATTGCCCATGTTTTTTCCTGAACACTAAAAAATTGCACTGCTGTGCCCGTCTTTCCTGTTTCGCATTGTGAATTCATTTTCGCAAATGGGGCGCTGAGTTTGCGCAAGCGCACCCAATGCGCGAGGTTGTTGTGCACGAAAATAGCATTGACTGTAACTTAATTTCGCACTTTGCAAAACTGCGAATATTTTCTCGCCACCAAAGTTGTGGCATAATTCAGTCGCAGAGTGTGTGCATGAATATTCGCAATAAGCAAATTTTTTACATATTTAAAAAGCTCTTATAGACATTCCCATTGTGAAAAAAAAAATTGCAATTCTGTTTGCACCACACTTATTCAGCTTTATAAATATAACCATGCACAGGGCAAATATATTCACTTTGCGAACCAATCTGCCTTGCGCGAAGTTTATAAATGACCCCCAGTATCTTTAAAAATATTAGGAGATAGCTAACATTATACCCAGGTCACTAAGGCCTTCTTGACACAATTTGGCCGCACATTATTAACTCATAATATGAATTGCAGTTAATGACAAATTCTCCAAAATTCCTCTTTAAATTTGTACTACAAATATGAATACAAATTTGCAAGGTGTGCTAAAATCTCTGCTTCCACACATTATAGCATTACATCTCTCTGAATACTTTAATGGGATTCCAGGAGAAAATACAGATAACATTATACTGAATAGAATTCTGCAACTTGAGCATGTTACATTTTCCTACCTATAGTAATTAAAGGAGGGATGCTGAATGTCATGGTGCAGGTAAGCTGGAATGATTGGAAACTGTGTTTAATTTAAAAAGTAAAATTGCTAAACAAAAAACATAAACAAATAAATACATTCAATTTAAGACCATTACCAATATGGGGTCAATTTGCATTCCAATTTCTATTTTTTCACAAATCATATTTGTTTTCTAAAAAAATTGTTTCTCTTAAAACTCAAAAAAGTTTATGTTTATTTCTCTAAAACTCAAGAATTTTGAAATTCATATGTAAAAAGTGTAAAAAAACAACCTCTAATACAATACTCCACCAAGTAAAAGTATTCAAGATTCATAGAGGTCAATGGTAGCTATGCTGATCCCATTGGACCCTTATTTTAAAGCCTTTTCAGGTTATCTGATTTTTTTCTCTAGTAATTTTAGAGGTTTTGTATTGTTTAGCATGTGTTTTTTTCATATGTACTTATTATATTTGGATCTCTTAATAAATTACATGGCATTCCTGGTTTTAGAGAAAATTAGCTTAATCATTGTTTTAAAAAAAACTCTAAACCACTAAAATGACACTGTTGGTAGCTGGGCCTCAAATTTCAATTCACTTTTCATTTAAAATGAAAAGTGGTTTTATAAGTTAATCACTGGGGGGCCCATTTACTTAGCTCGAGTGAAGGAATAGAAGAAAAAATACTTCAAATTTCGAATGGTCGAATATGGCTACTTTGACCATCGAATTGGTTACTTCGACCTTCGACTACTACTACGACTTTGAATCGAACGATTTGAACTAAAAATCGTTTGACTATTCGACCATTCGATAGTCGAAGAACTATCTCTTTAAAAAATTCTTCGACACCCTAGTTTGCGACCTAAAATCTACCGAGGCCAATGTTAGCCTATGGGTAAGGTCCCCATAGGCTTCCTAACAATTTTCTGATCGAAGGAATATCCTTCGATCGATGGATTAAAATCCTTCGTATCATTCGATTTGAAGGATTTAATCATTCGATCAAACGATTATTCCTTCGATCGTTCGATTATAGGAATAGGGCTAAATCCTTCGACTTTGAATATCGAAGTTGAAGAATTTCAATTTGGCTGTCGAATATGGAGGGTTAATTAACCCTCGATATTCGACCCTAGTTAAATCTGCCCCTTGGTCTTCCTGTCTTTTTTATTTTATTTTCATTTGGATTTTAAATAAATATACAAAGAAAACCAACATTTAAACAGTAATACAGTAATTTTAGCAAGAATACACGTTTGATTCAGCAGAAGCACCAAGAATACAGTATTACCATATCTAGTCAAATATTAATGATAAATGAAAACCACTTATGCAAATCATTATAAAAACTTCTTATCAATCAATGCAAAAACACAACAATCAGCTGCTCTACATAAAAGAAAATTGCCACCTTTCTTGCAATTATATATATATATATATATATATATATATTTATTTATGTATATATATTTTTTTCTTTAGATATGTTGAATATTTTATAAATGTTGGATAAATAAATTTTCCAGAGTAAGCAAATTTTAACAAGCATTTTTATGAAGAAAGATGGGTTGGGTTAAATCTAAATTTACCTTCCACAGATTCCAGAAATATAGCACTTTTTTAGATTTTAGTGCAAATGGCCAGCTGCATGAAAGTCTGCTTTAGCAATATGTTGGAATTATACAGTTAAGAGATCTATCATCCAGAACATCCAGAACAGATTGTAGCACTCAAGAACTGAAACTTGATAGATTAACAATAATGGGATGACATTCAGAAAATCAACATCCAACTTTTCCCAGCTAAAACCTGTAGAAATAGTTTAGAATTCAATGGCAGGTATCCCTGGAAGATATTTTTTTTTATTTTAGAGGTTTTCTGGTATTTTTGATGCTGCCTTTGTGCAACAATATAAAAAAGATATAGTTATTCTCTGGATCAACTTGTACTATGAGCTATCTTCCATAACCCTGTATTCCCTCACTTGCTAAAAAGCCATTCAACCTCTTCTTAAAGCTATCTAATGTATCAGCCAGTACAACTGATTCAGGGAGAGAATTCCACATCTTCACAGCTCTCGTTGCAAAAAACCCCTTTCAAATATTTAGGCAGAACCTCTTTTCTTCTAAACGGAATGGGTGACCTTGTGTCAGCTGGAAAGACCTACTGGTAAATAAAGCATTAGAGAGATTATTATATTATCAACTTATATATTTATATATAGTTATCATATCACCCCTTAAACACCTCTTCTCCAGTGTTTACATCCCCAATTTGGCCTGCAAACACTATGGGGCAGAGTTATCAAAGGTTGAATTTCGAAGTGAAATATACTTCGAAATTCGACCATCAAATGGCTATACTTCAACTTCGAATATCGAAGTCGAAGTTTTTTTTACTGAATTTGACCGTTTTGCGGTCAAAGTAAAATTGTTCGATTGAACGATTACATCGTTCGAATAGGACACTTCGAACGATTTCAGCGATCGATTGAATGATTTTACTTTGACTACAAAAAACTTCGAAAACTGCATTAGAAGGTCCCCATAGGCTAACATAGCACTTCGGCAGGTTTAATTTGGCGAACTATTGAAGTCAAAAAATTTTTAAAGAGACAGTACTTCGATTATCGAATATTCTAACTATTTTACTTAGAATGGAATTCGAAGTAAATTCGAAGTCGTAGTATCCTATTCGATGGTCAAAGTATCCAAGAAATTACTATTTTTTTACTTCGAAAATTCCCTCGAATTCAATTCGACCCTTGATAAATCTGCCCCTAATACATTACTTACAATACCCTCCCCTAAGTCATTAATAGACAAGTTAAAGAAAAGCGGACCCAATACCGAGCCCTGAGGGACCCCAATAAGAACCTTATTCCAAGTAGAGAATGTACCATTAACAACCACCCTCAATATAACAATAAATCCAGCAGCACTCCAATAGGTGAATCACATATTTATTTGTGCCACTAGCAAAGCGATGTTACGGGCTATTCCAGCCCTTTATCAAGCCCCTTTAACAACCACCCTCTGTACCCGATCCTGTAGCCAGTTTCCTATCCATGTGCAAATGACTTCATTAAGCCCAATAGACCTTAGTTTAGAAAGCAGTCGTTTGTGGGGCACAGTATCAAACGCTTTGGCAAAATCCAAATAGATCACATCTACTGCCCCCCCACTGTATAGCATCTTACTCACCTCACCATAAAAAGCAATCAAATTAGTCTGACATGACCTATCCTTCATAAAGCCATGCGGATTGCTGCTCATAATGCCATTCACTTTGACAAAATTTTTAATGTGATCCCTTAACAAGCCTTCAAATAATTTGCCCACCACAGATGTCAAAGTTACTGGCCTATAATAATAATGGTGTAATTATGATGCCAGTGAGCATAAAGGTACTAAACTGAAAGTATTGTTTTCAAATTATTAGTAGTGAAAGCAGTATGTGTAACTCAAACTGGAAGATTTTGTAAAACTTTATAAAGAACTCTTGTTTTTCCAGTCCAGTCCAAGATAAAAGGCATTTTAGGTGAGTAATAATAGGCTGGCAACATTCCCAGGCAGATGCAGATTGTTTCAAAAGTTGTCCTTATAGCTTTAGCAGAACTGTTGACATTGCATGTCAGCAGTGGAAAATTGCTGCCGCACCAAACAAATATCTTCATTATACGACATTGCATTGTTAATCTAGCTCCAAATGCAACAGTAAGAGACAGTTTTAGATTGCACCTATATATATATATTGTCAGTGGCAGGTAGTTCTTCAGGATTAACGATTGAACTAGCCATTTCCATCATCAATAAGGTTCCAACACAATGGAAAATCTGTCAGTCCCATATTTTACTTTCAGTTCAAATAGGACAGAACTGAATGATAATGAAATTTTCCTTGGAGCACTCTATTGGGAGTATTTGATGCATGGCTTTTAGACAACACTGTGACCTTAGGTGATGTTAAGGTCAACACTAATTTCTACAATAACATAACACAATATATTGTTTTTACTCAATCGCATAAAGTTATTTACAAAGTTCAGTTTTCAACATTTGGTTTTAACATATATTTTCTAACATATATTTTCTTCTTTATTTAATATAATTAAATTCCTATATAATGCTATAAATATATAATCAGTATATTTACTGCTTACAATCCACTGCTTATCCTATAATCATGGATTGGGGAAGTTTGGGCCTTTGACAGCAATGTCCAACATTTTAGCCATATATTCAATGGCATCTTACATGCTATATGATATCCATCATGCTTACAGTATATGCATGTACAGCATATAAGCATGATGCATATGAAATGTTTATAAAAATATTTAGAATATATCTAGGAGGGTATTTATTAAAACTAGTGATGGGCGAATTTATTCGCCAGGTGCGAATTTGCGGCGAATTTGCGCGATTCGCGTCCAGCGAATAAATTCGCAAAACGCCCGCGAAAATTCGCGGAAAAAATTCGCCGGCGTCAAAATTTTTTTTTTTCGAAAAACGGACAGCGTCAAAAACGGGCACCGGCGTCAAAAAACGGGCGCCGGCGTCAAAAACGAGACGCCGGCGCCGTTTCGCTAGTTTTTCGCCGTTTCGCGAATTTTTAGGCAAAGTGAAACGGCGCAAATTCGCCCATCACTAATTAAAACTAAAATGTTTCTCATTATTTTAAAAAGAAGAATTTGACCTAATTCACAACCACTAATTGGCTTAATTTACTAAAAAGTCAGAACTAAAATTGTACCTGTGGGAAAAGTCTTGACAAAATCGTGCATTCTTTTTTGAATTGTTGCCCGAAGATCATGAAGTCAAAAACCACCTTTGTAATCAATAGTAAAAGGAACATCTGCCATTGACTTTTACATGACTTTGATGGGTTTTAGCTGTAGTATTTTTGGATACAAATTTTTAGCAGCTTTGGAATATAAAAAATGTGTGCTTTTTCCCCACTCTTAAAATTCAAGTTTCTCCCCTTAAAACCTCGACCATAAAAAAAATTAGAGGCTTAATAAATAGACCCTTTTGTCTGAGTAGCCAAATTCACAGAAAAAAACCTGTGTAAAATATATGGCAAATGTATCATGGTTTGTGTAATTTTACACCATTTAGATTTGATGCTGTTATTTTACATTGCTTCTGGCGGAATTCACCCTAAGAAAAAAAATGCGTAAAAAAATTACACTGTTTTTTACACAGAGAAGTCTGGCGATTTGTGGTGTATTATCCAAAAATTTATATGCAGATCAGCGCCTACGGCAACAGAAAAACAAACAGAAAAAAATAGTGCAATATGTTTCAATATCACACCAACACCCAGGGGCAGATTTACTTAGGGTCTAATATCGAGGGTTAATTAAACCTCGAAGTTAAATCATTCGAATATCGAAGTCGAAGGATTTAGCACAATTCGTTCAATTAAATCCTTCGAATCGAAAGATTTGAAGGATTTTAATCTATCGATCGAACGAAATTCCTTTGATCAAAAAAAGCTTAGAAAGCCTATGGGGACCTTCCCCATAAGCTAACATTGAGGTTTGGTAGGTTTTAGGTGGCGAACTAGGGGGTCAAAGATTTTTTTAAAGAGACAGTACTTCGACTATCGAATGGTCGAATAGTTGAACGATTTTTAGTTCGAACTGTTCGATTCGAAGTCGAAGTCGTAGTTGAAGGTCGAAGTAGCCAATTCGATGGTCGAAGTAACCCAAAAAAACGTTTGAAATTGGAATATTTTTTCTTCTATTCCTTCACTCGAGCTAAGTAAACGTGCCCCCTAGTGTCCAGGTTTTTTTCGAGGTGTATTTCCCCTTTAAAATACCACTGTTATTGGTGACATGCAAAGTTTTTCCAATTTTTCCACCACCGTTTGGCTGGATTGCCTACTTACAAACTGTAGGTATAGTATATGGTATATAGTATATGGCACTTGACAAAGGGCATTTTTGCTCAAAACATGTAGTGTCAATAAAAAGGATTTTTGCAGCAGAGTTCTGCGTTTAACTGGTCTGTTCCACTAATAGACTTTGAATTGATTGCCAGTACCGAGGACGGGGTACAGGAACTGACCATAAAGATAACAAAAAGTGAAGGGAGAAACCCCACATCCAGTGGAAACAAGGAAGCTTCTAAGTACATGGCTCGTAGTGTTTAGCAGGTCTCTCCCTCCTTCTTCTGTCAGCTCCTCATGTTCCCATAGAGAGATATAAAGCCAGGATAGTGTAACACCATTTATTAAAAAGTATAAAAAAGTTTAAAACTTTTTTGCACTCACATTAGGAAGAATGATCGCACATAGGAAAAGATATTTGCACAGGTTGCATTCTCGATCTAGGGGCCCTGCCGGCGTGTGTATCCCCCTCGTATTATCCTGCTGTTTTTTTTACACAGCATAATAAATATGCCCCTTAATATTGCAAAATAGAACTTTTTTGATTGTCCACTAACCTGCTTTGTTTGCATTCACCTAGTAGTTCACTACTGAACTCTGCATGTGTGTTTTTTTTATCACAGTATTTACAGTAGTTCATTTTGATTAAGTTTTATAATTGGATTATTTTGTCACTTTCTAGCTATTGTGCAAATATAGTTATTAGAGTATTTTTGCTAAATTAAGTGACATTTATTATTAGATCACATAACTGAGTTACCATATAAAGCATTCATATATCCAAAAGGATGCAATATGTTTTCTGGGGACTCTCTCTCTTTACAATATTTAGCAAAATTGTTAAAATTCACATTGGCAATATTAATGTTTATTAGCTAGCCACACTGACTTATAAACATATAAAACATTTAAACAACAAAGAAACCACATGACATAATCATATGGTAAACCCAACTAAATAAAGTTTTGAATTCTGTAGCATTATATCCTATGGACCAAGTCACACAGACATATTAGTTAATTGCATTATCTTGGGGGACAGCTAAATTCAAACAAATATCATACAAATATCATGTACAAATTGAAATGATACTTAAGGAAACACATATAAATCATGGCCACTACTTAGCCTAGTCAGTTGTAAAGTTTTTAAATTATTTTTTCAATAGACATATTCACATGGTAATGTCAACCCCCACTAAATAAAGTCAAACAGTCATTTTAAATTCCATACCATGGATCCAACCATCAGGAATAACTATGCAATTTGAAATCATACTTAAAGAAACTAGTAATGGGCGAATTTGGGGCCAAAAAATGTGTGAATTTCCTGCAAAATTTGCGAATCTGCGCCGGTGTCTCATGTTTGACACCGGTGTTTTTTTTTTACGCATTTTCGCTGTGGTTTCGCTAATTTATTCGCCAGCGGAGAATCGCGGGAATTCGCTGCGAATTCATGCCTGGTGAATAAATTCGCCCGTCGCTAAAACTCCCAACACATTGCCATGTAGTGTATAACTTGCATTTATATTTTTTTTGCCAAAGTGAATAACCTTGCATTTATCAACATTGAACCTCATTTTCCAGTTTGCTGCCCAGTTTTCCAACTTAGGCAAATCACTCTGCAAAGTGGCAGCATCCTGCATGGAACCTATAGTTCTGCACAATTTAGTATCATCTGCAAAAATAGAAATAGTACTTTCAATTCCCACCTCCAGGTCATTATAAACAAGATGAAAAGCAACGGACCTAGTACAGAGCCCTGCGGTACTCCACTAACAACACTGGTCCAGTGTTCCATTTACCACCACTCTTTGTAGTCTATATACAGTAACTTAATATCATCCAATATTTAAAATGTATTCTGTTTATTATATCTAGCTAATACTGTATGTTTTTGGTAATGTCATTGCAAAATATTGAAAAGAAAAATTATCTTAAAGGGGTACAGTTTGAGCTACATAGATTTGATAACATCTGGCCCCATACACTAACATGTCTTTCAGTCTTTCATTTAGAGAATACATTTAATGGTTAATGACAATAGACACTTCTTTAACCTGCTAAATGAGGTACAGTTTATTGAAGAGGCATTTCAGGAAGGATCAATAAACCAAGACTTTATTGTTATTATTTTAACTTTTATAAATGGCTTATTTTCTCAAAAGACCACACTGTTAAGATGCAAATCTGCTTTTAAAACAATAAAGAATCATCATTGTTAAAACAATGAATACATTGACCATGTGGCCATCTTTATTATGTGCATAGAAACTTACTTATGGTAATTTAATTTAATTAGATATTCTCCATATTATACTGTATATTCTCCATGTTTCTCCAAAGCTTAGGGGGTTATTTATCAAAGTCCGAATTTATCTCAGTATTATCTGATACAAACTCCAATCAAATATGCTCTGTTTTTTTACACTTATTTATTATTAAATTTTCCAGAAAATTTGCTTTGCCGGAAAAAAACAAGATTTTCACAAATTTTTCTGACTTTTTCATCTGATTTTCACGATTTTCACAATCTTTTCATAATGTTCACCCATAAATGTTCTCCCATTGACCTTGACAGTTCTAAAATGCCAGATTTTCTGATTCAGACTTTTCCATCCTCTGGGGGTGTATTCAATTCTGAAAAATTTGTGATTTTTTTTAAAAGTCTGATTTTATATTAAAAAAATCATGAATTTTTCATGATTGTTGTATTCAGAGTTAAATAAATAACCCCCTTAACGTTGAAACAGTCCTCCTAGTATACAAGTTCAGCTACAGGACCCTGCAGCACCCCACTAAGAACCGTACATTAATGTCCACATATATTATGAGAGTAGAAAGCATCATAGACAGATAGCGGGAGATCTTTTTTCCATAAATTGGATCACATCAGAGGCCATGCCTTTAGAGGAAAAGAACTTTCAATTGAAGCAATGTAGATGGTCCTTCACAGCAAGGACAGTGAGGTTGTGGAATGCCCTGCCAGATGATGTTGTGATGGCAGATTCTATTTATGCCTTTGAGAGGAGTTTGGGGGTTTGGATGATTTTTTGGGAAGCATAATATCCAAGGTTGTAGTGATACTAAAATCTACAATTAATATAGATATTGGTATATTTAGTTTGTAAGTGTATGGAGGGAGTGGTGTGAATGTATGTATGTATGTGCACTGGGTTTCTTTTGGACTTTTTTCAAATCCATATTAACTCTGTAACTATGTTAATTTGCATCCTTAATGAATTGTATTGACTTGTCCTTCAAGTCACAGATGTTACATTCAAATTTAGTTCAGTTTTGCAATTTATTTTTTCAGAGGTTTAAGGGAGGCTACCAACAGATTAAAACAGAGAGAAAATTAATTAATTAAATTTTAAGTCCCAAAAGTGTTCCACAAAACTGACCAGGTACAGATGGAGGCCCAGGTGGTCTTGTTTGTGCTACTGAACCTACTTGTTCTATTCCTTTACCTTGTGAAAACAAAAATTGCATATTTTAGAAAGGCTATTTTAAAACATAAGGAAGGACACTTAAATACTTAAAACTGAAGATAGGGTAAATAATGCAACATGCAATGACAGTGGAATAAATACCGATAGAAAGACTTATGGGGGAATGTAATAAATACAAAAAAAATATTCTCAATACGAAAACTTAAGCAAATAAATTTTCCTTTGCACTTCTTAAAAGTGGGCAATGCACAATTAAAATTTGCAACGTGTAATTAAAATTTGCAATAAAATAACAGTTTAAGGAAGAATATTACATTGCCAAATGCAAATTTTACATGGCAAGAAAAAAAATATTTTTCTTTTGTTATTTAATTAAGAATCTATGAGATTCAATTAAAGTTTGATTTATTATAGTATGATTATATTAATGTTACATTATGAAATACTCTGGCTTCACCAGACATGGTAGTAAATTAGATTTAAATTTTCTATAGATTTTTAGGTCATTTGATACAAAGTAAAGCTCATAAACTTAGATATATAGTGTCACAAGGTGTAAAATACTCTATGTATTACTAAATTTATAGATATGGCCAATTATGCAGCAGAAGTACATTTTTTAACAGCATAACCATAGATAACCATTTGTATTACTTAGGCTTGCATGGGAAGCTTTGTAGAGAATTCCCATGTTCTATGTAGATAAGTAATTTTTTGTGAGGCACCGTGTGTTAAGTATATTTAAAACATATATGTACAGGTATGGGATCTGTTATCTGGCAACCCATTATACAGAAAGCTCCAAATTACAGGATGGCCATCTCCCATAGACTCCCCTTTTATTAAAAAAAAAATCAAAAATGATTTTGTTTTTTTCTGTAATAATAAAACAAACCGTACCGTGTACTTAATCCTAACTAAAATGTAATTCTTATTGGAGGCAAAACAATCCTATTAGGTTTAATTAATGTTTAAATGATTTACACATTAAAATTTACAAAGAGACCAGATTCCAGATAACAGGTCCTTTGCCTGTATGTACAGAGGTATGCAAAGACTGAAAAATTATAACTAGAACAATAATCTAAACATACAATTACATAACAGTGTGAGCATTCCAGCAAAAGCATTGAGAATATTTTAGCTTTATTTTGCTATAGGAGATTCAGTCATATTTGGTGACACTATTTAGCAACAATATGAAACTTGGGTCAAGAGGGAGAAAGGTAGCAGGAATGATTCCCAGGAGCTTTTTAGGGGCCTAAATATTCCATGTACATGGATACTTTGTCTTGAATATGTGATGTTGTGTCTTTAAAGGACATATTACTTCCTAGTTTTCTATGAACTTCAACTAAGTTGTGTTGGTTTTTGAGAAAGTCTCCATTTTGCTGCTATTGCTATTTGAGCAGCGGTTAATATTGATCTACTATACCTTAATCTTAGAGAGGCATTTCCAGAGGCATTTCCAGCAAGACAAATATTAGATGTTTTTGTATATCTCTACAAGCTACAAACAGGCCTTTTCTGCACATCCTCACAGAAGAGAGTCAACTGCACCTAAATTATTGCTGAGGCGAAAAGAACATGTCAATTATGCTATTTATTTATTTTTTTGGATTTACACATTGTATTTTATCTTCATAGAGCAAAGACTATAGTGTGACTGGAGTGACATAGACCCTTAACATGCCATTATATCCCTACTGTTAATAAAAACAGGACTAATCCTAATACGAACAAGAGTCCCTGAGTATAAGATAAGAACTTAGAGGAGCTTTTTGTGATATTATTGAAAAGTCACCAAGATTGTCTTATTTATGTATTATGATATTGTTTTGTATCCATTGTTTGGTTGGGTGTCAAGGTCTAGCAGCTCTTGTAAGGTTGGAGTTGGTACCAAGAAGGAAGCTGTATACAGTATTCAAATGGAAGTCATGAGTCAAAGCAAAATAGGTCAGGATTCAGAAATCAATCAATAAAGAATTATAGCGCACCCAGGAACACTCAATAGTATTTATTCGGGCATTGAACCCTGGTCTCTGGTCTCTGTTTGTTTATTTAATTTTTGTACCAAACCACGTTTGCCAATGAGCACAGACATCTTGGATACTTTGGAGCTTTTTTTGATGTGGAAAGATGGCTGTCCATTTGTCGAGAGTAGCTTGACCATTCAGTGGAAAAACTAGAATATGTGTGAGTAAAATCTATTAATAAGGTGGTGTAGTTTGCGTTTAATTTTTAATTAAACTTAGTATTCCATGCTTCCACATTAGGGGGCACATTTACTAAGCTCGAGTGAAGGATTCGAATGAAAAAAACTTCGAATTTTGAAGGCTTTTTTTGGCTACTTCGACCATCGAATTGGCTACTTCGACCTTCGACTTAGACTTTGCCACCTAAAACCTACCAAGCACCAATGTTAGCCTATGGGGAAGGTCTAAGCCTAAAAAAATCCTTCGATCGATGGATTAAAATCCTTCGAATCGTTTTATTTGAAGGATTTAATCGTTCGATCGAACGATTTCTCCTTCGTTTGAAGCATTTGCGGTAAATCCTTCGACTTCGATATTCGAAGTCGAAGGATTTTACTTTGATGGTCGAATATCAAGGGTTAATTAACCCTCGATATTTGACCCTTAGTAAATGAGCCTCTAGATGTTAAATATACAAAGAGGAAGGGCTTCTGTGGTGTCTATAGATCAAGTGTGGCAAACGTAGCATGAGACAAGTGTAATGTCAAGTAGAGTAATACATTGTTTGCACTTATCTTATATTCAGCATTTCAGTGTTTACTTCTATCCTTTTAAAATATTTATGATTTTTAATGTATATTGCCATGGTTTCTGTGTATAAAAAATTAAGAATTAATGGCAGGGGGCAGCCTTGCTTTGTGTCATAATGTCTTGCTATTGATTAGCTTTTTGCAGTTTAATATAAGTCTTATATAATTGCTGCAAGAATAGGCCCCTTAAATCTAAGATGCACTAGGAGATTAAAGAGATAGGGCCAGTTTAGGTAGCCAAAAGCCTTTTCTGCTTGTCTTCCTTTGAGGAAGTTATTTCAAACATAAGTTATAAAGTGAGTTCAAAATCAAGTGGAGGAATAGATTCTGAAATGTTTTATAATCTGCGTATAAGAACCCATCCAGACCAGGTGTGTCCCAGTCTATAGGTATTTTATAGTATAGAGAATCTACTCCCCAGAAATGACATTACCCATATCAGTTGCACTCATTTTAGATGCATTAAATGTATCTATAAAAATAAAAGTGCATGGCTTTGTACACCATCTAGGGGACTCTAAAAAAACATTTAGGGTAGTGATTATAGGCCCTGAATTTTTGAGCCTACTTACACAACTTATTATTAGTTAGTTGCTTCTCTCCTTTTTCATATAGAAATACTGTTTTGGACAAATCAAACTCATGACACCTAATGAAACGTGTTTGTCCCTAGGTTGGTACTTGCATCAGCCAAAATTCTATGTAAGATAAGGTGGTATAATAGTACGGAGGCTCAATCTGTGGAAAGAGAAAAGACTTGATAAAATTGTGAAACAATCCGAAAAGTACGATTGTTTCAGAAAACTCAGATTTTTTTGATTATTGTACTAAACCCAGAGCAGATCATGATATCTTCCAATTGTAAACAGGACATCTGCCATTGACTTTTACATGACCTCAGCAGGTTTGAGATGGAGTCCTTTTTTACTTTTAGCAGCCTCAGGGTTTAATAAATCAAGAAAGAAAAATTAAAAAATTCCTATGAATAAATTGTGTTTTTCCCCCTTTAGTAAATAACCCCCTCAATGTCTTGGAACCAGAAGTGTGCACAGAAGCAAGAAGATGCAGATACTGGGTTGGGCCCCAGTTCTACAATGACAACATCCTAAGTGATTTAGCTTACTACTGATTTATTTTGTCTCTAGACTTTCTTGAAAACCTGTTTTTCTGGATGTTTCTACTCATGGTCTCAGAAATTCTTTATTTTTCAGCTTCCATGCACATATGCTAATATCTGAATTCAGGGGTAGTATAATATTAGTATTAGCATAGTTTCAAACAATTCAAATTTGTAGTATAACAGAAAACCCATTAAAATGTGTTTTATACTCACTTTTGTTTCCCCTGCAGTCATATAACTTTTTTGTAATCACTGCATGCAATTATTCATTATCAACCTATTACACCTGTACCTTTCTGTTTATTTTCCTGTTTATTTTACATGTTATCAGAGTACCCTTTGGGAAGGGGGTATTTACATTTTCCTTTGATTCTAGGTTTTCATTGAACCTTAACTGTGCTTTCAACACACTGTTTATATAGGAAAACAGGTAAATTCTTATTAAAAAAATAATGATGTTGATAAGGAATTCAGAACTTATAGAAAAAGCCCAAGGACACAGGCTGAGGTGCCTCCTAATAACCTTACAAATATTTGCAAGTGATTGATTAATTCTTCATTTGCATTTTCAAAGAATCGAACAATGAAACAATTGACTCACAGATGTTGCATCTACATCAGTCCGTTCCTTTCTTGTTTCCACTCTTCTCTTTATATTGCTATAAATAATAACAGTGGAAATAAATGTAACATAGCATGGTTTGCTTACTTTAATCGCTGGGTATTGCTTGTTACTTATTTGTTATAATACTTGTCCACCCCGTGTGTACTTTTCTACTGTGTAAAATTGTACAGTGCTACTTAGCCATGTAGTGCTTTATAAATAAAGTTATACTTTCCTGCTTCACCCACAAACTCACTGCCAGGGACTTTTTAACCTTATTGCCTGGGAATGTGTAGTTTCCTCTACCAAAACGCACAGGATTTTGCAGATTTTGGGAAGGCAAATGTATTTGACCACCTTCCACAGGCTTGCACCTTAACTGGAACCATTGTGAGTTTTAATATTACTGTAAGTTTAAGTTTTCCATAATTGTACACCTTTTTTTGTGGTCCTGCCAATATACTGTATAATGCATTTCCCTGATTTCATACAATTTTTTTTCAGGTCCCCAGAAAAATGTAAAATGGGGGTTACATTGTATACTGTATTATATACAGTATTTATGTTTATATATAGTTACATATGAAATTAATATGCATACATGCTGTACACAAATTGAATTATTAAAGATATATTTCATTTTAAACTCCGATCTTTGCTATATATTTTTTAATAGTACATGTTTCTTATTTGATACCTTTTTTCCTTAACAGGTTTGTCTTCTTAAAATTCTGAACTTGCATTTATTAAAATTCACATATACTTTTAGCTCATCAGTATTGCTTAAGACTTGAGAAAGGGAGGACATATGACTTCATAGTTTATCTATTTTAAACTGAGCAATACAGTTAATAATTCTGTACCATCTTCCAAATATACTGTTAATATCAATATATACAATTTTATGTGCTTTAATAAATGTGTATTTTAATAAAACCATGCATAAAAACTAAATAACGTAAAGAAAATGTTAACTGTTCTATTCTTCTTTTATCACATTTTTAGGCATTCTGGAATGATTATTATTCAGAATAAAATACATATCTAGGTCACTAGATCTACCAATGCTATAAAGCCTTTGGCTTGTAAATTAAACTTAAATATAATTGCCTGTCGGTGCAAAGAATTTGAACGGAAAAGGTGATAAAAAAAATATTGCCTCATGTAAAAACAACGCATTTTGTTTCCATTAAGTACTATTGTTACTCTCACTAATTTATTATACAAGCACTGTAAAATACATGACTTTCCAATGTAAATAACCATTTTAAAATAGTAATGTCTTTAAAACTATTTTTTAAACAAAAGCTAGTTTCTTAAAAGGTAAAATCGAGGATATGTCTGTTAGAAGAGCAGATCTGAGAAAGATGAAGAAGGATTAATGATGTAGAAAATGAGAAAAAATTCTAGGACTTATACAATTCAAATTTTGAGGCAAGAAATGATCATTTTAAACTGTAGAGCACTTTTGCCAATTAGCACCGGACACAATGGAAACAAAAAGTCCCCGCAGAAGCAGGTTTTTAAAATGTCTTTTCAGTTCTTCTGACTTTGATTTGTAGTAACAGTGAGCATATGACTAACAGAGACTGCTAAAGAAAGTTCATCAAGCCAGTCACATTAAGAGCAGAGGTAATGGAGGGAAGTCTAAAAAGAGACCAGGCAACTAGTAGTTGAGAGATTTGGTCAAGAAAGAGGTTATAGGATAGTGCTGGCAGGTTAAGTATTCTGATACTTTACTCTTATGTGATCTGATCCATTGGAGGTAGACTGTCTAAAAAAACAGAATAAATGAATTTATTGTACTTATTTGAAATCAGGATTTATAAATACGTAATAGGCCAAATGGAAGAATATGGAGCAATTTCCGTGTCTATACTCACATTTAAGGTTTGCTGTCTCATATATGGTTTTGCGCTAATACTTGTGTCTATAAAATGCCTATAGCATACTATGGGGCAGATTTATCAAGGGTTGAATTTCAAAGTGATAAATACTTAGAAATTCAACCATCAAATGGAATATCGAAGTCGAAGTTTTTTTCACCGAATGTTTTGCGGTCAAAGTAAAATCGTTCGATCGAAAGATTCAAAGTATTTCATCCATCGATCGAACGATTTTTCTTCAACTTCAAAAAACTTAGAAAACTGCTCTAGAAGGTCCCCATAGGCTAACATAGCACTTTGCCAGGTTTAATTTGGCGACGTATTGAAGTCAAAGTTTTTTTAAAGAGACAGTACTTAGATTACCGAATGGTCGCATATTCGAACAATTTTACTTTGAATCGAATTCGAAGTCGTAGTATCCTATTCAAAGTATCCAAAAAATTACTTTGAATTTCGAATTTATTTACTTCGAAAATTCCCTCAAATTCACTTCGACCCTTGATAAATCTGCCCCTTTGTCTATAGTAATATAGTATGGTATGAGGTGTGAAAATAACTTTACCTTTGGCTATAGAGCGAAGGAAAATGTGCTCATTTTAGCCCACCTCACACTGTAGTTTCTTCTCTCGTATATACAAAGCTGAGAAAAAAAACAATTTTGAACATATAAATTATTTCCAAATTCATCGCTGATGAACATAATAACAAATTCCTCAAAGAACCACAGATTTGTCTGCAGGTTTGCATATTCTTTGGTTTCCATGGCTTTTCTAATGCAGACTACAGAATCCTGCAATGTTTTTATTTCAAGTAATGGTTCATGGTTTTATCTCTTTGTTATTTCTACCTGTGTTTCATTTGCTTTATTTACTGCAACTAATGACAATGGGTAATTGTATTGTGCATATTAGAGCACATACTGGATTGCTGAGTGGCATATTGTACTTTTAACCCAGCACTTGCTTATCTGAAGCACAGTGCAAAGGGCATTCTGCACTTTACATTGTTCTGCTTTATAGGAAAATTTGGTGTTAACCACTGTATTCATGGGGACTTCAGTATTTAGCACCTGTGGGTGCCCCTGCAGTCCTTCCCAACTTGCAGAAAGGTCCACTGGTAAGGGGACTCCAAAACACCACTCATATCCTACTCACGTGCCTCTCACAAGGCTGCTATTCACAGTCCTGTTTAAAAATCTGGCCTGGTGGCATTTTGCAAAGTTGATCAAGGGCAAGATGTGGGGAAAAAAATATGGTGGGACACATTTACTATTGGTCGAATATCAAGGGTTAATTAACCCTCGATATTCAACACTAGAAGTAAAATCTTCTAGGTCCCCATAGGCTAACATTGGTGCTCGGTAGGTTTTAAGTGGCGAAGTAGGTAGTCGAAGTTTTTTTTAAAGAGACAGTACTTCAACTATCGAATGGTCGAATAGTCAAACGATTTTTAGTTCGAATCGTTTGATTCGAAGTCATAGTTGAAGGTCGAAGTAGCCAATTCGATGGTCGAAGTAGCCAAAAAAAAACCTTCAAAATTCGAAGTATTCTAATCCTTCACTTGAGCTAAGTAAATGTGCCGGTGTGTATGTACTTTCCATCTTGCATCCAATTCAGAAATTAATCCTGTAATTTTTTATAACATATTCATAGTTAAACCACTATCAGCAGACAATTGGTAACTAAAGCACATACATTATGCAGGGTTTCCTGTCTTCTCCCTATGCTAAGGGAATAAGGCAATCATTCACTGATAAATATTATGCTGTATAGCAAGCATGCTAGCCAAATTGAATTGCAGATTAAGACAACATATTTACCTTCTTTTTTTAAAAAAAGTAGACTTTTTTAATTTTTGAATAAATCTTAGTAAATCTGAGTTAAAATACTAATAAGTAGTGATCGGCGAATTTGCGCCGTTTCGCCGCAAATTTGCGAAACGACGAACAACTGCGCCGGTGTCCATTTTTTGATACAGACGACCGTTTTTAACGCCAGGGTCCATTTTTTTTTTGATGCCGGCCATTCCGAGAATCGCGCAAATTCGCCGCAAATTTGCGCCTGCCGAATAAATTCACCCATCACTACTAATAAGGCTCAAAACAGACATATTATCGAGTTAAAAATGTTTCTCTGGTCAAAGGGCATTTAATTTTAATGAAATGTCTTCATTAACAAAGGAAACATGAGACTTTCTACTTTCCTTAGAGTCCTTGGATTCTTTGTGCTCTTTAATAAGATTTTCAGCATTGCCTCAATTCATTTGCTGTGTATTGTTATAGGCTGAGAAGTACCTGCTCTTGTTTTATGTATTGTCAGGCCAATGTCATCTCTCTGTGTTCACATTCAGTCATGTCTGTTGTTTAGGTCTTTCACATTTTTTCACAACCATATTGTTTTGCTTCTGTTTGTTTTCCTATTTTTTCTCTGTAAGGCTTGCATACTATAAAATGAATGTAAGCAGAACAATATAGACCATAAAAGATCTTGAACACACCATAGAAATCATGCTAATAACATTCTTGCTTGATTTTGGATGAAGTAAAAGATCAGTAAGACCAAAATTTCATTTGAATTAACATACATTAATGGTGTACAAGTACAGTAATTTTTTTTACTTGAACCATTTTTTTAATCTTAATAGATTAAACATAATTACATTAAAGGGCATGTAAAGGCAAAAAAATAAAATCCCATATTTACTTTCTTTAATGAAAAAGAAACTTATCTCCAATATACTTTAATTAAAAAATGTGTACCGTTTTTATAAGAAACCTGACTGTATGCAGTGAAATTCTACCTTCATTTACTGCTGTGGATAGCAATTGTCAGATGGTCCCTAATTGCTGAGCAGGGAAACAATCATACTTATGAACAGCAGGGGGAGCCCCCACCTTACTTACCAGCAATGCAGAATTCACGCAGCTTTGTTTATGACGATCCCTAAGCAGCCCAGACCAAACTGAGCATGTGCAGGGTCAGGGTCAGGCAAAGATGTTTAACAAAGTTACAAGATGACAGCCCCCTGTAGCCAACTTTGAAAGCATAAATAATTTGTTTGATTAGGCTTTGCGGTGCAGTAAGTTCATGTTTATGTTTAGTATACAAAATACAGCATTTCTATCCTCATTCTATTTTAGACTTTCCTTGTCCTTTAATAATATTTGTAATTAAAGTAAAACTAAATCCCCCCCCCAACAATGTGGCTCTCTATAAAAAGATATTGCATAAAATAGCTCATATGTAAAACCCTGCTTTGTGTACTGTAATACTCATAATAATATACTTTTTAAGTAGTGCCATTGGGTAATCCTAAATAGAAAATTTCCATTTTAAGAACTAAGGGCCAACCTCGGGATTCTATGACTCACGGTGCACAAAAACAAACCAAACAAACCATGCAGGTCACATGAGCCAATTAACGGACAAAGTTCTATGTTTGCTTCCACACTTCTTCCTGTTACAATTAGAGCTACATTACTTCTGGTCAGGTGATCTCTGAGGGACCACACTGACCATCAAAAAATAGTGTCTCAAGATGTAAAAGGGCATTATTTACTTAAATATATATTCCAGTTTGGTAACATTCTTTTAAATGTTATCGGAATAAGAATTCCCCTGTACGAAGAACAATTTTTGTCAGGGGTAATGCAATACAAGTCATTAGCAGAAAAAATGCATGTAAACATTGTTCCTTTGCATGAACAATTTTACTTTTACACAATTTTAATATAGCTTTTGCAAACCCGGGCAGTATTTAGTAACCCCATGCAGCAGTAAAAGATAATTGTGCAAAGTGTATGAAATAAAGCTTCTTATGAAGCAGGCCATTAAGTATGTGCAACAAGCAAAAGCAAGTTGCCATGTAGTGCTTCTTAAATGAAGAGTATTTCATTGTGAAATGTAAAATTTCTTTGATCTTTTTTCCTGTTAATGAATTTTTTTTATATTTCCCTATAGTGTTGTCTGTACAGATATGAAAAATAGCAAGTGTATATCAAGTTCAATTCTTGAGTTTATATTTATATATATATAAATATATGCGCCCTTGTAACCCTTCAGGCAGGTATCGTACCAATGGATCTGCCAGTAACCCAGCATGGGGTGCACCCACGGTCAGAACATATTGTAGCCTCCGCAGGCACCTGTCACAACAGCAGTAGACTTCAAATAAGAGTAAGGGACCCATTTACTAAGGTTCGAAGTGAATTTTCAAACTCAAAAACGTCGAATTTCGAAGTAATTTTTGGGTACTTTGACCATCGAATAGGCAAAAATTTGATTTGAATTGAAAAAACTTCACAAATTTAACCATTCGAAAATTGAAGTACTGTCTCTTTAAAAAACTTCGACTCTGACACTTTGCCACCTTAAACCTGCCAAATTGCTGTTTAGCCTATGGGGGAACCACCTATAACCTATATGAGCCATTGGCTAAGTTTTGAGAAGTCGAAGGTTTTTTTGTAAAATCGTACGAATAGAATGATTCGAAGGATTTCATCGTGCAATGGAACAATTTAAATTTTAAGGGAAAAACCTTTGACTTTGATTATCGTACTAAACCTATTCGATGTGTGTACTTTCTTAGAAAAAAGGGGACATGGGGAGCGTTTCATTCAGACCCTTGGGTGCAAGTGTATCCAATTTGAAAATCCACATTGATTCTTTTTTTATAAGCACCAAATTTCTGTTTCCCCCTCTCTGTGGAGCTAGTACATGATCAATGATCACATGTCTGAATTGGGGCAATGTGTGTTTCAATTTGAGCCAAACACACATTACCACATAATTCAGACATATGATCACTGATTATGTACCAGTATGGTGGAAATATTCCTGCTCTCCCTATTGTGTGATAGGGATGAATGCCATTAACAAATATCTTACTATTTTTATGGTTTTATTCTACATATTATCACTTCTAATGGTCACTTATTTTCACAAAACTCCAGACCTTTGGCTATATTTATGTAATGTTATGTTGTTTCACTAAATGAGTCCATACCTACTTATAGCAACTTTGTGTTCACGGATTCGCACACACACACATTTCTGCAGTGGGGAAAGTACCCCCTCTTTATTAATTTCCATTCACACCAACATCAACATTTCATGGGGTACAACCTCCCTTCATCAGGATGTAATTACAAATGTGACAAACACCTTTATAGGCATAACCCCTCCTCTTTCCGCTTGATCACAAAATCATGTGTATCCTATGTTTTAATTAAGCCTTTCTTAGTGTAACACATTTTGAATCAAAAATTCTATTCCTAAAATACAAAGTCCCACATAAATAGTGAATAAATAGTGAATAAAAAGCGTAAAAGTCCAGTTTTCTTAAAAAACCTATGTCCCAATAGGTGTAAAATACAAAATACCATATCCATGTCAAAAAAGCTTCACAAAGGTAACAAATTGCTTTTGGCATAATTAATTGTATACAAAATATAAGACATTGTTATTCACTACCTTTGTTGCTGTTAATATTATTTTCTATCCCCTGAAATTTCAAAAGCCCTCAATGAAACATTAGTAATATGCACTAATGTTTTAAAATTGATTATGATTCTGGCCCCCTGTTTTGTTTCCCTTTTGTCTCTGATGCCTTGCAGATAAGAACTATCAGGGGATAGAAAATAATATTTTTGTTTCCGTTTTTTCTCTTCCTACAGATAAGAAATGTCAGGGGATAAAAAAAATAGTGAAAATCTGATTTTTTTTTTCCCCACAAAGCATATTTTCGGGAAAATTTAATAATAAATAATTGTAAAAAACCCGAGCAGATTTGATCGGAGTTTGTAGCAGAAAATATTGAGATAAATTCAGATTTTGATAAATAATCCCTACGTAACTAATCCCAACTACTGACCCCTGCCTGGCAGGTTTGTCCCGCCCCGTCATAATTTTTGCTGTAGTGGGTTTCCCTTTCCACAGGCTCTCCTACCTCATTGTGAAAAATATTTGGCCTCATTTTGTCTGAAAATAGCCTGACCTCTGTTTAAATAGTTTGCCTCTTGTACTTCATTTCAGTATTAAGAAAAATATCTATAATGCCTTATGATTAGTGATGGGCGAATTTGCGCCGTTTCGTTTCGGCAAAAAATTTGCCCGTTTTTTGACGCCGGCGAATTTTTTCGGTGAATTTTCGCGGGCGTTTCGCGAATTTATTCGCTGGACGCGAATCGCACAAATTTTCCGCGAATTCGCGCCTGGTGAATAAATTCGCCCATCACTACTTATGATCTATTTGTAAGTTGCTATGTTCTTTCCTCTTAGTGCCTGAATGATGCATACAGTAGATTAGGGGATGGAGTGATGGTGGGAGGGGGACACACAAGTGCTTCTTTTTTCCTCTTGAGTTGGCTGAAGTAGAGCTGAATTCTTCAACATCGGTTCAACTGTGCTCATTGAAATGTGTTTCATAAGAAATCCTGCTGCCTCTATTATTGTTTAAGAATTTGCTCACTGAACAATGTTTCAGTGACAGTTTTGTAGCACAATAAATAATGGATTTAGATGCATCACAGGAAATCTGAAAAAAATTAAATGCAAAATTAAAAAAAGAAGTGTCAATTAGTATGTATAACTTACTTTAACCTTGATAAGTATTAAATTCAGGTCACATTCTAGTTTATTTAGGCCAAAGTCACTGTACACAAAAACAATAACACTAAATTATATATAATTTTTTTCATTTGCTTACAAATAATGCAGCGTAAACATTTTCTGTTCAGAGCTGGTTTAAATCACTTAAATAGATACTGAATCCCATAAATAGCCTTTGTTTCCTGTTTTGCAACTATCGATGTAAAAGTGTGTATTATCTAATTTTCTCCTTATAAAATCTTTCTTTAGTTTAAATCATCTCGATTTCTTAACTCTTTTCAAGTTAAGGATTTAAATCTTGTGTTCATCTCCAGTTATATGACATATTAAACATCATGGGTCTTAATACCTGTAACTATTTTCTATGATGATAAGTTTGAACAAATACAGTTAAACCATGTAAAGAGGAAACATTTAAAGAATTTTTTTTTACAGCAAAGCGAGTTTGAAGTCAGCCGGGATCAGCATTTCTTAGATAACAAAATACCAGCCACGCTTGAGATTTACATCTCTACTCCATATTTCCCACTTGACGTTTTTTTTTCTGATCAAGGTATTATAACTTTCAAACACTTTAAAAGAGATCGGAACTTCTCCCTGTACTAAAACTGAAAACTCAATCTTTCATCCTCAATCTTGTCTAGCTGCATTTATGTCTTTATAAGAGAATAACTGTTTTGTAAAATATGGGCAAATAAATTGAGTGACTATACACTATCATGCAGCTAAAATCTGCAGACCAATTAGGATCATGATGACCCTTGAAAGGGGACTCCTCAATTGACCCTTTGCTTTTAAGCATCCCACTGAACCCCATTGTTATATAGCTTAATGAAACACCAGGAGCCAGAAATGGGGTAAAATGGCCACAGCATTTATTCACATTTTATCAAATAAAAAGGACTCTGTCAGCCTCAGCCCAAGGCAATATTCTAAAGCCAGACTTCCATAAGAGATCGCTACTATGCTCTGCTTTTCTGCTTTTCCTCAGTTCCTCAGCACTATGTCATTATATCCACCACTGAGTATTAGGCTGCCTCTACCTACAGAGAGGATGGCCCCCAAATCTGCTATCAGCAGTAACTGCCACATGAGAGAGGTGCCAATTCCTAATGCTCCCTACCTGATAATGAAAATTTGTGCATGTTGAAGGGGAGGGGTGACGAATGGCAGTGAGCCAAGGGGTGCCCACTATGTAAATCCAGCCCTGATGCCCCCCACAGGTGACCATCAAATTTTATATTGACAATGAGGAACATTGTCCGAAAATCAAAACTAAGCTTTATGAAAATGAAGGCTAGCATTGTGTGTGTGTGTGGGAGCTAAGTTAGATCAGCTTAAATATATACATATAGTAAAACCTATATCTATGCCTGGCACACAAGAAAAGCACAATAAGCAGGCCCATTTGATATAATCTTGGGGGCTGCAAATTCTATATACTTGCAAAGATATGGTGAAATTGTATATACCCCCAATTGATATGCAAGCTGAGTGCTGTGAAACTGCAAGCAACATTGTGCTAGGTGTACGTAGGTACTGTGGAATTTTTTTTTTATCTTAAAGCATGAAGAAAAGAAACCCTTTTGCCAGAGAGAATGCTTGGCAATAATCAACCACCATTGCCTCCCTGACATGCTGGCCACGCAACTGCTAGGGGTCGACTGGGCAAGTGCAAGAAGACAGCCAATTTGTCACCATACCTGTGGGGAAACTGCCCATCAAAAGTTTGTCTGGATACCAGTCGGCTACTTGGCCATATCAACCCTGGCCATAGGCCCCCAAGCCAAACATAGGCTGCACTGCAAGACCTATTGTGTGTTGGTGCTGTATGCTATAAATTCATATATATATATATATATATATATATATATATATATATATATATATATATATATATATATATATATATGCAGTAGCAGCAGCTCAGTGTCACAGGCTGGATTTCTGTATAATACAGAGGTATCAGGGCTTTTCTTTCTCTGAAAGTTACATGTAGTGAGGTTACCATAATTCATTTACTGCAAATGACACTTTTTTTTGAGAATTAGCTATAGGGTTGCCACCTTTCCGTGCAGCTGAGACCGGGCAGGGGGGGGGGTGTGGCATCAGTGGGCAGGCAATGATGTAGATGGGAGTGGCTATGATGTCAGGGGCGGGCTATGATGTGGTAATCTGTGATTGGCCAATCGCTATGTCAAACCAGGAAAACCAGGCAGCCTTTGCAATCCTAATTACAGTAGCTATATTATATTTAGGTAATTTTTCCCATAATTTGGCTATGGCCATAGAAGGGCACCAGAATCATTGGGTATGGGTTATGATTGAAGGGAAAGTAAACCCTCAGAATATTTTGCTTTCCCAGTTTTTTCCCCAGTTCCTCCACTGGATCACAAAATCAAGATAAAATTATAGATCAACGCCACATGGAAAATTAGCAAAAAACAGAACCTACACAATACTGTTAACATTCAGCGCAGTCACCAGTGTGTGCACATATTTTTCTTGTGTGTTCTATAGTGCTATAGTGATTTTTACAAAGTAAACAAAGCTGCAGTGCACTGTAAAAATCACTATAGCGCTTCAGAACACACAAGAAAAATCTGTGCATAGACTTACTTTGTTTCAGGACACACAAAGATTTGTGTTGTAAAAGACTGGTGACTGCACTCACCATATATATGTCACGGTCGGCACCCAACACCAGAACAAATGCCAAGCACCCTGGTCTCGGCTCATGCTTCACCTGTAGTGTGACCGCCGTTGGCTTTCGGGAGGAGCCCTCAGCTACTTGGATGCCACCAGGACTTAAACAAGAGGTGCAAGGCTAGAGGTTCTGGATAGACAAAGGGGCACAACTGTTAGCAAGAGTCTTTAGGCCGAGGGGCACAGTACCAAAACAGGAAACCAGAATCGTCATCAGAACAGGCCAGGTTGAGGCAGCAAACTGAGTATGCTCAAGCCCTAGCCGTGGAGAAAAACAGGACGTCTGATATAGAAGCCCATGTGTACACAATCGAAGGAAAGAAATGCAGTGTTTCTTTTGAAAGAGGACTCAGAGCAGCATTACTTTGATGGTTTACTGGTGTATTTATATAGACCTTTCTGATAAAGCTAACATAATTTTAGCCTTTCCTTATCCTTTAAGGATGTTTTAGAGTAGGTTCTTCTCTGTGGCAGTTAGAGGGGATTTTCCTTGAGGGACTATAAGGCAGAGCAGTGCGCCAACTTCTCTTTGGCTGGTGTGACAAAGGTCAAACTCAACAAACTTACTGCAGGTAGTCAGAGACAGTGATAGGCCAGTTAATTGAGTAGCTGAGACTTCAAAGGGGACTAAGAAAGGGGTCAGAGCCACAACAGTACATCACTAGTTAGGGTCCCATTGTTAGGATCTGCCCAGTCTAGAACTAAGAACCTCCTGTTCATGGGTTTCTGCCCCATATGGATGCAACAGTCACAGTGGCCTAGGAATCATTGTTCAGTTTTAATGATGATAACTGTGGGATTTGTATAACAGCTATTAGTGGATAAGTGCTACTGGTGATTTGGAATAAAGTTGTTCTTGTGTTTATTTGCAAGACCATATTGTCCTCTAGTTAGTAACTACAAGTCTAATATGTTCTGTGATAGTAGGGTGTGGGTCGCCATCAGGGGGGCACAGGGGGGACAATTGTCCTGGGCCTGGTAGACTTTAAGGTTAAAGGGTCCCAGCTGTGCTGCACTTTACAGATTAGCCAGGCCCCACTTGAAGGAGTGCAGGACACCGAAGATCTGAAGAGCAGGAGCCACTAAAGAGCCCAAAGCCATTGAACAGCTGAAGAGCGAAGCCAGCAAAGAGCCAAAGTCAGCAAAAGGAGCCGAAGAAGCTGCAATCACTAAGGAGAAGGAAGAAGATTGCACACAAACTTAAGGTAAGTTCAACTGAGCACCATTGGGCTTTTTTTATTGAACCCCTGCTGACCAATGTTTTTCTCAGTCCTCTATGGGCCCCTGGCCAACAATATTTTTTTTTAAATTGTAAGGAGTAGCCAATAGGTATTTTTTACCTTGTATGAGGGACCCTGGCCACCAATGGGTTTTTTAACTTATGGGGGGCATTTCAACTTTTATGGGGGCTCCTGACCACCAATTGTTTTAACTTGTAAGGGGGGATATCCACCAGTGGATTCTCTTTAACTTGTGGGGGGCCTGGCAACCAATGAAGCTTTTATTTAACTTTATGGGGGGGGCCACCAATGGCTTTTTAGAACTCGTGTTTTAGTTCCTAAGTCTGTGTGGATTTTTTTAATGTGGTACGGGGGCCGGGGCAGGGCCCATTGTGGAAGGGGCCCAGGGGGCTCAGAAAATTGTCATGCGGGGCCCCAAGATTTCAAATTAAAGTCAAAAATACTCAACTTGTACTCTAGGCCAGCACAATTTTTCTTCAACCTGGGCAAATTTTCCCAATTATCCCATTTTAGCATATAAACAGTGGGGTGGCGCTAATAGTTTGGCTCTGCCCTGGCAGTTTTTGACTTCTATGCTTCATAAGGAAAACAGTTATCATAATTCAGTTATCGTGAATATATGTTTTGAGCAAAGTTTTCTTATTATTAATAATAATAAAGATGATAGTATCATAGAATATGGATGCATTGGCAAAAATACTCATTCTAATGCAATTTACAAAATGTTGGCGAAATTTTACCACTTTGTGAGAGAAGGCAGTTTTGCTCATTACTTGTCTCCTTGACAAAACACCATCTCCTGTCATAGACCTATTCAGCACCTGCTGATAGTAGCATTGGGTTTCTATTTGTAGCTTTTCTATTTATTAAATATACTTTGCTGTTTTTTTTTATAGGTATGGAATATATTATACAGAACGTTTGAGTTCTGTGGACCTTGAGCTCTGTCTGTAATGTAGAGAATGATGCAAAGTAAGCAATGCTTAATTCATTCTGCAAGTATTTTGGAATATAATTTAGTGCCAATATTTAACAGCAAAACAAAATTAACTAGAGTGGTAGAGTTTTGACCTGCTTAGAAAAAAATTGGATTTGGGCAATAAGGAAACCTCTAAGGATCTGGGCGGCCTGTGGGATATTATTAAATGCATTTTAAGCCCAGGCTCTTCACCAATTGTTCTGCTGAATTCTTTATGAAGAAATTGGCTTTTCCAAGGTTTGTACAGGTATTATTTCACCTATGAAAACCAACGGGTTCATCTTTGATATGTGGCCAGTCATTTCCTCTTTGGGTATTTCTAGGTTATCATAATGCTTATGAAACTTGGTGGCTATATCTTTATACGTATGTGTATTCACTTCCTTGTGTCTGCAAGGGCCTTTGCTAATAATAACTATAATTGCTATAATTACAACTTCTTTTATTATCAAATTCATACAATATTCTTACCCATCATTTGACTGTATTATAATTGCTAGTAGTTCACACTGTAGTGTCTTCCTTGCCTTGGGCAAATCTGATAATCAGTTTTAAGCTTATTTCTTTTAATTAGCTAGTTATAGATTTTTTTTATCTTGTATACATTTTAGCTGATTTTGCAGTTTTTTTTTTTTTTTGTGTGTTTTTAATTCTGGACCCATGTATTATTCATATACCCCATTAGGACATTTTTCAGTGTCATCCACTTTGTTTTTTGAAGCATAGCAATTTTGAACGTCTGCTTGTGGAGGGGGTATTGGACCTCGTTTTACATATTAAATATGTGAAAGAATTCGAATTTTCATTGTGAAATAGAAAAGCAAACTCTCTTGTTTTTTGCATAAGATTTTATGAAACCTATTATGCAAACCTTCATTTACATCCTCTTTATAAGTTTACTTAAAGGAACTAAAATAGTTAAATGTTTGAAGAAAAAATATCAAAGAATACTTCTGGATAATAATATGTAGTTTGGAGTAATGAGACATATTCTATATATTTATCTATTTATTGCTTTTTGCTGCCATTTAACCTATAGAACACCTATTTTTATTAGTTAGAGCTTAAAAGCTCCGTGCCTTTGTTACTAGAACTCAGGGAAAAAACCTGGTGGCCCAGATCCACACCCAGATCCTTCGATTTGCTGGCTCCTTCCTGCCTCAACTGCCTGAAAAACATAGTGTGCATCTGCGCACAAACCCGCGGTGGGGAGGCGACGCAGCCTGGGGACCCAGAGGGGTTCCCTGTACAGCAGCCTTGGTGGGCCCCGGGCATCCCAGTCCGACCCTGCTAGAACTCCTGAGTTAAGGGTAAGTGCAGTATTATCTATCTACTCAGTTACAAAATTTGCTGGGTTACTAATTGTAATCCTTTCTCGGAACACTCACTTATAACAGTATCATGCTCTCTTAGACATGGTGAGTTCACTTTCTGGTAATCTGGAAAACCCTGAAAACTTCATGGACAACTGGAGTCTGGACAACTGGGATATAACAGCCTAGTGCCTCCACCTAGTAAGCGCTGAGGGTACACCTCAAGGGTCTCACTAGTAAATAAAATACACAGAGATTTGCAACAATAATAAAAATAGACTAGAGGCATCTAATACATTTAATCACTCAATGTTGGTAATGGGGAACTATCAGCTTCACTTGCAGATAAAATCCTCTGACTAACTAACTAGCACAGTCCTTTAATGTATTTGCATTCACACTCACTGCTTTGGCCTTGGTGCAGACAGCTTTCCCTGTTTTTTTATATGGTTCAGGCCACCTGCTCCTTCTAAGTATTCTGTCTAAGGAAAAAATAACATGTGAGTGTCGCAGACACTTTCCAAGATGGTGACCCCCTGTGACAAGTTTGAAATCCTGGATCATTGCTGCTATTGAGAAGCTGAAACTTTAGGCTGGTACACTACGTTCAAAATGTAAAATATAGCATTTTTAGCCATATTCATTTTTTCGGGTTTAGTTATCCTTTAAGAACTAGTTTCTAACATAACATGGCAGTACCCCCAGGTTTGTAAGAACTATAAAGCACAATTAATGTAACAGTAATAAATATTTGTTTATAATTCTATTCTGTCTTGAGTGGGGGCTAGAATTCCAGTTTTTGCAGTTTGCTAAATCTACTATATATTTTTAATAACAACTATTACCCATGTAAAAAAGGAATTTGTTATAAGATCAAGCCATAGATATTACAAATAGAACAAACGCCTTTGTTACTTCAGAACTTGCTTTTTATACACTTCGTAACAGTCGTAACATATATTTATCAATGCCTACAAAAAAAGGCTTCAACTTGCGATACATATGATTGCAGCAATCCTTTTTTCTTTTAAATTTCTGAACTTTAACTTATACATATAGAAATGTCAGAACATGCCTTTTGTAGAAGGAACTACAAAAACACCAAGAAATTTATTATTTATTATAGCAAGGATGAATATACAGTACTACCAATACCTTTTCATGTTTCAGTTAGGTTGTCAGATGAGTGGCCTTTTCCTGAGCCTGTGAAAAAGTTGAAAAAGTGATGTTTTACAACCTTGACAATGTCTCAGCCATTCTGTTTGGTATACAAATCAACTGTTAACATTAATAAAAACTATAAGGGGCCGATTCACTAACTTCGAGTGAAGGATTCGAAGTTAAAAAACTTTTTTTGGGCTACTTCGACCATCGAATGGGCTACTTCGACCTTCGACTACGACTTCGAATCGAAGGATTCGAACTAAAAATCGTTTGACTATTCGACCATTCGATAGTCGAAGTACTGTCTCTTTAAAAAAAACTCCGACCCCTAGTTCGCCATCTAAAAGCTACCGAAGTCAATGTTAGCCCATAGGCTTGGCTAACTTTTTTTGATCAAAGGATATTCCTTCGAACGTTGGATTTAAATCCTTCGAATCGTTCGATTCGAAGGATTTAATCGTTCGATCGAAGGAATTATCCTTCGATCGAACTATCTGCGCTAAATCCTTTGACTTCGATATTCGAAGTCGAAGGATTTCAATTCCCAGTCGAATATCGAGGGTTAATTAACCCTCGATATTCGACCCTTAGTGAATCGGCCCCTTAGAATTACTTTTTTTAAAACTTGCTTTATGCCCTTTCCAACAGTATCTCATTGAGATGCCAGCAGTTAAGTTAAATAGAAGATTAAAATACAGTTAATGTATCTGCTCTGTAATCTATTATCTTGATAGATATTCAATTAAGAATGTATCTGTTTAAAATGTGCCACAGTATATTTCCATAATGATAAATTGATGCTTTCCTATCCTTCAGTAACGCTAACAGCTGCATTTGTGTACATAAAGCTTGAAACTTAGAAATGTAACATTTAAATTTAGAAGAATCTAAAATCAATAGTATATTAAAAAGTATACATGGAGAGGTGCACATCTATATGTTTCCATATAAGTATATACGTATATACAGTGAGTATAAAAGTAAGTGTATAAGAATAGCTGCTTACAATGGCAGTAGTCAATTGCTAAAATCATTTTTGTGAGCATTTTTGCCTACATAAGTCTAACAAGGCAATGTGTGTTTTTTCAATGGGAGAGCAATACTCATTTAGAAGCAAGGGATAAAAGAGAAGCCTGTGCGTTTCTTGAAACATATCAGGATCTAAGGATTATTGAACAAACTTGCATTTTAGTTGCCAAATAGATAACAGAAAATTAATTTCTTAGAAAAAAAACTGTAAGTGTTACTGAAACCTACCCCAGTCCTGTTCCTGGTTATCTGCTGTTATGGACATTTTTAGAAGGTTCTATAAAGCTATAATGTTACGTGGAGCACAAGAAATATCACAAGGATATCTCTCTTTTGATAAAATTACCATTTACTCTTTGTCCTGCGTTGATAAGGTATAACTAAATATATTTTCTGAAACTTCAAAGAGGCCACTCTTTTCTAGGTACTCAGTGATTGCAGTAGTTAGAATTTGGTCCAGACTCATATCCTGTAGTCTATTCAACATTTAGGATATTAATTCATTTTTATGCAAATTAAACATACTGTACATTTTCCTTATTTGTTAGATGTGTTTCCAATGCCCAGCCGATGAAGTTGAAGTTGAAATGACCTTGTCTTAAATGACCTTGTCTCGATTAGCAATGCTTTGCTCTAGCAATCACCTTTCATTGATTTCAGAAATGAGATTTGTGGCTTAGAACATATGCAGTAACATATTTTTATTAGCATTTCATTTTAACCTTTGATCTATCCACCCAATTAGTCTTTACCGTATTATCAGGCTTAGAAATAAAGCTTCATATAAAGACGAACAACCACACATCTTTTTTTTTAGCCTCTCTTTCTAAAACAGTATCTTGCGTTCTAATGAATTATCACTGAACTTCATTTTTGTAACACATTTTATACTTTAATGTACTTTTCTTTACACATGATATACTTTATATATCAAATCATTATTTTCATACTCTCAGACCAGTAAGTTTTATAATGATAACCATTAGATCAAAGCCTATATGTATACTGTAGATCGTTTTAGTCTATAGAAAATGAATAGAACCACAATATTGATTTCATATATATTGGCAATTTAAATTCATTTATTAGTCATAGGCAGTGATGAACTTAACCTTACTGCAATCAAAAACTTGTGGGTTTTTAGTCACCATTCGACATGTTCCATATGTCACAACATACATTTCGAGAGGCAGTGATATTTCATGATTGATTATGGTGACTTTGCAGTTACTTTCTTTTCTAATCTTTAATCCTTTATTTCTTACCAGTGCTTACAGTTGATAATATTATTATTATTGTTCATAAATAGCTAATATAAAATACTAAAAAAAATCTTCAAACTATTTTGTAAAAGCACTTTATGCAGTTGATTACATTACAAAAATGGAAATCAAAATAAATATACACCCATTTAAAATCCATCAATAATGGTCACATAGGAATTATATATTATTTTCTTGTGGGTGGGGGGTGAGGGATATCTGTTTTGTTGTCCGCATTACTGAGCTTCTGTGCTGCAATCTGTAATGAAATCAACTATTGTACATTTGTCTTTTGCTCATTTGCAATGAGGTTTTTATAATGGAAAAATAAATACTACATTCCCTTGCCATGTACAACAATTCTATTATTTTGCTTTTTATTGGTTTTGTTTCTGTCTTGTCCATTACTATTAATATTCATGGTCACTTGAAACAAACACATTCATTTTTAACTATTGACTTTAAAGCTTCCATTGTCATCATTTCATTTTAATGACAATCACATAGAAAATGCACCTGTTTTAATTATGCATATTGATTCCCAGGTGCTTATTGCCTTGTTTGCTTGAAGAATAATGCTCTAGTGTCTTCCAAAAGTGATTAAAGACTTTTAATCTACATTTAATAACGCTAAGTCCTTCAGGAACACATTACTAATATAATTTGGTAAATCACTTATCTACAGGAAATGAACACTGTGCTTTTTTTCTCTAAAACAGAATACATTTTTAACAACATGGTATATAACATCAAATAATGCAGTGTAAACATAAAAAAAGAAACTGTGTTCTGTTTAAAAGCATGTGGATTTGAAATTTACTGTATTTTCCCTAGTCAATTACATGCAAGATAATAGTTTATTCTGAACAGAATATGTCACTTTTCTAGATATTTTCTATGTGGAATCTGAGCCATATTGCTTATTTTAATCAAGACAGATTGGTATGATTCATTAGTGACAGTGTTATTTATTAAAACAAGGAACTTTAGAAAAGTGTAAGGGCCAGATTCATCAAATATACATTTGAGTTTCTACCACAAATCAAGTTTTTTTTCAAAATTTGCAAATACAAGTTTTCAATATTAAGTAAAAATACTTGCCATTTAAGAGCTGACAACTTCATGTAGTAGTCAATGGAAATTATATTTTCAAATTGCAAGCTGTTTTTCATTATGTATGTATTTAGGCTAGTGATGCACCTAATCCACTACACATGAGCCCACTGTATAGTTAGGGGCTGATTCAATAACTTCGAATGAAGGATTCGAAGGTAAAAAACTTTGAATTTCAAAGTTTTTTTTGGGCTACTTCGACCATCGAATGGGCTACTTCGACTACGACTTTGAATCGAAGGATTCAAACTTAAAATTGTTCGACTATTCGACCATTCGATAGTCGAAGTACTGTCTCTTTAAAAAAAACTTCGACCCCCTAGTTCGCCATCTAAAAGCTACCGAAGTCAATGTTAGCCTATGGGGAAGGATATTCCTTCGATCGTTGGATTAAAATCCTTCGAATCGTTCGATTCAAAGGATTTTATCGTTCGATCGAAGGAATCGAACTATCTGAGCTAAATCCTTCGACTTCGATATTCGAAGTCGAAGGATTTTAATTCCTAGTCGAATATCGAGGGTTAATTAACCCTCGATATTCGACCCATAGTGAATCGGCCCCTTAATGTTCCATATGTTAGAAAATGTATGGGGGAACTCGATTACCCAAAATTTTAAGTACTTTTGCAGGCTATCACTCTGAAAACATTCGATTATTTATTATAAAAATCTAATATCTTAAACTCTGACTAATTTTACAGAGTCAAAAACTTGAATCGAATTCAATCAAATTAGGATGTCAGGAAGGCTGCAAACATCTCCAATTGCTCACTGGACCTCTCTCATTGATTTATACAGCAATTTGGCAGGTTTTAGGTGGCAAATACTGGGAAACATCAAAGGAGGCTGGCACAAACCTGGTCCCACAAAGTAGTAGAGCCAGAGTCAGATTGTAAAAGGTTAAAAAGCTTACATTTTATTCTCCATAATTAAGAACCAGTGCCTGATTCGTTTCGTGTCTACCAGGCACTGGTCATAGGCTAACCTTTGACAATCTGACTCCAGCTCTACTACTTTGTGGGACCAGGTTTGCGCCAGCCTCCTTTGATGTTTCCCAGTGTCTGCTCTCCTTGCTGAAGGTCTGGGGCGTGTGCACTAGGGCCTACCTTGTATAGTGCTAATCTCATTCTATGTATTTATTACACTGCATATACTAGTTACATAGTTGTATAGACAAGTTGGCAAATAGTCAAATTTGAATTCTTAAAGGGCCAGAGTATGATTAATCTCGAAAATCAAATTACATTTTTTTAAAAACTCGAATCAAGTTTTGATGATTCCCTAGTATAATTTGACAGTTTTGACCATAATAAAATTCGAAAACTTTAATTCTCAATTCAACCCTTAATAAATCTGCCCCATAAGGGAAAAAAGGTCATTGTATCTCTACAAATATGCAAGATGCTATTGCTGTATACATCTTGTAGTCATTATGAAGCACATTTATTAATATTCAAATTTCAAATTCATGTGAGTTTTTTTTAATGAATTTGATTTTACTCGAAATTCTAATATTTGAATATTTATTCTAAAAATGTAATATCTTAAACTCTGACTCATTTTACCCAGTTAAACACTCTAATCTAATTAGATCAAACACGATTCGAGTTTTTTCTCAGAAAAAAACTCGAATGTCAGGAAGGCTGCAAACATCTCACTGGACCTCTCCCATTGACTTATACAGCAATTTGGCAAGTTTTAAGTGGTGAATAGTCGAATTTGAATTCTTAAAGGGCCAGAGTATGATAAATCCCGAAAATCAAATTTTTTTAAAAAAAAAACTCTAATCAAGTTTGGATAATTCCCTAGTCGAATTTGACAGTTTTGACAACATTTGAAAATTAAAATTCGAATTCTCAATTCAGCCCCAAACTGCCCCATAAGTAAAAAAAGATCATTGTATCTCAACAAATATGCAAGATGCTATTGCTGTATACTGTAGTTTAATTCGATTTCTATAGCTGAAATACGAAGCGACGTCATTCTATCAATGGAAGTTAAATCAAAAAAACTTTACGCTTGTTCTTAAATCTCTTTAAGTTATTTGCAATAATATGCAGGTCCGAGTGCGTTTCAGGTTACAGTATCAGGGTACATTTTCATGTCGCTCAGACTTTATTTTCATTTATTATTATTTTTTTGCAGAATCCCATTGCATGCATCCTAATCATCCAAACAAACGATTCTGGCAGCTAGCTGGTCACAATGCATTATATTTTACTTGCTGGCATACAGTAGCAGCTGTTAGGGACAACAAAATGTACATATGCAGCTGATTTTTAAAGAACATAATGCATCCATTTTTAGCTTCTCTGTATCTTGCCTGGATCTGATTCAGGAATTTGAACCGGGAAATTCTTTAAAAGATACAAAATAAAAACTGCACTATAATCCGTTGTAGTAAAACTTTATATTGTTTTCTTATCCATGTGAACCCAGTGGAAACCATAAAGTACTAATTTCTATTCTTGTTTGGTGCGATACTTGCATATGAAAATCCTGCACAAGTTAAACATATGCAGAAGAATAATAAGAAAAAAATCATAGTGTTAATATTGTAATAAATCACTTGTGTAGGGAGATAATGTGGAACACTGCAGAACCTTAACTCATTTAAATACACAAATTAAACAACATGCTTGGGTAAAATTGGATTTGAAAATCCACTGCTGCTGTAAGATTGTATTTGTGATTACCACATTGGCTGCTTTGACAGTTACAGTAAGTGATAACTGCCTTCTACTTTCCTCCAAAGTACTATTGATCTTCAGAGTGGAGAACCCTGACCTTACTGTAATGTGTGAAGTCAATCAAAGGACAGGTCTTCAAGCAGTACACATTCCACTTGCAATGATATGTTGTGAAACTATGCTGTGGGAATAGGCATATCTGTCACAGTAAAGTACAGCTATTGCGAGAGCCGCTAACCTTTAAACCCTCAGCAAAATAAAAGTGAAAAAAGCTGAGGGAAAAAAAAGATTTGAATGACCTTTAGAGCCTTTTATTCCAGAAAACACAATCTTTTAGAAATATTCAAAAATATTGTTCTGCAGATTTGTTAAACAATAAACATAGATATATCGGATGTATTATTCAATAAAATTCAATATAATCATCAAAGAAATCATATATGTTTACTCGGTTGGTATTACTAGTGATGGGTGAATCTCTCCCGTTTCGCTGGGAAATTTGTGAACCTCTGAAAAAATTTGCAAAAAGGGCGAAAATTTTTGAAACGCATTGAAGTCAATTATTATTATCAAAATAATTTTGACGCACGTCAATTTTGACACGGGCGACAATTTTTATACACGCATAAATTGAAGTTCATTGATTGGGAATGGACATGGACTTTCATGCAGAACCTAGCAATTAAGGGTCCTATTTTTACCTGGATTAAATGTTTGTGGCTATTTCAATGTACTACACTGGGATCAATATATCCATCACTTAGAAACAGACATATGGGACCAGATATTCTTGGCAAGATACTTTGCCAAGAAACAGTTGATGTTTGTGGGTAAACTTTTGGGAAAACTTACAGAGATAAGGAAGCTGAATTAGTGCCTTCTTGCATGGGAGAAGGACTTAATATGTATCATAAGTGAATCTGGCCTGGCTGTTGTGGTGGCCCTAGCACCAAAACCCGCCCTATTTCAGGATTTTGGATCCTGAAATGAGCATTAAAAAAGAAGTGTCACAGTCGGCACCCAACACCAGAACAAATGCCAAGCACCGTGGTCTCGGCTCGTGCTTCACCTGTAGTGTGACCGCCTTTGGCCTCGCGAGGAGCCCTCAGCTACTTGGATGCCACCAGACTTAAACGAGAGGTACAAGGCTAAAGGTTCTGGATAGGCAGAGGGGCACGACTGTTAGATAGAGTCTTTTAGGCCGAAGGTCGCTTTACAAGACGTTAGGCAATAGAGTAATCAGATCGGGTCGAGGCAGGCGGAGAATAAACGTAGTCAGGCAGGCAAGGGTCAAACCAGGAAGTCAATCAGAAGGGTTAAGCAGAAGAGGTAGTCGGTATTCAGGCAAGGGTCAGGATCCAGAGGTCAGAATAGTCAAAAGCCAGGCAGGGGTCACAACAGGAATCAAACAGTTTCAAAACAGGTGTAGAAAAAGCTCAGAAACGGGCATTGAAAAAGTAAAAAGTACCTTTAAGTACTTTAAATTTCGCGCCATTGCGCGCTGATGTCATATGTCAGAGCGCCTGTGGCTCCCTAAAATACCGTCCCTGCCGTCCCCCCACTAGACCACCAGGGTAAGTTTTCGTAACAAGAAGTTAATGACAATGCTTAAAACATGCCACGTTCGAGCAAATACATTAGTTCAATTTGGCAGTAAACTGCAAGTTTTAATTAAATTAAGTCTAACTAAACCTCAAAGTAACCTCTAGTGAGTCTTTAAGGATATAAATTTGTTAAAAAGGGGTTGAGTTTTTACAAATTGTGATTTTTATGTCAACAATACACATAAAATACACAGGTTCAAGAATAGCAGTTAGTTCAATGGTATTCTATGAGATGGTACAGAATCAAATTCAGCTGTCTGTAAATAAAAAAAACTAAGATTTATATCTTATAAAATGTATAATTATGAATCATTAATTTGCATGACATAATTTTAAATGTTATTTTTTTTCTCATTTTATTATTTGACTATTTCAGATTCGCTGTGTCTTTATGATATTATATTAGTAAAGTTATTTAATCATGTTCCTTCTTTTCCTGGTTCCAAGCTGATGACTCTTTTTTTTCTGTATTTGAATTGAGCTATTGCCGTAGCATTTAGCTTGCAAAATTATGTGCATATTAGCATAAACCCATGCTTAACATTTATTCTATAGCCCCCTAGATGGAAGTCAAGTTAGTTTAGAAGGTCAGAAAAATATCATTTTTAAATGTTAGACCCAAGCAGCTGTAGCTCTTGAGGATTTTATATAAATTAAAGACTTATTTTTAAAGCAAAGTGTCTTAATGAATAGAAACAAATATGGATTCTTTATTACTTCCAAGAACACTGAGTGTTTTTGAATAGATTTTGTCAATTTAATTTATTTTAAAATAAACACAAAAATAAAAAAAATTATTGTTAAAATATGTAAGTATATTTAATTAATAAAAATCTGAACTTTAGCATTATATGTTAAATATATATTACTGGTTAGACTTGTTGGGTTACTATAGTGTGTCTTATTAAGAGTAAGAACATTTAAATATATGCTCAAAGAAGTAGGAAATCATGGATGAGGTAATAATTTTTTCTCAAGTCCTATGATCATTAATGAACCATATACGCTAAACCCACTGCATTCTAGCCATGTCCAGTGGGACACAGAGAAAAGGAGAATAAAAGGCTATTATGTACTTGCAAGATTGTATTAGGTTACAGAGCAAAATCAGACTTACAATACACATAATTAACGGTAGCAAGCAAATTGGGTTCAAATGACTATAGTTTTAAGATTTTTGGAGTCAATGTTGTTCCATTTAACCTCCATGTTACTCTCCACCATAGTTTATAACTTTTCTGTTTCATGTGCTTTAAATTACGGTATCAAGCTTCTAATGCTCTGCACAGGGTTACGTGAATAACTTACCACCAGCATCACTCTCCTGCATAGGAATTGAATCAATCAGGGATTATGAGCTACTAATCTACATATCTAGATGCAACTGTATGATAACATCGCTATTTCTACATGTGTTGTCCCTATGTTTTGATTTGTTGCCATGGATCGACCACATATGCTGAATCCATGGCTGTTGCCATGAGAAATTTGATTTATTACTTATATCTGCCAAAATGGTGGTCAACCTTGCCAAATGTATATAGTTTGCTGTTAAGTAATGAATACAGCCACCTACTGGTTGTGATTAAAATAAATATATACTTCATATAAGAGTATAATACTGAACATCAAGGCATAGTTCATATGTGCAACTGCCCATTTAGCAAGATGTATGTCTTGTAGAGAAGTAATAAAAAAAGAAAGAAATCAAGAAAGAGACCCTTTGTGTGTAACAAAATGTATGGCATATGTTGCTCTCTTCTTCATGTACATGCATTTCACTGTTTCATAATGTCAGGTGTTGCTTAATTTACAAAGGTAACAGTAAAATATTTGAGGAATATTCAGATCACCCCTTATCTTTTGAATACCCCATTAGTGTAGTCTCTTGGTGTCTTCTTTCCTGTATCTCCCAACCAATTCACAGCTTTTATCAGACAAAGTTGTGAAGAAAAGTCATTAACCACAGCAAAAAACAGTTTCACAAGAATAAACTTTTTAAGAGAAAAAGAAAACCCTCCACCAGTTTTTGTTCTCATTTATTGTTTTTTTTTTCATTTAGAAAATTAAACAAAATCATTGAAAAAATAAAAATCTGTAATGTTCTGTTGTTTTCAACAAATGATACTATTTGATTGCTATTGGGAACAAAAAATGTTGAAGCTTATAATTTAAGTCCATCAGTTATTCGAGATAAAAGTTGACAAGGTGAACATTACTTTACTGCATTATTGTGTCATAACCTGTTTGAAATTGATGGCATATTTGTATTTCTTGATTCACTTTTCTATGGGATTGGAAGGTTTGAGGCAACTGCAAAATTAATTGAGGTTTAGCATAATCTGAGGATAAAACAAAATGGATTTCATTATTTGGAAGTAGGTTGGCTATAGCTTCATTTGTTCCATTTGTAGATGATGTCTCTGGAAAGAAACATGTTTTAATTTTTTTGTTTTGTTTCCTGAACACAATTGGGAAGCAGAAAGATGAATCTAAAAACAGACTCAGAGAAAACACTAACAGTTAATTGATATTGATACATCCCTGCTCAGCAGCATAGCATAAAAATAAAATTAAATTCACAAGAGCTTAAAAAGACCCGCAGATGCATTAGCATAAGCAACACAGAGGAACAGAAATGATCAACTTTCATTATTTTCTCATTTTTCTATGTTATACCCAATCAGTGTTGTTCTCTTGTTTTATATTTGTTCTGTCATTTAATTCAGTCTTCTAATTTAACAGTGAATCTACCTGTGCTATGCTTTCTGACCTTGCCCTAGACTAAATAAGATTTGCGGTGCTCCATTTCTAAGCAAAAAACACATCACGGCATCATTTATTCACATTTATTCAATCTATGGTAGCAGTATAATTAGGAAAAAATATGCACAGACAATAAAAAATTGATTGATTTGAAAGCTGCCTGCAACAATTTGTGGAGCATGCAAAACAGCTAAAATAGTACAGTAGAAATTTCTGGGTAATGCAATATTTGGTTATCATCTGTTAATTTACCCATTATTATTTATGGGTTATGTCCGTCCTTCCTCAAGACTGAAGTGTGATGCGGATAAGTTATACTAGTGTGTTTGTGTGGGTTTCTCTGTGTGCTCTAGTTTCCACCCAGTCCATACATTTGGTGATATATTAATTGGCTTCTTATTTAGATTCATGGTATAGAAAACGAGTCCATAAGCTCCACTGGGGCAGTGATTGGTGTGAATAACTACATATTATATAAGGTGCTGAGAAAATGTTGAAATTAAATATGCTACAGAAATCTATACATATTTAGATACTGTATAATATTAAAGGGTAAATGTAGCAGTTACATGTATATTGTTACGTTAAGCAGTTTTATACAGGTATTGGGCCTGTTATTCAGAATGCTTGGGACCTGGGATTTTCCAGAGAAGGGATTTTTCCAAATGGATCTCCATACCACAAAAAAAAAATAAAAGATTTAAACGCCAAATAATTTTTATGCCTTCAATAAAAATTATATTGTCGTTGGGATCAAGTATCCTGTTATCCAGAATGCTTGGGACCGGGTTTTTTTTCCAGATAATGGATCTTTCTGTAATTTGGATCTTTATACCTGAAGTCTACCAGAAAATCATGTAAACATTAATTAATGATATCTTAATTTGGATCAAGTACAAAGTACAGGTATTGGACCTATTATCCGGAATCATCGGGACCTGGGGCCTTCCGGATAATGGGTCTTTCTTTAATTTGGATCTTCACACCTTGAGACTACTAGAAAATCATGTAAACATTAAATAAACCGAATAGGCTGGTTTTACTTCCAATAACGATTAATTATATCTTGGTTGGGATCAAGTACAAGCTACTGTTTTCTTACTACAGAGAAAAAGGAAATCATTTTAAAAATTTTGGATTATTTGATTATAATGGAGTCTATGGGAGACGGCCTTTCCATAATTCAGAAATTTCTGGATAACGGGTTTCCGGATAACGGATCCCATACCTGTACTATTTTATTATTACAGAGAAAAAGGAAAACAAATTTAAAAATCTGGATTATTTGATTATAATGGAATCTATGGGAGACAGCCTTTCTGTAATTTAGAGTTTTCTGGATAACTGGTTTCTGGATAATGGATCCCATACCTGTACAAGATACTGTTTTATAATAAAAGAGAAAAAAATGAAAACATTTAAAAAAATATATAATTTGATTAAAATGGAGTCTATGGGAGATGACCTTCCTGTAATTTGGAGCTTTCTGGATGATGAGGATCTGAATAATGGATCCCACACCTGTTTCGTCCGCTTTTGATATTTTTGCACTGTTGTTGTGTGCAAACTAATCCTTCACCAGCATGCAGCTAATAAAAACTGAGCAAACATCATTAAGTCAGTTGGCAAAAATAACAGATCACAGAAAATTAGTGGGGACAGTGGAGTGCTGGATTTCAATGAGAAAAAAATCAAATTATAAAACTGGTGCTAAATTTCCTTTTATACCATGCATATGAGTAATGTGCTTTGGGAGAAGTAACCAGAGTACCAGGGCGTGTCCCTAGATTTTCTATCAGTAATTGGTATTGGAAGGATCATTCAGAATTTGAGAGAAGGTAATGTTATAACTAACTTACTAAGAAAGGAGGTTAAAGGAAAACTATACCCCCCTATAAAATGAATATTTATGCAACGAATAGTTTATATCATATTAAGTGACATATTAAAGACTCTTACCAAACTGGTATATACTGGTATATATATTTAATTAAATATTGCCCTTTTACATCTCTTGCCTTGAACCACCATTTCCTGATGGTCTGTGTGCTGCCTCAGAGATCACCTCACCTGAAATACTTCAACTCTAACTGTAACAGGAAGACTTGTTGAAGCAAAAGACACAACTCTGTCTGTTAATTGGCTCATGTGACCTAACATGTATGGTTTGTTTGGTTTCTTTGTGTGCACGGTGAATCATACATATTCATGAATCAACTTATTTTTTAAAATGGCAATTTTCTATTTATGATTACCCAATGGCACTTACTACTAGAAAAGAATATTATTATAAAAAATGGTTTATTTACATGAAGCAATGTTTTACACATGAGCTGTTTTATGCCATATATTTTTATAGAGACCTACATTGTTTGGGAGGTAAAGTTTTCCTTTAAATTGATTTTTACCTAGGGACTAGGCGAACCAAATGGAATAATTTTGAATAAATGTTTCCTGGGTAAATATACTGTGTAACAAAAGACTTTAAGTTCAATAAGTATAACTATTAGTATATTTTAGTGCAACAATATATTTATAATACAGTAGATCCTCAATTTTACATCCCCTGATTTTAAGTTTTCCCTCATTTTACATTTTTGTTTTGTGGTCCCACCTATATATTATGTATAATACATTTTCCTGAATTTTACACCATTTTTTTCTGTTACCCTGAAAAACATAAAATGGGGGTTATTTAAGATTCAAATACTGTGTGGTATTCTATGCCACTTTAGCTTATAATTAATTCCCCCCCAAGGCAAGAAACAATTGTAAGGCCTGTATTTTTAGGATGATTTTTTTTCAATAAAATATTTTTAACTGCATCTTCTAAGCCATGATGACCCCTTATGTACCATCCTGCTATGGTCTGTATGATGTTAATTCTAAGTTGAAAGTCTGGGGCATGTACTCCACCTATTCCTGGAGCCCAAATTGATGTGTATATGTGTATATAGGTGTTTTTATGAATAAGCAACTAAGTTGATTTTAGAGACTGCGATCTGACTCTCCTTTTTATTCTTCTTCATATTATTATTATTATTAAAGCAGTTCTGTCCCCATTTTGCTCCTAGAATTGTTCCAAGATGTAGTAAATTATGTTATGGGAACTTTAAAATGCTTAAATACACGGTTTGATTGGGATTACAGGAGTGCACTGTTAATTATCTATAGTTTCATATTGCAAGATTAATCAAAATAACTGAGCTACTAAGTGAAATAATTTTGTTTGGAAAAACAAGGAGTACACTACAAATTCACAGAGAGAACACAATTACTCTAAAAAAATGCTTGTCATTTGCAGCTCATGACTGTTACAAAATGTATTCTGTTACTATCCTTTAGCTATAGGGCAGTGGAATAAAAGGTCAACGTTTTGTCCAAGGTCTTGTTTTCCTGCTTCTATAATGAAATTGTTCTTACATTCTTCATTACAAAAAACATGTGTATCAAAATATGAGCAAAAGATCATTTTAATTATAGCTAAACTGCTACTTGGTAAAAGAATAATTTTCCTTATCACATCCTGTATATGATTTATTGCAAGGGTTCCCAATCTCTTTTTCCTCATGTGTCGCATTCAAATGTAGAAAAAAAAAAGATTGGAGAGCAACATAAATATACAAAAAATTCAAGGGGGTGCTAAACATGGGCTGTGTCTAGAAGTTCTGCTTGGCATTACATTTGTTTTTTTCTGCAACTAAAACTTGTCATTAAGCCAGGAATTTATAAATAAGCACCTGCTTTGGGGCCACTGGGAGCAACATTGAGGGGGTTGGAATGTAGCTTGCGATCCACCTGTTGGGGATCATTGATCTATTGGTATAAATCACTAGCAAGAAGGAATAATACTGCACTGCATCGAAATTTGGGCAATAATGCAAGAGGCTCTTAAGAATTGGAGAGATACTTTGAAGCTCACAAAGCTCAACTCAAATAGGCCATTCCCAACTGTTTTAGTCACACCCAGATATGATACCACCATTCATACATGTTTTCTCCTGGCTGTTACACAATTATGTAAAATACAGAAACAGAAAGGCCACAGGGACCCATTTAGTATTAAAGGGCACTGTGATTCCCTGAAACGCCAAACATAGGACAGTATTGTGACACCCCGCATGAGACAGCTCTCCGACATCACCTGGAACAGTTTCCTTAGCAATATATTACACAATATCCCTAGCATTTTATGACATCGTATCCATAGCAATATACTGTATTGTCAGCCCACTCCCCTGTGCTCCATAACATGTTCTGCTCTGTCCAATGATGATGCACAGAGTGGCACACTCTTATACATATTGGTGTGATGCAATATAAGTGCAAAAATGAAATATTTTGTAAAATAATACTTCCATTAAAGCACAAAAAAAGGACAGGGGCACACAGATTGCTCTTGGAAGCCAGATGGAGCCTTATATACAGTATTTTATAAACTAAGCAAAACAAATACCACACATATCTGCTGCATTTATTCCATTGAAAACCCTGTTTTATTTTCTTAAAAAGTGTGTGTGTGTGTGTCCATTTTGTTTCAAAACTGACATTTGGGTTTTTTAATATGACCATTTTCTAGTAAATTATAGGTGTTTAGTAAAGGAGTCTCTTCTTTACATCGAGGTGTAACGCTAACTTGACTAAACATACCAAAAAGGGGTTAATGTCCAGCTAGTTTTAGAGCATGGGTTACATGTGACTCAAACACCCCAGGCTAGAGCCATCACTAAATGGAAGATTTCAGGAATGATGTAGTTTAACTACAACTCTCAGGCTAATGTGCAATAACAATAATAAGAATGGGCGCCAGGAGGTTCTTGAAGTATAACAAAATAACTTTTATTTGTCAGAGACAAATGACCCACAGGTCAGGGGGACAGAGGCATTTGGCAGCATATAGTCACACACACTACACACACTACACAGTTCACACAGAACTGGCAGGCTCACAAAGAGCTCATAGAAGGAGGAGAACCTAAAGCCTGACACCCTATCCACTGTGTCCCTTCACTGTAGGCAAATCTTACAGCCAGGCCCGGACTGGCAATCTGTGGGTTCTGGCAAATGCCAGAGGGGCTGCTACAAGGACCCATAGAAAGTCAGTATTTAGTGGGCTGGTGGGGGCTGATTGGGCCTCTGTGCACCTGAAATGCCAGGGCCTATTTTAATTCTCAGTCCGGACCTGCTTACAGCCTGGGAAGCTACTCCCTGTTACCCCTCCATGTTGGAGCACAAAGCTGCTCTTTATATCTTCCCTAACTGTCTTACTCTCCTAAAGAGTCTATAACATTATATTCCTGCCACTTACTGCACACCCAGCTGGATCATCCAAAGGCCAAAGAGGAGGAAGGTCCACCCCATCCACCCCATCTCTCTCACTATACCAGAGTGTGACAGGACGTGGTCACAGCACCTCCTGGCCAATAGCATATCTGTGCAAATTATCTCTAGCTACAGGAGCCTCCCCCCAGCAACTAGGGAGATCAGGAAGTAAAGGGGATTAAAGCCCAGGGGCACATTAACCCTGTGGGTCCCAACAGAGGTATCACTAGTGTCAGGAAAAACAGTTTGTTTGGAGTAACACATTTTGTATGGTTTATTCAGTCTGCTTCTCTGTCCATTTGTACTCAATAGTTACAATATAAATGCACAGACTAGAAAGCATTTGCAGAAATATAGCAAGAACATACTTTATCTATTTCTTCTATTTCTGTAGCTTTGCTCTGAGAACATATATTTATGTTAAAATGAGTAAAACATTATTAATAACAAAGCTTTGTGTAAATTCCTCTCTATATGGTCTGGTTTTAAATAACACATTTATTCATTTCTATGATTCGTACTCTCCTACGGAAACAATAAGTTACCTTTTTCCTAACAACAAAGGCTGATATACTGTACATTATATTATCTTTTAGTTAGCAACATTGCCCCTCTCTGAAGAATAATGATTTTATTATTTCAGTCTGTGCCATCTGCCATTTAACAAATTCAGTGTAGAACAACAAAACAACCCTTCCTTATTTACCTTGAAACATAATTATGCTTTTTGCATGTCGCATATGTCTACTGTACACAATAAAACCCACCTCCCATAATGTGTATTGAACTAGAGTAAATATAAAAGCATATAACATTTTGTACTATAAGGTATGAAACACTAAGGAATTCACCTCAAATGCCCCACATTATTGTATAAACATATATCAATAGGACTATTCATTTTTAGTACTTTAGACTCTCTTTATTCAAAAGCTTGACCTGTGTGATCTTTCTCCATTATTTTTCTGTCACCCAACTAGTGTGCAGCTACTTTCAGAAATGTAGTTATTTTTCTCATCTCTGGCTTTTTAATTGTACCAATCTTTTTTTTTTTTTGACATGTAGTATACTTATTTTTTTTTTTTTTAACTTAACAAGTTTTATTGAAGATTTTCATAAAAGCAAGAAATGCAAACCTTCGATAAGAATACAGTGTTTCAGAAGTAATTATGGTATCATTACATTTTTAAGCAGTTACAGAAAGTTCGGTGGTTTGCCAGTTCCATATTAACACATACTTTGAACTTCAAACAAGAGCTCAGAGTAACAGAATAGAATAACAACTACTTGGAATAACAAGGCTCCCAAATCCTCCCAAAATATGGAGACACATGCTCCTATTCGGAGAAAAGGCAAAATCGTGAAGAGAATGGACGAAAATCTGGACGCTACATTGAGATATGTTACAACCGAACAACAAATATTGTATAAATAGCTAAGTAGAAACCCCAGGGTAATCAGATATTTATGCCTCTCAATCTTTTTTCCATATCTAAAGTGAGAGAGGCTTGAAATAGGATGTGTTCTGTGTTAGGTGGCGAACAGTCTTTCCAATTGGAAACTATAGAATGCCTTGCGGCACACAGTATGTGGGTAACATATAGTCTGTGGATGTGTGGGATTAGATGTAGGTCGATATGGAGTAAAGCTAGTTGGGGGGAGGGGTGGATTGTCCAACCTATGTACTTTGATATTTCTGAAAACAACTGTGCCCAAACTGGTTTGATTAGTGGGCATTGCCACATTATGTGAAGTAAAGTTCCTACTTCTCCACAGTGCCTCCAACAGTATACTGAATTTCCTTTATGATATTTATATAATTTATCTGGGGTGTAATACCAATGTAGAAAAATCTTATGGAGTGTTTCCCAATGTGAGGAACATTTGGAAATATGCTCCGTGGCCTTCTGCCACTTTACCATAGTTAGTTTGTAGTTTAATGCTACTGCCCAAGATTCTATATGTTTGAGTAAGTTTGGGTGGTAGTGTTGTGTGAGGTGACTATAACAAGTTGAGATTCCTTTGTTTGTTAGGCGACCTTTTTCGAAGAGGGAGAGCAAAGATTCAGGCCAGGAGATCTTTGGGGAGGGGGAGCTGCTGATAAAGTGCCTCAATTGAAGATAGGTGTGAAATTCAGAGTTAGGAATGTTGAAAATATCTTTGATCTGTTGAAAACTGAGAACACCTGTAGGCGAACACAATTGTTGGATATTTAGTATACCTGCCAGGACTTTTAAATGCCACAGATCGTAGAATCTACGTTCTGTGGCAAAGGTACTTGAAATGCCACAGAACGTAGATTCTACGTTCTGCAGCATTTCCCTCCCTGCAGAAAGCGGTGCGCATTTAAAAGCTGCGCACCGCTTCTGTTACGCTCAGAACCCCCTAGGCAACGAGCAAATAAGGTTATACTTACCGATCCGGTAAGCGATCGGTTTTGGGCAGCCAATAGGAGCAGTGGAGACGCAAGGAGCACAGTGATGACGTCTCCACTGCTCCCCCCATAAATTACACCCGGAAAGCGCCGCCCCTTCCACTCCTGCTGCTCATCTGCTACAGTTGGAGCCCCCCTGCTGCCATTCTGCTGGTTTCCTGCCGAGTTGGTCGCTTTGATTGCCTGGATTCGACTGAGTGAGCTCAACTACACCTCTCTACACCCTTTATTTCTGTTATTTCTGTTTATAACTGTCTAAAAAAAATTTTTTTTCTTTTTTTTTTTTTTTCTTCTCTCTTTGGCCTTAGTACACTTTTGCACTAAAACACACTTACAGGCAACTTTGCCAAGCACACACTCACACTCACACTCACACTCACACTTACTCTTACTTTTTTCTCTATACTTTTTTTCTTTACTTTTTTTTCTTTGCTTTCTTTAGTAGTTTTTCTTTATTTGTTGTTCAAACTATATTTCTGATCTTGTATTACAATTATTTGATTGCTTTTTACTGTTTTTTTGCCATTTTATCATTGGTTTGTGTTTTTTATTGCTCTTATTGGTTTATTTCCCCTTTGCATTGTTCTTTACTGCTGGTTTAGTTCCCCTTTGCATTGTTCTTTACTACTGGTTTCCCTTTGCCGTAATACTGGTGGATCTATAGTTCAGACTACCGATTTCACCCCAAAAACTTAATTTTTATTGCTTTTGGTGATTTTATTAGTTTATTCTTTGCATTGTTCTTTACTGCTGGTTTCCCCTTTGCATTGTCCTTTACTGCTGATTTAGTTCCCTAGAAAAGTTTCCCTTTGCAGTGACGCTGGTGGATCTATAGTCCAGACCACTGATTTCACTCCAATAACTGTTCATTTTCATTGCTTTTGGTGATTTTTTTAGTTTATTCTTTGCATTGGTCTTTACTACTGGTTTCCCCTTTGCATTGTCCTTTACTGCTGATTTAGTTCCCTAGAAAAGTTTCCCTTTGCAGTGACGCTGGTGGATCTATAGTCCAGACCACTGATTTCACTCCAATAACTGTTCATTTTCATTGCTTTTGGTGATTTTTTTAGTTTATTCTTTGCATTGGTCTTTACTGCTGGTTTCCCCTTTGCATTGTCCTTTACTGCTGATTTAGTTCCCTAGAAAAGTTTCCCTTTGCAGTGACGCTGGTGGATCTATAGTCCAGACCACTGATTTCACTCCAATAACAGCAATTTTCATTGCTTTTGGTGATTTTTTTAGTTTATTCTTTGCATTGTCCTTTACTGCTGATTTAGTTCCCTAGAAAAGTTTCCCTTTGCAGTGACGCTGGTGGATCTATAGTTCTGACCACCAGTTTCACTCCAATAACAGTAATTTTGCTGCATCTTGTTGATTATATTCAGTTTTTCCCTTGCATTTTTTACTACTTGCTTAGCTCCCCAAAAAAGGTTTTCTTTGCAGGGACACTAGTGCATCTAGGACCCTTGACCACTGATTTCAGTGCAATCGTTGTTGTTTTATTGCTTTGGGTAGTGTTATTGCATTTTAGTGATTGTATTCAAGAGTTTTCTTTGCACTGTTCTTTATTGCTTGTTTAGTGCCCCTAAAAAACGTTCCCTTTGCTGTGACTTAGTTTTAGTGGTCTTATTCTGCTTGATTCAGCTGATTGTCCCAGAAATTTGCTGCTTGTGTTTTTTTGTTTTGTTCTGGTGGTTTATATTAGCAGGGGTTAATTCTTGGTCATCTTGCTGGCTTGGTTTTTTTTTTTTATTCTGGTTGTTTATATTAGCAGGGGTTAATTCTTGGTCATCTTGCTGGCTTGGTTTTTTTTTTATTCTGGTTGTTTATATTAGCAGGGGTTAATTCTTGGTCATCTTGCTGGCTTGGTTTTTTTTTTTTTTGTTCTGGTTGTTTATATTGGGAGGGGTTAACTTTTGGTCATCTTGCTAGCTTGTGTTTTTTTTTTTTTTGTTCTGTTTGTTTGTATTAGCAGTGCTTGGTCATATTTTGCTGGCTTTTTATTATTCTCATATTTCAAGTAGGAGCTGTCTTGCTTTCTCATTTGTTTGACTGCCTATTGATTCATAGTTTTGCAATTGTCTGTATATTTCTGGCACAATGGCCAAACGGTTTTATACCGCTGAGGAAGCGGCTAGGTTTTGCATGGACTCCAGCTCAGAGGAATTCAGCGATTCAGATTCTGAGTATGTCCATCTGATGCCTCTACTGAGGAATCAGAGGTAGGTGATAGCAGCACTATTAGCGCAGAGGCTAGTAGTGGCGGCACACTTACTGCTGACGAGTCAGAGGCTGGTGGCAGTGTGCCAGATGCACCCATGGAGGTTGAAGAGGGTGAGGGTAGTGGTGATGCAGCAGTTGGAGCGCCTGTGTGGGGGCCTCCCTGTAATTATGCCCCAGAAATTCCCCCATTCACTGCAGTCGCGGGCGTCAAGGTGGACACCACTAACTTTCAAATCATAGATTTCTTCAATCAATTTATTACAGAGGCATCCTACAGGACATGGTCCATTTTACAAATTTATACGCTGAGCAGTATCTTGCCAGCCACCCTTTACCAGGGTATTCAAGAGCCCATGCGTGGTATCCACTAATGTCGGTGAAATCAAAAGATTCCTGGCACTCACATTGGCAATGGGACTCGTAGAACGTAACACCTTAGCCTCATACTGGGATACCACTACAGTCCTTTCCATCCCTCTTTTTTCAGCCGTTATGCCAAGAAACCGTTACCAAATTTTACTGCGGTTTCTTCACTTTAACGACAACGAGCGGCTGTTCCCCCTAATGAGCCCGGTCACGACAGGCTTTACAAATTGAGGCCCCTTATAGATAGCCTGTCTCAGCGCTTCGCAGAGGTCTACACCCCCTCCAAAATATTTGTGTGGACGAGTCCTTTTGCTCTTCAAAGGGCGCCTTAGATTTCGCCAATACATCCCTAGTAAGCGGGCTCGCTATGGGATGAAATTTTACAAACTCTGCGAAAGCAGCAACGGGCTATACTAGTTTTTTCATGTTCTATGAAGGAAAGGACTCTAATTTGGACCCCCCCGGTTGTCCCCTTGATTTGACTGCCAGTGGTAAAATTGTCTGGGAGCTCATAACTCCACTGTTGGGCCGAGGTTACCACTTATACGTGGATAACTTTTACACGAGCATCCTCTTATTTAGGACCCTTTATTGCTTGGACACCCTTGCCTGTGGCACCGTTAGGCAAAACCCGCAAAGGACTGCCTAAGGAACTGGTGGACAAGAAATTGAAACGTGGAGAAGTACATGCTCTAAGAACTGATGAGCTCCTGGCCCTAAAATTTGCAGACACAAAAAATGTTTTTATGCTTACTTACTATCCACAATGAGAGTGTAGTCCAACACAGACGTGGCAGGCCCGCAAAATCAAAGCCACTCTGTTGTAAAGATTATAGTAAGCATATGGGTGGCGTCGATAAAACAGACCAAATTCAAACTTACTATGACGCCACCAGAAAAACCAGGGCCTGGTACAAAAAAGCAGCAATTTACATGATTCAACATGGCCCTCTATAATTCTTATGTCGTTTACAAGGCGGCAGTACCAGGCCCCAAATTGTCTTATTACAATTTTCTGCTGCAACTGCTCCCTGCCCTTTTGTTTGGAGATGTACAGGAGGTTCCAGATGTGCCTGGCAATGACAATGTTGCCCGAATGGTGGGTAAGCATTTCATTGCCCAAATTCCACCAACACCTAATAAAAGATATGCCCAGAGAGCTTGTAAGGTTTGTCGTTCCAGGGGTGTTAGAAAAGATGTGCGGTATTTTTTGTCCCAAGTGTCCTAGCAAGCCTGCTTTGTGTTTCGAACCCTGTTTTGAGGTGTACCACACTGTGGTACACTACGAGAGGGCTTGAATTCTGTGTTGTGTTTGTAGGTTAGGGCTCTCTGGGTTTGTTGGTGGTAAAAGGATTTAGTAAATCTGTATAGTAAGCTTGGCATTCTCTGTTTAGGTGGTTAGGTGTGCTGGCAAAAGTGATGCACTTTTTTTTGTGTTTTGTGCAGTGGTTTTTCAGATTCATGCACTTTTTTTTGTGTTTTGTGCAGTGGTTTTTCAGATTCATGCACTTTTTTTGTGTTTTGTGCAGTGGTTTTTCAGATTCATGCACTTTTTTTGTGTTTGTGCAGTGGTTTTTCAGATTCATGCACTTTTTTTTGTGTTTTGTGCAGTGGTTTTTCAGATTCATGCACTTTTTTTTTGCTGTTTTGTGCAGTGGTTTTTCCAGATTCATGCACTGTTTTTTTTTGTGTTTTGTGCAGTGTTTTTTTCAGATTCAAGCCCCCCCATTGAGATCTAACATTTCACGCTCTAGGTTTTTGTGCACACACTAGCAGTAATTGGTTAGGTGTGCTGTCAAAGTGAAGCTTTTTTGTGCTGTCAAAGTGAAGCGTTTTTTGTGCAGTGGTTTTTTAGATTCAAGCCCCCAATTGAGATCATTTTGGCAGGTCCCTTCTTCATTTATAAATAGGTTATAGATATTGGTAATGAAAAAAAAAGTTTGACAAAATAAAAGTTGGCAGTTTTTTTTCTGTATAGTAATGATCTTTGATTTATGGTGTAGGATTTGGCACAGGGTGTGCAATTTTTTTGTGCTGTGTAGCAGTAAAAACAGTTGTGTGTGTATATAGGTTTGTTATTAGTCTATGCATTCAGCTTTTGTGTTGAGCTACGGTGCCTTTAGGCCAGTTGTAGTGTTATGGATAGCATTTGTATTGCGCTGGTGCCATAGCGAACTGAGGTGCTGGTTGGTCGAGAGGGCGCACGATAGAACTTGTGGTGCGTGATGAATACGTGGGATGATGTGCATCTCTAATGCTGATGCCACAAGTCTTTTTTTTTACTGGCACCTCAAAAGCTCATCTATCAGCGCAGTTATCTATAGTTTTGTCTGTATTTCTGGGCAACATTTGCATTTGTTTTTGTAGATTTAGGCATCTCTGGATTTGTGGGTAGTATGTCTTCAGTTTTCTTGAATAGCAAAGGTTTTTGAGCACAGGGTGACCGAAACACTATGGTCTATCGTTTAGATTTGTTCTTAGTGTATGCATTCAGCATATTTTTCCTGATAAGTTGTGGTTGGAATAATCCATTTTTTTTGTACTTATAGCACAAAGTGAATATATAAGCAGTGTTTAGGTTAGACTAAGTTGCAGTGCTCTCTGAATACTAAGGGCTGGGACACACTGGGCGATTTGGGGAGATTTAGTCGCCTGGCGACTAATCTCCGCGACTTTTCTCCCGAATGCCTCCCTCGCTCTGCGCCTGGCTAAAATGAAAAATCGCCTGCGCTAATCACACGTGGCGATTCGTTTTCCGAAGTCGCCCGAAGTTTCCTGAGGCAACTTCGGGCGACTTCGGAAAATGAATCGCCGCGTGTGATTAGCGCAGGCGATTTTTCATTTTAGACAGGCGCATAGCGAAGGGAGGCATTCGGGAGAAAAGTCGCGGCGATTAGTCGCCAGGCGACTAAATCTCCCAAATCGCCCAGTGTGTCCCAGCCCTAATAGCACTTTGCCATACCTGTTACCAGTGGGGCACCAGCTTTCTACAAACTTCTGCTGCTGGGCATAATTTTATCTCCGCTGCTAATGCCCCAATCCTTATTGTTGCCACCTAAATTCCTAAACTTCTTAGGACACTTGCATAATTTATGGGCCAAATTTACTATGGATTTTGTTGGTAAATATATCTGCAAATGTGGTACAGATTTTGTCATTGCTGAAATAGTGTAGGAAGAAGCAAACAAATTGGTATTGTAACACCACAGGACAGATGAAACTCAAAGACGCTCCACTGAATCCAAAATGGTGAGTGAAATATGTTTTGGGGTTAATATGGGGTAGTAGCAACCATATACAGATCCACAGAGTAGCCCCAAAATTCTCTAGGAGAATTCTTGGGGATAAATCTAACTTTGTACATTGTATTTTCCTTTATTTCAGACCAAAGCACAGAGTTTTACAATGGAATGCAACCACAATTCTCCACATAGTAAAGCAAGAATGGCATCTCTGAATAGTTGAAGGTGTTTATTTTCAAGAAATCTATAGTTTTTGGGGGTTATTTCATTGGTAAGGGACAGTTTAGGATGAAATATGGATACTTGCACATAAATTCACAGAACCAATATTAGACATTGTGCCTGTTTTGGGGTGTTTGGTGGCTGCGTATCTATGTCTATTTATACATATGGGGTATCATTTTATTCAGGGGAACGTGCAGATTGTTATTGAGCAGGTTTTTCTCAGTTGCCATGGAAACTTAGAGAAAAATATAACTTTTTATATCTTTTTTCCTTTATTTCAGACCAAATTGCTGACTTCTATGAATGATTGCAGCCACAATTCTCTGTGTAGAAAAGCGAAATATGGATACTTGCACATAAATTCACAGAACCAATATTAGACATTGTGCCTGTTTTGGGGTGTTTGGTGGCTGCGTATCTATGTCTATTTATACATATGGGGTATCATTTTATTCAGGGGAACGTGCAGATTGTTATTGAGCAGGTTTTTCTCAGTTGCCATGGAAACTTAGAGAAAAATATAACTTTTTATATCTTTTTTCCTTTATTTCAGACCAAATTGCTGACTTCTATGAATGATTGCAGCCACAATTCTCTGTGTAGAAAAGCGAGAATGGCATCTTTGAATAGCTGAAGAAGTGTACTTTTCGGATATATATGGTTTATGGGGGTTATTTTACAGGTAAGGGGCAGTTTTATGATGAAAAAACTTGAGAACTGTACATAAATTTGCAGCCCAATATTACGCATTGTGCCTGTTTTGGGGTGTTTGGGGGCTGTGTTCTCTATGTGTATCCATACATATGGGGTATTGTTCTATTCAGGGGAACTTGCAGATTGTTGTTGAGCAGGTTTTTGTTAGTTGCCATGGAAACTTTGGGAGAAATCTAACTTTGGAACTCTTTTTTCCTTTTTTTTAGACCAAATTGCTGACTTCTAAGAATGACTGCGGCCACAATTCTCCGTGTAGAAAAGCAAGAATGGACTTGAATAGCTGAAGAAGTACTTTTCGGGCATATAGGTTTGGGGGTTATTCACAGTTTGGGGTGTTTAGACTGAAACTGCAAGTAGTCACATAGAGGCAGCCCCAGATTTCAACTGCAATTGCCTTATGCGTTGCTCTGTTTTGGGTGTTGGTGCTGCGTCTCTATGTGTATCCATACATATGGGTATTGTTCTATTCAGGGAACTTGCAGATTGTTGTTGAGCAGGTTTTTGTTAGTTGCCATGGAAACTTTGGAGAAATCTACTTTGGAACTCTTTTTCCTTTTTAGACCAAATTGCTGACTTCTAAGAATGACTCGGCCACATTCTCGTGTAGAAAAGCCAGAATGGCATCTTTGAATACCTGAAGAAGTGTACTTTTCGGACATATAAGGTTTGTGGGGGTTATTTCACAGTTTGGGGGGTGTTTAGACTGAAAAACTGCAAGTAGTACACATAGAGCGCAGCCCCCAGATTTTCAACTGCAATTGGCCTTATGCGTTGCTCCTGTTTTGGGGTGTTTGGTGGCTGCGTCTCTATGTGTATCCATACATATGGGGTATTATTCTATTCAGGGGAACTTGCAGATTGTTGTTGAGCAGGTTTTTGTTAGTTGCCATGGAAACTGTGGGAGAAATCTAACTTTGGAACTCTTTTTTCCTTTATTTTAGACCAAATCGCTTACTTCTAAGAATGACTGCGGCCACAATTCTCCGTGTAGAAAAGCAAGAATGGCATCTTTGAATAGCTGAAGAAGTGTACTTTTCGGACATATAAGGTTTGTGGGGGTTATTTCACAGTTTGGGGGGTGTTTAGGCTGAAAAACTGCAAGTAGTACACATAGAGCGCAGCCCCCAGATTTTCAACTGCAATTGGCCTTATGCGTTGCTCCTGTTTTGGGGTGTTTGGTGGCTGCGTCTCTATGTGTATCCATACATATGGGGTATCATTTTGTTCAGGAGAAGTTTGTCTTTCAAATTGTCTGTAATTATAGCATTTATAACGGTGTTATTTTGTCAGATTTACATTTATTCCTGCGTCTAAGTTAGCATTTTAGAAAAAAACTAAAAATGCAACAAAAAAGCTCTAAATATCACAACGCACTGGTAAAATGTATTTGAATTTTGAGTGAAAACTACAGCACCCCTAGAAACCTGAAGGTCTGTAGTTTCTAAAAATACCAAACTTGAAGGGATAATTTAGATTTACATATAAGTTATGCTGCATCAACTGTCACGTGTGCTTATCCAATTTGTTCTGGTGTAAAATTCTACAAAATGCTGTTTTAGTTTGGGGGTTACTCCTGGACAAAAAAAGTGGGTTACTGATACATATTGGGTATCGTTGGACTTGGCAGGATTAGGGCTTTTACAAACACAAAAAAAATTCATGTAAAATTAACTTTTCTGTGGAAAAAAAACTCAAGATATACATAATTTTTTAACAATTTTATTTTTTTTTTACATATTTCACCCAAAATTCACATTAAATCCCCAGAAAAGTAGCAAAATTCCGCTTGCACGTCAAAGCCCATTTTAAAACGAAAAAAAACAATATATAATTTTCCTAGTTTCATGGAGGTTTTTCTACAATAAAACCTTGTTAAACTGAACAAGTACAAAATGCTTAAAAACGGCTGGCATTTCGCGTAACCAAAATGGGAAATTCTGCTGGCACTTATTTATGTTGTCTACTAGAAATGGAATGCTGAGGAGTGGGAATTGTAGTGGAGAAGTTGGGGAATTTTGTGTGGGAAGTGAAGTTGCAAATTGCCAAGCTTTAATTGTGGCTTGTAAAGTGGGGTATGTACCAATCTTTTTTATCACCAACCTAACTTCCACAATCTGCAGCATTTTTTTTATACAGATCTCCCCCTTCTCTCCCTTTCAACCATTATATCAACTCCCAGCAGCCCTTTGCGATCACCATCATATCTCTACATTGAGCATGTCTTCCCATGTCAGGGTCCTTTTCCTTGTGACCTTTTATAGTTGACTGCTACTTGCAATATAATTTACAAAAATACATTAAGGGCACATTTATCAAAGGTCGAAGTGAAAAATTCGAATTTAAAATTTTTTAATTTCAAGCTAATTTTTGTGTACTTTGACTAAGGAATAGTCCAAATTTGATTTTAATTTGAAAAAATGTGAAACTTCGAATTTTGAAATATATGATGTACTGTCTTTTTAAAAATTCAACCATTTGCCATCTAAAACCTGCCAAATTGCTGTTTTAGCCTATGGGGGACCTCCTAGAACCTATCTGGAGTCAATTGGAGGACTTTGAAAAATCAAAGGTTTTTTTGGAAAAACTTTGAATCACATTCGACAAATGCGCAATTACTTTGATTTGTATTATTCGAAAAAAAACTGACCTATGCAATTGAAAATGGACCAATTTGGCCAAAAAACCCTTCAATTTAATTTCAGTTGGTCTTTTTGAATTCGAATTTCGAAGTTTCTCAAATTCGAAATTAGACCCATGATAAATCTGCCCCAAAGTGATTAATATATTTTTTCAAAGCTGATTATCCTATTGTATTAATCTAAGTTTGAACAAACTATTGATCACTGTTCACAAAATCACAATTCTATTAATATGTTCTCCTATCATGTTGTCTTAAGGGGATGTTGGATGCTTTAAGGGATTCTGTTATGATTTTTATGGTGTAGTTTTTATTTCTAAATTACACTGTTAACATGACACTGTTAATAATTCACTCTACAATATAAAATGGAATTCCTGAACCATCAAGTGTATTTTTTAAGTTGTAACATTAGTAGGCAGCCATCTCAGGTCATTTTGCCTGGTCATGTGTTTTAAGAATGAGCCAGCACTTTATGATGGAACTGCTTTCTGGCAGGCTGTTGTTTCTCCTACTCAAGAATGTGTTAAAGTGGGACCTGGCTTTTTCTAATTTCACTTAAGTTATGCAATTTTTTTTTATTGATACCAATAATTGCCTAAATAACCAAAAGTCATAGAATATAAATTTAAATTCACTTACAGTAGAGCCGCAACTTCCATTGCTAGTAAGAATAAAACATTCAGCTTCAGGTTTTCTCCAAAGAAATTAGATTTACAAAAGTCCACCAAACCACTGCAAATTTATTGTAGAACATCCTCCATAGGCTAAAACACCAATTTGGCAGATTTTAGATGGTGAATAGTCAAATTTGAATTATTAAAGGGACAGTACATGATAAATAAAATGAACATTTTAGTACAAATCCATACTGTAGATGAAAGACCCATTCATGAATTATTTTTAAAAATAAAAACTGTTATGAATATTTCATAAGTATATGTAAGAAGGCATTATTACACATAAATTTTTTCAGCTTCTAAACATGTACAATACAGTAAAATTCAAATTAGAAAGAACAATTTCTTCTTATAGTATTTCAGAAACTCTTAGAGTAGTAAAAATAGCTGGTACAACTGTCAAAATAAAATGCAATTTGTGTTCAATATGAGCCAGTACAGCAGTGTACATTTAGGAATAGCTCTGAAAATAATTGGACTCAAACTTTTTAAAGTGTGAGGGATTCTTCTTGAGAAACGACTTTCCTCTTTGTTTACCATAGATTCTGCAAGTGTTTCACTGCACAATTCTCAAAAGCACAACATAATGCAGGCATTTATTTTCTTTAGTAGTGTATTTTAAATTACAGCAAAAGTATATGCACTATATCTTATTGATTCATGATGGTCTGAAATCTAAAGCAATGTTTTTCTTCTATATTGTAAGAATGATTAGAGCTAGTGTCAGCTGAATGCAAAGCAGAAGTCTGGGACGTGGGAAATCCTTGAAAGCCTGTTTTCTCTAAATACTAGCTTAATACTCATTTGTCTATGGCAAGTGGAACATTTCAGTCAGATATCAAAATTTCAAAAGGAAATACAAATGATAAACCAAAAAGGTTGATATTCTCTAGCCAGTCCCCCCTACACATTTATTTTTTATTTCAATGTGCTTTACAGCAGTTAAAGTGATCATCATATGCAGATCTATATTTAGGTCCGATGCTGCCCTAGGCATCAGACCTAAACACGCCCCTACTGCATGCGTGCTGACATCACGCATCGTGTGCACTGGCGTCATGCAATGTATTCAGCTCCCTGTGCTTGTGACATCACTTCGGCATTCTTCCACGGCCCCCCCTACCCCTCACCCCATTAGCTCCATCACCGGATTTCCTATTGAAATCCGTGGCAGAGGGCGGGGAGGGTTTTAAAATAAAACTGAAAAAATTGGCACGCTGAAAACCGCGCTGCCCTCGGCACAGGCCCTCGGGGGCTGATATATAAATATGGCCCTGATCATACAGGCTCGAGTGATTTGCCCAGGGTCAGAAGATGTTGTTACCACTGGGATTCAAATCTGATTCTATAGCAGTATCTGGCCCAGAAAACAAAATTCTCAACAGTACAATTTTTCCAGTAGATTTAACGTGGCTTGTGACGCAAGAATGCATGCAGCAGTGGGAGGCTCTTTAGTAAAGGTATAGTATCTACTGTATAATCCAAATAATTTCAATTGTTTAAACAATTTAAAAATTTCAATTCTTCTTTTTCCCCATAAGAAAAAAGTAGAACCTCATATTTGATGTTATCTCAACTAGCAGAAATACGCATTTAGGGAAAAATTAATTACAGATGTTTTCTGAAGCCTTAAAGGGGTAGTTTACCTTTAAAATAACCTTTAATGTGTAACAGTGATATTGGCCTTCTCCTGGATTTTACTATACTGAAAATGTGATCTAAAGGTAGAAATAGATTTTATTTTATAAGAATTATCATACATTGTATAATGTTTATAGTAACAGATAAAAAAGGAGTTCAGTTCCTGGAAATTTGAAGAACAAAGAAATTAAGAAGATGATCGATCAGTGGTGCAGAACCATGAGTTAGTGCAATTTTCTGCTGATAGGAGCACCGGCCCAGGTAAGTTAATACAACCACTTGGGGGTGCCTAACTTTTGGCACCTCTAAGTTAAAATGACTTTCCTTTTCCTTTTAGATAATTTGCAGAGAAGGTTCTACAACGTATGCTTTCACGCTTTGCACTTAAGTGAACAGGAGAGAACAGGGCAGAATGTTGCAATGGAAAGCACTGCTGCCTTGTAGCATTGGGGTCCTAGGTTCAATCTCAGCCAGTGCACAGCAAAAAGTTGTTCCTCCTGTTTTTGTGTGGGTTACCTTTCGTTATTTCTGATTTCTCACAAACACTTAACTGGCAGACTGGATGAAAACTGACTATAATGTGGGTAAATAAAATAGGAGCTTTACATTTTTATTTGTATTTGGACAGAAACTGATGCGACTGTTGTATATATATATATAATATTTCTAAAGTGCTTCTGAATATGATAATGGAAGACACTGGTTATTTTGCTTGAAGCTGCTTCAAGTTATGGTTTGATTTTGATGTTTTACTTTATTAATTATTTCTATTTATATGTAATCGGTAATGTATGTTCAAGATCACCTTTTTATGGCTATGTATTTTAACATTCCCTTATTGTCAATAGTTAAAAAGTAAAAAAAAAATTAAAATCCTTTATTAGTCAGTATACATTTATTTATCTTCACATTTCTTCTCTGTTAAGCCCACCTCTTACTAACTATAAACACTAATTCTAAATGAGGATGTGCAGCCTGCAAAGTATGTATCTGAAATAAAAGAAGTAAAAGCAAATGATGTTATCTAAAATGCACTTACATATTAATGTATATATTGTAATTTAATAAGAAGCTTAAGCCATACATTTGCATGATTTTTTAATGCTTGCTGTCCGTAAATCTCATTACTGGATACATGTTCCTCCTAGTGGAAATGCACAAATTGAGATCTTTCACAAATACTTTGACATGTGGTTTCATTAAATTCTAAATTATTTAGCATACTGGGGTTTTGCTATTTAATAATAGATTTTATTGGATGGCTGATAATTTTTTTTTAAAAAAAGGCTGCAGGTTATTGAAATAACATAATACCTGAAAACGTATTTCCCTTATGTTCTAGTGTTTGTGCATGTGTGCATTAGGTATAGGTGAATTTTTTCACCTTGTTTTGCCGTGAAAATGACGCCCATAGACTTGTATGACATTGTGCGTCAAAAAAAAAATGGACACCCATAGACTTTAATGGGCTTCGCCGACATTTTGCTGAATCTGAATTTTTGGCGAAGCGAAATGGGTCAAATTCGCCCAACCCTAGTGTATATTTTCCCTAATCCAGTGGATTACCAATTATTTAAAAGGCCTTCATGCTCATATTCTTTGCCAAAAAAATGAAGATGCTCAATATTACATTTAGATCAAAAGGTCTAAAATAATTGCGATACAATGCAATTATCTTTTTATTTTCTTGAGAGTTAAAAGTAAGTTAAAGCCATTTCATTAGAAATGAGATCAACTGTAACTAACTTTTATGGAACACGAGTGCAGTATTACTGCCTTAAAAAAAAGTATGAATTCACAAAATACAAGAAAAGGTAGAGTGAAGAACAGTTAAGGTGGTTGTGGACTTCACTGACTGATATTATTTGCAGAATTTTCATATAAGAAGTGATCTTGAGTTATATTACCTCTGGCTCAATGGCTTGAGATACTAAGGGTCAGATTTATCAAAGAATATACTTCAAAATTCGACCATCGAATGGCTATATCGAAGTCAAAGTTTTTTTTACCGAATGTGACCGTTTTGCCGTCAAAGTAAATTAGTTTGATCAAACGATTAAATCAGACGATTAAATCGTTCGAATGGTTGATCTATCGATTCGAACGATTTCAACAATCGATTCGCACGTTTTCATAGATCGATCGAACGAACGATTTCATCGATCGAACGAACGAACATTTTCATCAATCGATCAAACGATTTTACTTTGACTACAAAAACTCAGAAAAATGCATTAGAAGGTCCCCATAGGCTAACAGAGCAGGTTTAATTTGGCGAACTATTGAAGTCCAAATTTGTTTAAAGAGACAGTACTTGGATTATCTAATGGTCAAATATTCAAACGATGTTACTTCTAATCGAAGTCGAAGTAAATTCGAAGTCATAGTATCATATTCGATGGTCGAAGTATCCAAAAAATTACTTCAAATTTAGAATTTTTTTACTTCGAAAATTCCCTCTAATTCACTTCGACCCTTGATAAATCTGCCCCTAAATTTCTTGTAAATAAAGCCCTGCTCTTCCTGTGTATTTAAAGCTTATATTATAATGCAGGTTCTTCCTTTCCAGAAACCTTGAAAATATTCTAGGTACTGCCTCAAGACATTACTTGACATGTATTAGTCTGGACCACACACTAATAATTCAGTTTAAGAAATGACAAAGGAATCAGAACATTTTACATTAATGAATGAACTTAAACATTTTTAAAAACACAGCACAAACAAATGAAATGCTATTATATTTCAATGGAGGAGCACCATGAACACCTTTCCAGAAATTGTTGTAATTCTTATGTAATCCTTCATCATCTACTAAATAATCATGGCTAAATATGAACAATTAAAAACGCACTAAAAATGCACCATTGCAAAATAATATGCTTTTTATTTCGCAATTTTATTGAGATTTTCAACAATGTTAAATAATGGCGGCAAATCCGGTGTTCTCATGGTGTAAAATTACACACACCATATGATAGTTTATACCACGAATTCTGCAAATTTAGTTTTACACATCATAATAAATGTGCCGCCAAGTTTTTTTTTTCCCCATCTGTATACAGTTGTAAGCTGTTTACTGTTAGGGTGGAAAGTTGTGATTTATACCATATGCAAATCTCACCCTTAAGTGGACATGGGTTCAATTAGTCATTTTTCAAGTGGAATTGGTTTCCTTAGAGGCAGGAAATTGGTAATGGTCACAAGATATCTAATCTGCAGATACTGATAGAACACAGTTTTGGAGATGTGTTTTTGGAGGTCGACAAATTATTGTAAACTACCTTGTTTTACCAGACAGTATATTGGTGCATAACAGCATGTGCTTCTTAAGTGCATGTAGCCTGTGTTGCTATGAGAACTTAGTGATGATGGTTCCAAGAAAATGTCTTAGTACAACTCTTTGTACAGTTTAGGAAATTTACTCCTATAAAGCTGATTCAGGAATATGGCACTGGCAATGCCCAAATACTTTTATATAGTTATCTGTCCATTGAAATTTCTAATTTAATTTTTTTTGCGAGCTGTGTAACCACTTCCTTAGGTAGATTTTTACCTATGGCCGGGGTTTTTGTTTTTTTGCGTTTGCAAAAGGACATTTGTGTATTAGTGCCAATAAGGTGTAAAGTTTAGGAAGGGGCAGAGTTGATTTCAGAGGGCAGATTGAATCTAGACATAAGCCTAGAGGAATAAGTCCTACTGACTTGGCCAAATGTGTTCTTTGCATTTAAAAAGAGGAACAGAGATATGCAAGTGGTGCAAAATATTTATTCATCTCCTAGTTCCATTCGGTGCACCCCTACCCAGTGTGAAGTTCACTTGGTCTGGGTCAATTTTCTTTGTCATAACAGTTTAAAGGCGTAATACTTTGATTTTAGTGTAGTTTTGCTCCAAAGTAGGATGATTGGCAATTGCAGAAAACAATTAGGAGAACATTATCAAATAAATTGGAGTAACTACTATGTTGTTTACCATTAACAATGAATTAATTTGATTGCATATGTTTTAAGGGATATTTTCCTTCATTTAGAAACTTGTGAATAAAATTTGAATTGTTCCAGTGTTTATACATTTTAATAATATTGTTTACCTCTGTAAAAGATGTGCATAAAATACAATCACAAGACTTTTCATAGACTTGAAGGGGGTTATTTGCTAAACTCCGAATGTTGTGAAAATCGGATTTTTTCCCGCAAAGCAAATTTTCGGGAGAATGTAAAAAAGTCGAGCGTATTTGATCGGAGTTTGTAGCAGAAAATATTGAGAAAAATTCGGACTTTGATAAATAACCCCCGAAGTGTGGAAAAGTTTCCACTTCAATCAACTGATTGAGCCCATAGTATAAAATGAGTTTTGAATGCTTCAAGCTGAGGAACACTTTTCAGAAAAAGAAAAAGGATGAGTAGGGCTGGTATTTGGTATTGGTACAAGATTATTTTTTTTTTAATTATGTAGATAATTCATGAATACGTTTTCACAAGTGTGAAAAAATTTAACTAGTGTGAAGGTCTTATGAAGGAAGGAACATCCTCAATACCACCTCTACCATCTCATTTAACTGCTCGGTTTACTGTTCTTTTCATAGTAAATCGCCCATCATCACTACCAAACTGTATTAATTTGATAAGTTCTTTGCAATTCTAGAGTTCTTTAAAAAAAAAATATTGAAAATTGAGGCCCATAATGTTTCTGTTAGCTGCTACTCTTCTTTTCAGTGTCCCTTTTTCTGGAAAAGTATGTTATGAACTAAACATAAAAGCACGTTATTAATACAGAGTAATGGAGTGGTAGAATGTCTTTGCTAACCATAAGGTTATTGTAGAAATATTGTAATTATCTGGTATTGTTTATTTTCTTTTAAGAATGCAGGGAAGGGTGTCAATCTTAAACAGCTGGGTCATGAGGAAATAGATTTAGGGGGGGGATTTTGATGTACTGAGGGAGGTAATTCAAAAGACAGGAATACATTTAGAAAATTATGCATTGAAAGGGGGCAAATTTGTGAGTTATAAACAGAACTGAACAAAGGGAACAAGAGGAATGTATTTGGATATTAGGAGACATAAATATTCATGTTAAAGTTTGAATTTTTTAAGATAAAATAGGGCGCCTATTATATTATAGGTTGTGACATTGATGAATTAATATGGTGACTGTATATATAATACGTGGAGAAAGAGAGACCAGTTTTAAAACTGAACACTAAACATGTCATTAAGTATATTCCACACTATCTCTACAGTACTGTAGTGTATATAAATATTCCTTGGGCTATACAGTATTTACATTCACAAAATGGTTCTCAAGACACAACTGCTTGTGTCAACCAATCCAACATCCTCTTTTTTGCCTATTTTATATTTTTCAGTAATGATCATCAACGTGGTAAACAGGCTATGGTGGTTCTATGTCAAATCAGCACCAATACCAGATATTGAATCAGCCAAGAAAAACCTGCATAATTATTTATGATGGACCATCAGTAGCTCTACAGTTAAAACAACTTTACTCTGAATATCATGCTTGAACATAGTTGCAAAGTACTGTGTAGTCTTCAGTTCTCATTAGTATATTGTAAAAGTTGTTTCTATATAGATTGTTTGGAAATCAAGTGGATGGCTTTGCTGCTTTGAATAATAGAAATCATTATGGTAGAGTTAATAGTGTTAATTCCTGTATATATTAACATTTTCAGACCTGTGCTGGGAAATTCTTCTTCCAGTATATGGCAGATTAAATGTAGATAATGAGAATCAATGAATAGATTATTAAGTATGTTATAGTATGAATGTGTTTCATTTAGGATGCAAGTCTTAATGTGCCCTATCGTTGATTTGTTAAAAATGGAAGGATGAGGATTTTTGATTTTTGAGTGTTAGCAGCTCTAACTTAGTAAATCAATATATAAAATGTACATTATGCAGCCAGAATGCATTCATGTAAGCTTCACATCAATATTGCATTTTAAAGAGAGATACATGCTTTGGAGCTGATGTTCATCTACAAAAGGAGCCTCAAATCATAATGATATTTCAATAGTATAATTGTGAAAACATAAATCATGATGGAAAAGGCTTAAAGGAATTTACAATATTCCTGAGCAATGTAGGTGTCTATAAAAATATATTGCATAAAACAGCTCATGTGTAAAAGCCTTCTCCATGTAGATAAACCATTTTCATTGGTAATCCTAAAAAGAAAATTGCCATTTTAAGAAATAAGGGCTATTCCCTAGAATTCACTGTGCACACAAACAAAGCAAACAAACCATACATATTAGGTCACATGAACCGGTATATAGACAAAATTCTGTCTTTTGCTTCCAAAATTCTTCCTGTCACAGTTAGAGCTGCATTATTTCTGGTCATATGAACTATGGGGGAGCACACAGACCATTTGGGAGTGTTGTTTTCTATTTATCTTTATTGGTGCATATGACAGGAGGGAGCTAGAGGTTAATGTTTAGTTAATTGTTACAACAATTATCATACTTTTAGAAAACACTGGTTTAAAAACAAGTTCTTCCATTTTTATACAGGTATGGGATATCCTATCTGGAAACCCAATATCCAGAAAGCCCAAAATTACAGGAGGACCATGTCCCTTAGAGACCATATATTTCAAATTTTTTAGATTATAGTAAAACATTATAAATAGATTATAATAAAACAGTACCTTGTATTGAATGCTAATTAAGATACATAAAACCATTGGGGACAAAACAGTCCTACTAGGTATCTTTATTGTGTACATTTTTATAGTAGACTTGAGTTATGATGGCCAGATTTACATAATAAAACACCCCAGGTCCCAAGCATTCTAGGTAATTGATCCCATGCCTGTATATTACATTAAAAGGAATGCATGCAACCACTTAACCACTTATGTGACTTGAAGCTTTTCGTCATGTTTATACAAAAATACATTGAAAAATATCTGAATGGATACCTCCCCTGAAAAATAAACCTGTCACATTGCATTATTAATAATCTGCTTTATGTCCTTAATGTCTGTCATGTCTGTCTTAGGGGCACATTTACTAAGGGTCGAATATCGCGGGTTAATAAACCCTCGAATTCGACCCTCGAAGTAAAATCCTATGAATTCGAATATCGAATTAGAAGGATTTACTGCAAATCCTACTATTGAACGATCAAAGGAAAAATCGTTAGATCGAGCGATGAAATCCTTTGAATCAACGATTCGAAGGATTTTAATCGATCGATCGAAGGATTTACCTTTGATCAAAAAAACCTTAGAAAAGTTATGGGGAAGGTCCCCATAGGCTAACATTGTACCTCTGTAGGTTTAAACTGCCGAAGTATGTAGTCGAAGTTTTTTTTTAAAGAGACAGTACTTAGACTATCGAATAGTCGAACGATTTTTAGTTTGAATCGTTCTAATCGAAGTCGAAGTCGTAGTCGAAGGTCGTAGTAGCCTATTCTATGGTCAAAGTACCCAAAAAAATACTTCGAAATTCGAAGTTTTTCAACTTCGAATCCTTCACTTGAGCTTAGTAAATGTGCCCCTTAATGTCTGGCAATAACTGTAAAATGCTCAGAATCAGAAGCATTATGCCACTTACTCTTTACATCATTCTGACTTCTGAAAGTAATAAACCCCTGACCTTTATTTTGTCCTATTTCACATCCATTTTGAATATTTATAGAATATATTAATGGTTTAGGAGGAGGACAGGTTTGTTCATTAAATGAATAAGTATTCATTGAATACCTTTTATACTATTGCTATTGTAAACTTCCAACTTTCAGTTCCATCATGTTATTCACACATTACCAAGGCCCCGGCATGAATTAACCAGAAGAGCTGAACTTAGACTGTTAAAAAGCTTGAATACTTACAAGGTTAGGTAAAACAAAAAATCACAAACTGATTGTCAAAAAGTATTTTACTGAGAGCATATACAGTAAAATAAGGAAAATAGCATCCTGGGGAGTTTGTATTCAATACAAAATGGGATATGTTGGTTTTAAGGGATAGTGAGAACAAAAATGCACTTTAACCCCAATAATTTCAGCAGATAAATCAGTAACTGAGAATTTGCATGACAGCAGTACAGATGGTGTACCACAAACAGGTGTTCCTCATCAAAACAGACAAGAAAAATGTTCACAAAACCCATGGGCCAGATGGCCTTTACTAAAGTCCTTAGAGAGTTCAGTTACATTTTAGTCAGACCATTATTTTCAATTTACTCAGATTGAATTTCCTGGTGTGGTTAAGATAAATTCAAGCAAACAAGCAATGTTACAGATATTTACAAATTCAAATGTATGCACTTTGTTTCATATATAGGCATGTTAGAAGAATAGCATTTGTTACATCCCTTATTCCAGTCTATGGTGCAAATTTACTAAAGGGCGAAGTGGCTAACGCTAGTGAAAATTCGCCAGCGTGACGTCATTTCGTTACTTCGCTAATTTACGCGCACTGGCGTAAATTCGATAGTGAAGTGGACCTACAGTATTCTAGCGCTACTTTGCACCCTTATGCCAGACGAAGTTGCGCTATGGAGAAGGGACGTAACTACGATAATTCACTAACTTGCACATTTTACTGAACGTTACCTCTTGCGCCAGACTTGCCTTTGCCACCTCAAACCAGGCGAAGTGCAATAGAGTAGATAGGGCTGCTTCAAAAAAAAGTTGACATTTTTTGTAAGTCCCAACTTTTACTTTTTTAAGGGTGATAGGCTGAAAAAGATCGTACATTTTTTTGGGGTACCCTCCTTTCCCCCTACATTTCCTAACATATGGCACCTAAACTATACAGTGGGCACATGTATAGGGCAAAATAACAACTCTATTTTATTTTATGAAGCTTTCCCAGCCTTGTGTAGTGTAATGTATTTGCTGCTACATATACGTCCATTGTACTTTAACTTGGCGCCATATGCAAATTAGGCATCGCTAGCGTAACTTCGCTTTGCTTGACAAACTAACACTAGCGCAATGCTACCTTCCCCTTCCCCGAGCGCAACTTTGGATTTTAGTGAATTAGCGGCACCCTGCGAAGTACGGTGAAGTGTGGCGAAGCCTACGCTGGCGCAACTTCAAAGGTAAGTAAATTTGCCCCTATGCATTAACATTCCATGAGTATGCAATATTTTCCACCCATCAGCTCATTCTGGCAACTGTGTCTGTTAATGTTACTCTACAAATTTAATTATGTGATTTCTGTTAACTCAAATCATTGAACTATAGTGTTACTCAACACACAGTTACTTTACACTATAATCAGTTATACTTTCATGTTCCCATTTAAATCATGTAGGATTTATTTCCAATGCTGAGTACATTGATAAATTGCTGGGTTTTGGCTATTCCAGCACCTAGATGCTTTTCTTTTATTGACTATTCTGTTATAGATTGATTGACGAGTAGTGATGAGCTAAAATTCATCAACAGGTATAATTTTGTGGCAAAACTCTGTATTTCAGCAGCAGCAAATATGTTAATAAAACTGCATCATAATTTTGGCATTGGACTTTTTGTCACATCAATTTTTTCGAGAAGTTTTATTGGTAAATTAAGGGGATTCGGGTTTGGGAGTTTGGTCGAGAAGTCAGAAAAAGTCAAGTTTTATTAAATAACCCCTTAGGAGTGTTTATGATTGTGAGAGTTAGAGTTGGTGTTTGTTTGAACTTATATATTGTATACTACTTATGTTGCCCCTGTGATGTGAGCAGATATAAGAGAAATATTAAAGACATACAGATATTAAATATAAAATGAAATATCCAGTTTTAAAGCTTTGCCTTGTGCTTGGGCCTTTCCTTAAAATAAACAATGCATTGAGAGCAAACATGTTTCTTCAAACAACCTGATTTCTTAAACTTGTTTTTTCCACTAATTAGTATTTTGTATTTAATAATTACTTGTTTCAGCAAAATATTTTAGATGTATACTTATACAAGAAGCGAGAGTCTAAAGAAGTCTACGTCTCACCTTCAACTAGAGAATATTCACACGGAAATGTTTGGATTATTAAAAAAGATATCAAAAGAAATAATTGCAAAACTAAGCTATCAATAAAACTTCAAAAGGGAAGACTTATTGCATTCAACCATAATATGTATTTTGAATGATGTAATTTATCATCGTTATACAGGCAGCTAATTTGGATTGAAAAGACAACTGTTCTTTAAGTTAAAAACTTGAATGTATTTCTTAACATCACCCCCCCCCAAAAAAACACTACTACCCATTGTGCCTCTATTTCTATCTTTGTGTCTATCCATTTGTCTGTCTGTCTGTCTTTCTGGCTGGCTGGCTGTCTGTGTGTCGATCTATTTGCCCTGAACTATGAGCCATAGGAAATACTGATAGTAAAAGCTAGTGATAGGGTGCAACAAGAATCACACCTCTTAATAGTAAATGTAGCCTAGGGTCCAGTTTAAATGCTATACCCACAACAGTTATATATAAATGCATATCACGTCTATATAAACACTGAAATTTAACCCCAGGAAAAAATCAATTAGAATAATGATATACAGTAAGTATCGCTGGGGCTCAATAGGCAAATAATTGTAAAGATCCAATAAAACATAATGGTGCAAATATACATTGAAGCATACATTAAAGCTAGTTAAAGGAGAAGGAAATGCTTTGTACACTTGGGGTTGCCAAATGTTAGGCACCTCCAATATATTAAATAAACATGAGCATTTTAGTATTATATTGCCCAGACCAATGAGAATTATCACAACAGGGTAGACAAAACCCAAGAATGAAAGATGCTCTACCATCAGGGACATGAATGTACTTGAGTTGAAACCACTTACAGTAGGAAAACCAGAGAGCTATGGTTGCAAGTCAGTATTACACTTGGAGGCTTATTTATTAAAGGTCGGATTTTAGTGGTTTGAAAGGTTTTTGAAACCATGACCACGACTAAACTCACAAACTTCAAAACTGCGATTGTTGTTGAATTTATTACATGATCCAAATATTAAAAATTCTAACAAGAAAAAGCTGAATGATCTGAAAAAAATGCAAATGCCACAAAAAAAATGTACGAAAACCTCATTCTGATTGGTATAAAAATGATCCAATCAGATAAGCGCTCCTCCCACTGACTTCTACAGCACCCTGACAACTTTTACTTGAAGACGTTTGGCATGAAAGGCTTTTGTGTTTTTTTCACTTGATAAATCTTAAATTTTTAGAGCTTTTTAGAACAAAAGGGAAACCACAAATTCTTTATGATTGTGGAAAAAAAAATTGTAATGTGATTGTTAGTAAATGGGCCTCTTATAATGTGTTAGTATTTCTGAGGTGGCAAGAGTACTTGAATATCGAAATTTATAATGTACCGTCTCTTTAAAAATTCGACTTCGACCATTCCCCATCTAAAACCTGCCTAATTGCTGTTTTAGCCTATGGAGGACCTCCTAGAACCTATTTGGTGTCAATAGGTCAATAGCTTTTTTTGGGAAAAACTTCGGATCGAATTCGATCAATTGCGTTTTTAATTCAATTTGAATGATTCTAATTCGGGTGAATATGGACCTATTCGGGTGAATACGGACCTATTCGATCAAAATTAAAGCTATTCGACCCAAAAAAACCTTCAACTTAATTTCGGTTTTTCAATTCGAAATTCGACCCTTGATAGATATGCCCCTTAAAGACACAGCACAACTATAGTCATATGAAATGGTTTATTGTAAAGACATGATTATGTTTGATTTGGCATATAAATTCATATTAGTACAAGTCCAGAAATTATGACAAATCAAAGGAATCATTGCAGCAATAAACTCCCTGTGTTGTTTTTGTGTTGTGATCATCATAACAAAGGTAAGTAATACATTTTTCTTCTAAGAGGATCTCTGCTTTACTCAATATGATCATTTACAGTACAAATGAAGAACATTGCTTCCATTCTCCCAAGCTAGTAAAAGCCAATATATTCATGAGTCATTTTTATGATTATTTCTGATTGTGAAAATTTAAATGACAAATTTGCAGGTCAGGCTATAGCTGTTAAGGGCAACCATAGTCAAACACTTATAGCATTATTGTGCTCACCTTTATAGAATTTCACATGATCTGGCCTTTAAATCCAATCTTTCTGCATATGTAATAAATTACCGTGGCTGTCATAGGTTGCTACTCAAGGGTAACCAGAATGTCACTTTGTTCACAGCTCATCATAAAGTGCTGTGACATTTTTTTGCCCCCCTTCATCAGGCCATTCAACATAATCCAAAGGAAAAGTGCTACATATGTAACATTTGCTTCATTTTATGCTGTTATTCACACATGGATGGATTCATGTAAAGAATTAATGATGCTAAAATTCTAGTAGGAAAAAAAACACGTTTTCCACAATTTAACCTTTTGCCTGACCAGTAATACTGAATTAAATAGAACCTGGAAAAGTCCTTTAGAAAAGATTGCAGCTTCAAAATAATTCTCAGTTTTCAGGAGCAGCCAATTTGTCTGCCCCAATGTAGCTTTCTGGTCTGTGCTCCCCTTATGTATAAAATCAAGCTCCATCTACGGTCAGAGCTCCATGCCATTTTCTGTCATTCACCTAGGGATCCCCTGTGCCACCCAAGATGGGCATATGCACAGTATAATGCATGTTTTACTATAGTGTGCATGCACAGAGCATTGAATCCCTGGTTAAATGACAGAAGTGGTGGCATGAAGCTTTGATATAAAGACCCCTGGTTTTGTATATAGGAACACAGCCCAGGGTGGAAAGTAAACAAGTTTATCAACTTTACATTTTAATACATAAAATAATCTAATGTTTACATTCCAAAAAAAAAAGAAAAATTAAGACTAATTATAAATTGTCTAAGAACATCACTGTCTACAAAATTTAATTCAAAAGTGAACTCCCCTTTTAATGATGGAATGATGAGCCTAATGATATTTATACAGTAAGTTGTAATTTTTTATCTAGGTGGCGTTGTCTCAAGGGAAATTCTATATTTTATAAGTTCAAAGGTTTGCATGTTCTTGCATTTGTCACAATAAAAAAAAAAAGGTTCCGTTGTAGTTGTATATCAAAATCACATTTTTCCCATTAGTATTAGATGATTTGTCATGTTTATGTCAATGGAACAGGCAGATGGCCCAGGAGGGATTCTATTGAACCATGATTCAGATGCATGTCCTAATTTACACTCTGATTAATGTTGCAGCCCAGGTGTTTAAAATCCAGAAAATATATGTTTTTGTATGAAAGACTGAAAATGTAGAATAGTATATATGTATTCTGTTCCTATAACAGATAAATAATTCATGTCTCAGTTTTCGAATCAACATGTAGAATTATTATACCAGAAACACTACTTTAACCTGATGATGTTGTTGAAATCTCAGCTTAGGGAGTTATTTATCAAAGTCAATTTTTTTCTGGTCTGACTTTTTTTCATAGAAAAAAAACAAAATGTTTCATGATTTATTAAACCCCGATGGTGTTAAAAGTCCGAATAAATAAGTACACCAACTCAGACATGCCAAGTTCATGTAGAAGTCAATGGCAGATGTCCCGTTGATATCCTGATCTGCGCTGGGTTTTTTTATATAAATATTTTTCAATTTTTTTCCCACACAAGAAAATTTTGGAAAAAAATTATTGTTGGGGAAAAAATCAGTGCAGATTTGGTCGGAGTAGTTTTCAGTTAAAGATATCCCATGACATTGTATCAAAGGGACAACATGTCTCATGACTGTATAAAAAAAGTTCAAAAAAGATATTTAAAGGGTTGTTCACCTTCCAAACAGTTGTTTTCAGATTGTTCACAACAAAGACTTTTTTTCAATTGCTTTGCATGTTTTAATTTTTTGCCGTTTTCAAAAAATGTAAGATTAATGTTCCTCTAGTTTTTCAGTCTGACAGCTCAGTGATCCAGGAGCATCTGAACTGTTATAATTTGCTAAATGTAGTATGAATTGAAGGAATAGCACATACGATCGAATTTGATTCGAAGTTTTTCCCAAATTTTTGAAGGACACCGATTGACTCCAAATAGGTCATAGGAGGTCCCCATAGGCTAAAACAGCAATTTGGCAGGTTTTAGATACTGAATGGTCGAAGTCGATTTTTTAAAAAGACAGTATATGATAGATTTCGATATTCAAATTTTTTAATTTCTATTTTGAATCGAATTTGGACTATTCCCTAGTCAAAGTGCACAAAAAATAGCTTTGAAATTCGAATTTTTTTAATTTGAAAATCTACCTCGACTCCTTAATTTATCAATTTAAAACAGAGAGTAACCCCCCCTCCGAGAGCTGCTTTAGAAGGTGAAAAGTTAAACACTACACTTCAATATTAAAAAGACGGTCACAAATAGAAAATAGAAAGCAATTGGGAAAATTCTTTATTTCTGGTGATCTGAAACTAACTGAACTGAAAAAAAGTATATATTGATATATTTATTATATTTTTGTAGTGTGTTTTCCATTTTTCAGGGGACCAGGAAAAAATTATGTAAAATCTGTGAAAATTGAAAATCTAGGAAATTTTATTACAGCAACTTTTTCTTCAAGTACTGAAAGGATATAAGCACAAGAGTCAGTTTTACTTTGAAAAACAATATTTACTGCTTTGCAGCATTCATTTTCCATTATGGGGGGCATGTGCCTCTCTGCCCATCACATGCCCAACCTAATGCACTAGGTGATTGAGACATGACTGTATAAGGTAGAGTCATGCATGGAACCAATTTCTAAGAGCCAGGCCCAACCCATAACCCGCAGCCAGCGACCCGAACCAGCGGGTACCCGACCCACTGCAGGTCTCCAGTATAATGGGCAGATTAATTGGAATATAATATTTATAGGTAGATCTATGGCAAAATATACATCAGGTTCTTATATTATACCTCTTTATTTGACTAATGATAATATTCACAGAAGACGAACAGCAATTTTTGGGAACATCAGGACAACATTTTTATGTAAATCCGGAAAAAATATGATTTAAAATCAGGGAAATGCACCTATTGTAATGCATTATAAATTGATGGCACCACAAATAAAAAATATAAAATGTGGGTAAACTTAAAATCAGGGAACTTAAAATTGAGGTTGCACTGTACTTATATGCAATTTTTATCCTCAGTTCTTAATGCATATGAGGGGATTTTATAGGAAAATGGGTTGGGTTCTCTCCCAGTTATGAGAAAAGATGGTGATATAGCATGATTTTGAAAAATCAATAGCTTTAATATGGTAGGAAAAATAAAAAAGTGATATATTTATTTTTCCATCAACACAACAAGTGATGAGGACACAAAAGTTTTGTCTTGGAAATGTAGTTAAAACAGAAAAATTGCTGCCATGCATTGGTGTGGCCAAATGTTTAATTTTAGCCCGGGTACTATTTTAAGGAGTTTGTGTGATTGTGAGTGTACAAGCAGGTTTATTGATTCCCGATAGTGAGGAGCAAATCTGACGTGTTTTACTTGGTTGAAAATTTGCAAAACTGCAAAAATTCGCAAACATGCATTGCAGTCTATGGGCAACAAGGCCCAACATTTTTTTTTTTATTTGCGCGTAACAATTTTTTCACCCATTAGAGTCTATGCATGTCATTTTTGAGGTGAAACTTGGGAAAAATTTTGCTCATCACTAGAACTTCCTGATCAAATTGACCATAGTGTGTGTGAAAGTGGTAGGGACCTTAGATTGTAAAATGTACTGGGTCAAAGAATGATGTATAATCTCTGCAAAGCACAGTGAAAAAGGTCAGAATAAAATATAGTAAATAATGTACAACCTGTTGTAAGAGCAAAGTATATTTGTAAGGCCACATGTGCTTATGCACAGGCCATGGAACTCCTTTGTGACTTAATTTTTCATAGCAAGGGGTACATTATTTATTAGAATACACAAGTTTCAGTGAGTCATGTGACAGAAATTACATTACTAAGCACTAATTATAACTGAAAAGAAAATTACTAAGCACAATTGTAATTTTCAGGATATTCATGGTACGTATGTATTATTATGTAACATAACATATAGGTAGCTTTAAAGGGCAGATTTATCAAGGATCAGATTAAAAATTAGAATTTTTGAATTCGAATTTCCAGTTTATTTTAGAGAAATTCTACTAGGGAATAGTCCAAATTCAATTTGAGTAAAAAAAAAGACTGAAATTTATGATGTACTGTCCCTTTAAGAATTAAAATATTCACCATCAAAACCCTGCTGAAGTGTTTTCGCCTATGAGGGGCCTTCTACACTCAATTTGGAGTAGTTCGGTGGACTTTTAAAAATCAATTTTTTTTGCCGATCCTATTCATCCGAATGTAAAAAATTATTTTTAAGTTTCGATTGGTCGTTTTTTTCCGAGTTTTTAAAAACTCCCATAAACTCAAAATTCAACCCTTGATAAATCTGCCCTAAATATAGGGTAATATAGGGTAATAATGAAAATATCTGAAGCTCAACTGGTGTATTGGTTTTGGTTTCTGACTGCATATTTTATAGGGTGTAGCTGATTTTGGTCTCCTCCACCAGGATGCATTCCTGTATTGCCCAAAAAAAAAAGTTATGGTGAACAAGAGGCAACTTGATCGCCACTGGCCACAATTGTTTGTTGTTAATATTATGATTTAGAAATTAGGTTTTCAGGTCAAGAGGACTTGCCACTATTTGAAGAACTATGGGGCAAATTCACTAAGCACCGAAGCGCCGAACGCTAGCGTTACTTCGCTAGCGTTTGTCAATTTCGTTACTGCGCAAATTCACTAACGAACGCTGGCGTAGTTTCGCTAGTGTTACTTCGCACCCTTACGCCTGGCGAAGTTTCGCTAGCGACGTAACTACGCAAATTCACTAACGCACGCAGTGTACTGAACGCTACCTTTTACGCTAGACTTCCTTCGCCACCTCAGACCTGGCGAAGCGCAATAGAGTAGATAGGGATTGTCTCAAAAAAAGTCAAAAATTTTTCTAAGTCCCAAAAAACGCTGACGTGTTTTCTACATTATGGGTGATAGGCTGAAAAAGATCTAAAATTTTTTTGGGGCTCCCCTCCTTCCCCCCTACATTTCCTGACTCATGGCAACTTACCTAGACAGTGGGCACATGTGTAGGGCAAAATAAAATTTTTATTTGATGATTTGAAGCTTTTCTAGCAATTTGTAGTGCTGATACGTATTCCTCCATTGAAATTTGAATTTCGCGCCGTATGAAAATTAGCCTTTGCTAGCGTAACTTCGCTTTACTTAGCGAATCAATTCTAGCGCAACTTCGCAACCTTACGCTACCCCTGAGCGCAACTTCGGATTTTAGTGAATTTGCGAAGCGCTGGCGAAACTACGTCTGGCGAAGTGTGGCGAAGTGCGGCGAAGTGCGGCGAAGTTATGCCTGGCGCAACTACGGATCTTATTGAATTTGCCCCTATGTCTTAAATCTCCTAAAAAGCATTGCAAAAAAAAAAAAAAAAATTTAACTGCATTGCCTAGAGTTGGTAAGATATCAACTACTAGGCAATGTCCTTTTAATACAGAGGCACAGTGTGGAAAGATTTGCATAATAACAGATATGGGATGGCTTTTGATTAAATAAACACATTCAATCGATTTCGCATTACTATATATATATATATATATATATATATATATATATATATATATATATATATATATATACCTGTATTTTCTATGTATACTCTGTGCTTATCTGTCTCTAAGGAGAGGTTAAAAAAACACACACACTTTAATTTTTTTTTTTAATAATGATTTTTTTTTTTATTGATTACAGTGTTTAGTACAAATTGGCCACAAACTATCAATTATGATAATGCTCAATTGGTGAATGTTAAGCTTTCTACTGTATAAATCAATGGCAGGAAATTCTAGTTGCCATTGGCCACAGGCAATGTGATAAATTATGACTGCTCTGCATACAGTAATTCAATATGATCCGTATCATTATATTCATTAGTGTTGTCAGTTGCAAAATTAAAGTGATTATGACACTTTTCTATTTTCTCGAGGAAATTGTCAGTATCACTTTAAAGCAATTATTCAGTGACAGAGATGCCAATCATGAAACCCTGTCACCATTCACAACTCACTCCATTTAATTTTTAAGAGGAATTTGTTAGTCATCATTGCACTTATCACATGCATAATTGAGCATAATCGATAAAAGCTGCAGTTAATTGACGCATTAGGAAAAATAATTGAATATTCTGTACTGTATAACATAAATCATTGAGAGGAATTTTGTAAAGTCTGATTCTATGGAAATATACTGTATGTGTGTTACTGTATATTACTGTAAGATACGCTTATGTACATATTTACAAAAGTATTGAGAAACTTGTGTGTCCAACAAATCATGCAGTAAAAGGGTAATAATATCAAGTCGGTCCTACCATTGCAACTATAATATCTTCTACACTTATACTGTATATCCTCTAAAATATCTGTATCTGCCTATTATTAGTAATAACCAACAGAGGAGCCACAGATTTCAGTTAAAATTGCATTTGCCTACTTATTTGGCCAAAGCATATGAAAACAAATAAATGGGTAAAGTACTATTTGAACTGCAAGTTGTGTGTGGCTCCTCTGTAGGTCTTCATTGCTGCAACTAATGACTTGAAAGGTGTCTATGAAGCTTCTACACCGCCAATAAATTTTGCAATTTCATGTGCAGTTACCATACTTTATTAGACAACATTGTTAATCCTGCCTAAGGTAGCCTGAAACTTGTAGCAGAAAACCATTATTTTGTGCAGTAATTCTCATTATCTTAGTATTGTGTGCTGCTCTTTGAAATCTGCAAGGTTAGGTTGCCATCTTTGATTGAAGAATCTAATGAATGTCTGGAAGAAACATCAAGTAAAGGATTGGGGGAGCGGATATCGATAGAGGACAAGTAGGAATACAGAGCTGAGGAGGAGGAGAACCTTTAACGGTGATGAGAACAAACTGGCGGGGGACTTTTCTTATTTAAGTTGCTGATATAGCGAGCATATTAGGAGATGCTGACACTGTAATTAATAACCCACCATGTGGGTGGTAATCCTGGCCCACAAATGGTAACAGCAGGACAAGTACCAAGTAATGTCTTTCCTCCTGCCGTCCTTCATCCATTTTTACTTCGATCCCCCCTCTAATACAATTGCTAATTCTTTGTTAAGTAAGTTGGTGAGGAACTAGGGGGGCTTCTTGGGTCTTTGCAGTCTGAGGCGGCCTTTCGGTTGCTGCCCCTTCTCGCACCAAGTGCTTACCTTTCCATGCGCCGGAGCAGGGGGCCATAGCACTAGTACAGAGAGTGCAATTGTGCTTTCTGCACTAGAAGAGCCACAATTCTAAATTCTTTAAGTTGCCAGCAGCAGCTTTTTAGCCGCCCCCGGTAACCTGCGGGCTGCTGCTGCCTGAGGAGATTTTTTCAACTCGCCTCATTGCAGCACTGCCCCTGTGAGGAACTAGACTGTACACAGCTCCAAGTACTTTCTCTCCCTGGAAATTTTTAACTATATATCGCCATATTTGTTAAGGGTTTTTCTTTATTGAGCAGCATGCATTTTCCATTTTGATTAATTGTATATACTTATTTTTATAACATTTAATGAAATGTTTTCATTGGATAGGCTGGCAAGCCACAACTTGTTATTCTTGTTGAATAAAATTATATGATCTACTGACAACCTCAGTTCAAGTGTGCATTACTTTCACTCGTGGGTGAAAATTGATTATAGGTTTCTATCTACCTGTATTATGTTATTACTTTCATCTGATTAAATCAATTCTGTATGGACCTCTCTCATTAAATGGTCTTCACTTAAAGGAAAACTATACCCCCCAAACAATGTAGGTCTCTATAAAAAGATATTGCATAAAACACCTCATATGTAAAATCCTGCTTCATGTAAATAAACCATTTTCATAATAATATACTTTTCTAGTAGTATGTGCCATTGGGTAATCATAAATAGAAAATTGTCATTTTAAAAAATAAGGGCCCCCTGGGATCGTACGATTCACTGTACTCACAAACATACCAACAAACCATACATGTTAGGTCACATGAGCCAATTAACAGACAGAGTTGTGTCTTCTGCTTCCACACTTCTTCCTGTTACAGTTAGGGTTGTAGTATTTCTGGTCAGGTGATCTCTGAGACAGCACACAGACCATCACAAAATGGTGGTTCAAGACAAGAGATGTAAAAGGGCAATATTTACTTAAATATATATTCCAGTGTGGTAAGATTCTTTAATATGCCACTTAATATGATATGAACTACCTGTTGCTTAAGTGTTCATTTTGGGGGTATAGTTTTCCTTTAAATGTTGCAACAAATTAGGAACCTTGGATTTTTTTAAATGTAATTTTACCCTGTAGCATTACAGGAAGTTTCAGTGAAGCCAGGGGTCCTACCCTAAACCATAAACTATAGCCCTAGACTAATATTCTTCTTTCAACAAACTTTAGACTAAACTTTACACATTAGAGCAAGATATGTGCCAAACCCTGAATCATCTGCCAGACTGGCAGACTGTAAAGTGTGAATCACCTGTTTCCACTGCTCCAAAGTCCACTAGCCCAAGCATTGGCTAGAGGGATGTAAAGATTATGCCATGACCATTACACTATAATACTGTTAGGCTCAATGGGAGCCTTGCTTGTCCATTAAAAAAGGAAATATTTTATCCTGATGATATATATACGTATATATATATTTGTATGTATGAATATATACATATACTGTATGTTTGTCATATGAGTTTTATAATCTATACTGCAGTATTGAATAGACAGAGAAAAAGGAAATCATTGTGTGTGTGTGTGTGTGTGTGTGTGTGTGTGTGTGTGTGTGTGTGTGTGTGTGTGTGTGTGTGTGTGTGTGTGTATATGGGCGTATTTATCAAGGGTCGAATTGAAAAAACTTCGAAATTCGAATTCAAAGACCGACCGAAGTTAAGTCGACAGTTTTTTTGATCAAATAGGTCCGTTTTTGATCGAATAGGTCTGTATTCTTCTGAATTTGAATTGTATGAATCAAAGTAATAGCGCATTCGATCGAGTTCAATTCAAAGTTTTTCCAAAAAAAAACCCTTCCATTTTTCCACCAATTGACTCCAAATAGGTTCTAGGATTCCCCCTATAGGCAAAAACAGCAATTCACAGGTTTTAGATGGCCAATGGTCGAAGTCAAATTTTTAAAGACACAGTACACAATAAATTTCGATATTCTAATTTTCTAATTTTTTTCAAATTCAAATCGAATTTGGACTATTCCCTAGTCGAAGTACACAAAAAATAGCTTGAAATTCGAATTAATTCCAATCGAAAATTCACCTAGATTGGTGCCCCATACAATATATACAATACAATATATATACACACACATACATACATAAACATTATACAATTTTAACTCCCTCGAGCCCCCTCTTTTAATACCGTCAATAATTTCCTTATGAAGAAGAACAGATTAGGTCAAAGACATTAGCAAAGAAGGACACAGTGGCAGATAGATGTGGGACCGAGCAGCAAATGCAGAAAACCAATATAATCAAGAAACATAATTGAAAATGACACATGTTCATTCATAGGTGTCAGGTAGCGATATGGAACATAAATCCAAGGGTAATTTATGATGACATGTATAAAGAAGACTTTACAACCTATCAAGACTGAATGATTCTCTGAGTGATAAATGTTAAACAGCTGCTGTGGCAGACCACTGACACAACATATCTCTGGATAGATGCAATAGGCCAGATAGCATACTGTATTTCTCCTATTATACCTATTATACCTATTTCTCTATAGTTCATTTTTTAATATTATAAAGACAGGTGAAATTGATGTACCTTGATGCAGCAGCTTATATATAATGGGCCAGATTCAATCACTTGAGAAATATTTTTTTCTATCTTGCTAGATTCAGTTCTAGATACCACCATAAATTACAAATGTGTTTTTAAACACAATAAAAATAGTTCTAAATTCCTTAAAAAAATCTTACCATACATAATTACTACTGTAATTTACAGATTCTTCAGTCATGTCCTTAGAAAGCATTACTGTAAATTACTGTCATGTGGAATCTGATTTAAAAAATGGGATAATAGCTTTAAGACTAAGAGGCGGCTAGTGAGAGGAAGAGTGAAGAATAGAACATTCACTATGAGAGACAGATTTAAAGCAGTTGTTTTTTCTTTAAGGTACATTACAATGTCATTACATTCATTACAATTCAGAGACTGGGAAAAAAACAATATTTTTTTTACTAAAATACTGGCAATAATATATCAATCTTTAATATTATATTTAATAACTACATAACTGCATTTGCTTCCTTTGATAAAAAGGCACTCAGTTCTCAGATGACGATTAATAGAGATTGGGGTGCTAAATATTCAATATTCAAATTTTCAGTTTTCAAATTACAGGTGCAATGTTTAAATGCAATTAGTTTCAACCTGCTTAACAGAATATAAAAAAGGGTTAATTTACTAAAATGTCTCATACATAGGCAGACAGTAGATGTCAGAAACTACTGAGAACGTATTTAGTGCATTGGCTAGAGTATAGGCCTATAGGTGGACTCTACTTTCTGGAAATAATAATAGTTATGAAGGACCTGGGGCAGGAGGCCTCAGTAGAAGAAGAAGATTTGTAAGGTACAACTAGCTTATGAGGACTATCTCCTGTAATAGCTTCACTCTTCAAGTGAAAGATAGACTAGGGTATCTAGTAGAGAAACCAGAGGCTCCACCTAGGAGAGGAGAAAAAGTTAGTACCATAGGCATCACCCACCTGTTTAGTGGTGGATAGACAGCAATGCTGTAGTCATTGGGTGACTGTAGCTCTCTGCTCCAAACTAGAGGATAGAGGGCTGTAGAAATAAATGTATGTAGGAAATTGCAGTTTTTTTATGACACTACATTCTATATATGAGTCATTTTAACTAATGCATTTAAAAAGATCAAATACATCCTATTTTAAGGATGGATTGGGAAAAATACCTGCTTCAGTTGATCAGATGCACTGCTAGTATAGCAGAAGGCAAAAGCAAGTTACATCATGGCACAAGCATGGGTGTGTATAGTGCATCTATTCTGGTATGGGTATCAGATATAAAGTTCAAAGCTGGTTGACCCAGAGATCCAGCAGACCCTGAGGCCGCAGGGTGTGTGTAGTCTTCAGGAGCCTGTGCCACGAGGTTGACTGTATGGTGGTTCTGCTCAGAAGTAAAGAAAAATTCACTTATTGCCATGATCAATTGAGTGTGGGGGGGACGGCAGGGGGGCTGATACTTGCAGCAGCTGATGAGTGCATGCTGAGGTCCGTTGAAGATTTTGACTGAGGCCGTTCAGCCTCACTTCCTCTGGCACCAACCACCCCCTCCAACTAGTGGGTTCAAAAGAGACACTGATTACATGTTGACTTCCTTTTTCAAAGACTGTGGAAACCTAACACCCCTGACAAACTACAGAACTATCTGGGAAATGCTTAGACCTGAATAGGGAACAGTTCCCCCTCCCAACTATTATTTACCTGGCTTAACCCATATTTGGATTGCCTGAAGTAAAAGTAAGCAAAAACATTTACCCTCCTATGAATATAATCAATGAATAAATAAAAACAAATAGTTGTTTTAATCAAATTGCAACTTCAATATAACACAGTTAGGATTTAATCTTCCACTTAGTTTTATTAAAAATTTCTTTTTAAAAGCCTGAAACATTAAAAGCACCAGGCGCTGGAGATATAGCTAATCTATGAGTGAGAGAAAAGCATATATACATCGGAATTAATCAGTGGTTAGGAAATGCAGCTCATTTCACAGTATGGTATAATGGTGATGATAATAAAAATATAGTGTGAGCAAAACATGCAAATTAAATTTTTAAAGATTCTGTAAGTCACCTCGACCATTTGTACTCTGTGTTCTTATCTTGAACATGATTAACTAGTGCTATATTGGTGTATCATTGGGCTTTAGATGCTTTTTTCAGAGCAAAATAATAATAATAATGATAATAATAACAATACATTACATTAGCAATCTGTGCTCACAATTCCTTAATGAGCTTAGACATTCTGCAAAATGCCAATTTGCTTCACTTTTATGCAAAGTCTACAAAAAGAAAACACTTATATAACCACAAGCCATTACTTTATATTGCTGAGTAGCGATTTCATTGTAGATCATTTTAGGGCATTCATATATATATAGGCCACCCAGTTTGCAAAATATAACAGCATTTTTTTTAACTTCACCTTCTGTTACATCCTGCCATGGTGCTTTCGAATGTCTGTATACATTGTCAATGTCATGAATAACATTACAATCATTTAAATAACCACAGTCTAAATATTAGATTTCAACAGCCAGCAAGGAATTTCCCTGTCATGACACAAAAAGTATACATTTGAGATACAATCCTCTTTGCTTCTCCTAAAAAGGCTTTAATTATGAGGATGGCAGAGTGTGTTTATATGAAGTGCCAACGCATAACTTGCATTTAGACTAAATTGTATAAACAACTCTGTGTTTTAGTAGTAGTTTATTGGAAGTGGAGCACTTCTGGCAAATCTTTTTACACCATAGAACAGATTAAGTGATGCACATCACTGAGAGTTCATATAACGTTTCTAGTAAACATTTTTGCAGATTAATTTTACAATGTACATCATTCGGTTTAGTCTAAACTTTTGTTTGATAAGCTTTTAAATATCACAATGGGCAAACATGTATCATAATTTCTATAAACACATGAGTTTAGTCAATGCTAATAGTTACTCTTTCAGATACTTTCCAGAATACAAAGAACAATGTGACTGCAAATTCACAATGTGAATGCGTTGAGATTAGTGTGCCTTGCATCCTCTCAGTGCATTGCTTCTACTAAGAGTAAATAAGAAATACACAAACTGATGGCTTCAAATGCAAATAAGTATTAAGGTCCAGATATTAGCAATGGACTATACTTTAGCAGTGATCCCCAACCAGTGGCTCACCAACTCCTTGGATGTTGCCAGCGTCAGACTGGTATATCCAGGGCGCCCTTGGGACTGCAATATCATGGGCTCCCATGGCAACCTTAAGGACCGCCCTCCCAGCTTCTGTCTCCCCCACCCCCATGCCCAAACTGCACCACATACTTTTTACCTCTTCCCTTTTGCAGCTATGAATGGGTGGGGAATCATCCACAGCATCCTTGGGGAGTTTATCTGGGCTCACCAGGTTTTTTTCCAGTGTCCGGTCGGCCCAGTCCGACCCTAAATGTTGCTCCCAGGGGCCTTAAAACAGGAGCTTATTCATAAATTCCTGGTTTGGAGGTTTGGTTGCATAAAAACTGGTGTACTGCCAAACAGAGCCTCCTATAGGCTGGCACATAGGGGCTGCCAAATAGCTAATCACAGCCCTAATTTTTGCACCCCCAGAAACATTTTTCATGACTTTGTTTTTCCCCAACTCTTCATTATATAATATACATTGTATAGACCCAATAGGCTGGTTCTGCTTTCACTAAGTATTAATTATATCTTTGTTGAATCAAATACAAGGTACAGAGAAAAAGGAAATATGTTTTACAAATGTAACTTATTTGTATACAATGTCTAAGGGAGATGGCCTTTCTGTAATTCAGAGTTTTCTGCATAATGTTTTTTTATAACAGATCCCATACCTATATTCTTATTGAAAAGAGCAGTTACAAATCACAAAATAACTTAATAAAGACAGATCATTATGCTACTGAGCATGGATATGAACTGTTGGAATTTCACATACAACATTATGGGGTTATTTATTAAAGTCCGTTTTTTTCTGTTAGGACTTTTAAAGATAAAAAAAATATTAAACCCTGAGTGTTAAAAGTCTGAATAAAAAAGTACTCCAACTTAGACCTACTGCGTTCATGTAAAAGTCAATGGCAAATGTCTTGTTGATATTTCGAAGATATCCTGATCTGCAATTGGTTTCGTTCAATAATCCGAAGGTCTTATGGTTTCGGGCATCAAATCCGAAATGTTTTCAGCAGTGTTGAGTCTTTTTGCGTATTTTTTTGTGGAAATGTATTGATAATTAGGGGGAAAGTCAATGCGGATTTGGTTGGAGTGGTTTTCAGGGAGAAAATTCGGGATTTTAATGATAATGAAGAGTTTCTCCCTGTTTTAACATGTAAGTGGCAGCATAGCCTTTGGGATATTCAAAACTAGCAACTCACAGAATGTGCATAGGATACATGAAGGGGCCGATTCACTAACTTCGAGTGAAGGATTCGAAGTAAAAAAACTTCGAATTTGAAGTGTTTTTTTGGGCTACATCGACCATCGAATGGGCTACTATGACCTTCGACTACGACTACGACTTCGAATTGAAAGATTCGAACTAAAAATCGTTCGACTATTCGACTATTCGATAGTCGAAGAACTGTCTCTTTAAAAAGCTACCAAACTTAATGTTAGCCTATGGGGAAGGTCCCCATAGGCTTTCCTAAGATTTTTTGATCGAAGGATATTCCTTTGATCGTTGGATGTAAATCCTTTGAATCGTTCGATTCAAAGGATTTTTTCGTTCGATCGAAGGAATAATCTTTCGATCGTTCGATCGCACTATTTGCACTAAAATCCTTCGACTTCGATATTCGAAGTCGAAGGATTTTATTTCCCAGTCGAACATCGAGGGTTAATTAACCCTCGATATTCGACCCTTGGTGAATCGGCCCCGGAAATCTAAAAATGAACTTTAGCGAGACAAGTACCACTTGGACTCCACGTATCTGCGAAACAAATACAAAATGGTTGGAAGTATATTTTAAGTTCACATTTGTGAACAGTGATGAGGACATTGCATATTACTGGGAATCTCAAAAACGAAACCTTTATATTTATTATCCCCATAAGTATACAAATGAAGCAGATATGAACACACATCTGGCACACATCTTACCCCATTCATTTCACTTATACTGTAGGTAATGCTGAGAGTGCCAGATACTTCAATAAAGCCTGAAAATCAGTGTAACTAAATGGAAGTGAGTCAAACAGAGTGTGGTTATGCTGATAGGTGAACACAGTGACATATGGAGAACAGCAAGTCTTAAATTGCGGAAGATTTTTATCAGCTGTGTATCCTTATCCAGACACAACTGTCCATTTGGTTTTAGTTTATATAAATGGGCTGTCAAATTCAGAATTGGCCAAATTTTATTTCTAGCACTTCTGGCTCATATAAGACCATTTATACAAGATAAATCAATTTAGAGCCTTTCATATAACCCTCCTTTTTTTAAGCAATTATCAATTTCTCTTTCAAAGCAATCTCCTATTTTAGGTGAGGTACATGAGCTCATTTATTTACATGTTTATTTGGGATTACTTATACTGCCATAGTATCAGGCGCTGTGGTAGGTCTGACGAATTAATAGCCTCCCCTATGCCTCTTACTGGAACTTAGAGCCCGAATGGAGACAGGAATAAGTCCAGGTAGAGAGTAACAGAGGTGCCGGTAATAGATGTTCAGCAGCACTTGTGTAGAAACCGAGTCGAAGTAGCCGAATAGGGTAAAACGAAAACGTAGTCAAGCCAGGCAAGGTCAGGAAACAGGATCTGCGGTACCGAGGGAGAATCCGAAAGAAGAGTCGATAAACAGGCCAAAATATTCAGGAAACCAATAGATCAGACAGTCAAAAGTTCAGGAACGCTTAGTGTCAGGGCAAGATCACTTCGCAGTGATTTGCAGGCCTCGGCATCCTTTTACGCGCTGTGCGCATGCGTCAAAAACGGGCGCGCGCCCGCGAACCTTCGCCCGCGCGCGCGTCCAACTCGACGCGGACGCGCCGATGCGCGAAAATGACGCGACCTCTCGCGAGGGCAAACATCAGCACCAGAGGACTGACACATAGCATTTTATGCTACATCAGAGCTGTCCAACTCTGGGCCTCAAGGGCTTTAAAATAGATTAAGTAGCAATTAACAAAATCTACAGTTATGCCCCAATACTATGAAATAAAGCATCTAGGTACTATACTGAAATATTTACAGACTGGATCACCTAGATCAGGGATCCCCAACCTTATGAACTCGTGAGCAACATTCAGAAGAAAAAGGAGTTGGGGAGCAACACAGACTTGAAAAATGTTCTTGGGGTGCCAAATAAGTGCTGTGATTGGCCATTTGGTAGCCCCTATGTGGATTGTCAATCTACATCCAGGCTCTGTCAGTACACCTGGTTTTTATACAGCCAAAATTTGCCTTCAAGCCTGGAATTCAAAAATAAGCCCCTGCTTTGAGGCCACTGAGAGTAACATCCAAGGGGTTGGAGAGCAACATGTTGCTCACGAGCTACTGGTTGGGGATCACTGACCTAGATGATTTAATATTGTCTGCATGCATATTTAATTCCTGTTTGCTTTCACACACAGATTAAAAGTCTACAGGCAACCTCTGTGTTTTTTTTTTGGTGCATAAAAATTTCACAACTTTTCAATTAAGAGATGAGTAAACACTGTTCTCTTCTGAATTTCATAATTCCATTTACTTCAGGACTTTTTTTTCCGGTATCCAAACTCTAACCTTTTTGACAGTAAAGATCAATATGAATAATTTATATTTGTAAAAATATTTCTCTAGACGTTTTGAATTTACTTGGTTTAGCTGGAGTCAATTCTGCTGTCTGCATAACGAAGTGAAAAAGACTGTTTGAGAAGTGATGCCCTTCTGCATCTTTGCAGTAATGCTATCATCATTTTGTATCCTAAATGTCTGACCTAAATTTTGCACTTACTCAAACTAACCACGTCTGTGCAAACAAGGGGTCATTAAAAAAACACTTGCGCCAATGGCCTTGCTGTACTCTGCACCTTGAGCTGGATTCAAAATGCAGGGCCAGTGGGCACAAGTCAATTTTGTCCTTACCACCTGCCACAGAGCAGTCATTAAAGACAAAGGGGTCCGTTTACTAAAGCGCTGTAAAAATATGCGCACAAAATATAGACAAATTTGTCGCCAAATATGCTTTTGCCAGTTTACTTACCTGCAGTAAATATAAATTTGCAAATTTTTTGCGCAAAAATACATTTTCGCCAGTTATCGCATTTGCTGAAAATAACGCTACGTACACATTAATGCCTGGTTTACTAAACAGCAAAATGTGCAAAAGACAAAATTTACGCAAGAATATTCACAAAATTGTATCCCCACCTATGTAGTGACGTAAAAGTATTTTTTCGCCAGAAAATACTCAAGGGGCAGGAAATATCCCATAATACTTTTTTTTTTACCCATCATTCTTTGCTGACAGGAGAGAGATCTTTAGCTATAGACAGGATGTTTTGGCTTCTGCTTCTATCTGTTGCAACAGCAGCAGTTTCAGCTCAGAAGCGTTTTATTGGCAGCGGGCATCACAGTCCAAGGATTCGTCAACCTCTATGCTTTTTTGGTTTCATTGTGATTGGCTACATTAAACTGTGCATTTCTATGAAGCAAAAAGATTGACTGGTATGATTTCTTGTTCATATGATTCTATTGGTAGAAGGGTTTATATGATTTATACATGTTTGGTTGGAGTTACTCTGGTAATGTTGTTGGATGGTATTATCATCAGTCAATAAAGTTTATGAGTTTTGAAGATGCATTTCTGGTCATAAATGTCACAGTAAAAATTGCCATAATAACCTCCATAAAACAAGACTATTTTATAGCATAAACATTCGCAAAAACGTAATTTGTCACCAGAAAATTCGCATCTCGCTAAAATTACCGCTAACGTAAGCTGGTTGGTTAATGTAGTTAACAATGACTTCTGAGCGCATTGCTGTTTAGTAAACTTAGTTGCTGCGAATATTCTGGTGGAAAAATATTCTCAGCGATAACATGCGGAAACTTAAAGTCAAATTTATTGCACTTTAGTAAAGGGACCCAAAGCTTGCTTGTTGGTATTCCATAACTTGTACAGTATGTTAGGGGCCAGGCAGGTGAAGGAATGGAGACACTGTAGATCATCGACAAACACAGCCAGAGATGTTTTTCCTAGAAAGTGCAAGGAATGCAAGTTCAATTTTTTTCTAAAAAACAAAAATTTAAGATTTATTAAGTGAAAAAAAAACACAAAAACCAAGTAAAAAATGTTGAGGTGCTATAAAAGTTAATGGGAGCTGCACTGATCCTATTGGACCACTTTAAATCAATTTGGACTAAATCAATTAAATCAAGTAGAGGTTTTTGGATTTTTTTGTCCACTAGAAACTGCCCAAATAATTTGTCGAGGTTTTCTAGGTATTTGTATTTTTTATCACATCATTCAGAGCTTTTTTCCTTCGTACTTATTATATTACATTTTTAAATAGAGTTTTATAGTTTGTGAGTTAAGTGATGGATTCAAAGACCTCTCAAACCACTAAAAATCAGACCTTTAATGCTGTAAATAAGCCTATAATATTTGGGCCTATACTGTATTGTAGCTTTTTGCTTTTTTTAGTTATTTAACAGTTAGGGTTATCTCAAGCAAAATCTATAACCTAGAAAGTAAATTAGATAGTATCTTTTCCATTGAGTAACTTAAGTAGAAGAAAACAAAACAGTACATTAGAGAGACCACTGCTCTTAGGTCAATTTCAAGATGTCACTGTACTCTTCACATTCCCCCTTCTTTCCTCCTCCTCACCATGTAATTGTGTAGCCTGTGCATGGGCATTGTCATCATGGACCCCATTCTGACATACAAACAAAATTTTGCATGACACAAAGCTTTCCTTAACAGTGCCCACATAATAACACATACTTGCAATTAACTTGTCTAGTCTAGGAGTCCTTTTATCTCTGTGCCTGGAGAGGCTCATTTTTATCATCCTGGATTCATGGAAATTGAAGGGTATTAGGGGAATTCCTAAGTACCAAAATAAAGAGAGAGAGTTGTGGGAGGAACACTTTAAGTAAAGTAAAGTATAATGCATCTTACTATAAAGTTATTCCAAACAAACAAATAGAGGTAATATATGTCTATAAAAGCTACAGATTGTGAAACCAATGCTTTGTTCTGAAGAAGACGTTTTACCAAAGAAATACATCCAAGCAATGAAAATTTGGAACAATTGGCCAGATTTAAATAGTTAGGAACGCCATATGGTGGCTCTGAAATTTAATTATCATAAACTTACTTAATTTGCAATCTCCTCTTTTTATTTGTATGTTTGGCGAATACCTGTGGACATTTGCACAATGCCCATGCAGACAACAATTATTGTTCTAGCATAACTTGTTTCCAATAGTGTGTGCAGAATTTTGCAGCAATATTACTCCATAATTCTGGGAACAACTGCTGCATTACTGAAAAATGTTAAATTAGATTATTAGTACTTTTTTATTCAACACATATTAATAAATGAGGCCTAATGAGCCATATGCTTTATTAAGGATAGAAATCCTTTAAGTGTGGCAGTTAAAACTGTGTTCAAGCCCAGTGTTTTGTTTCCATTGTTTTTTACCATCTAAGCATTTAAAAAAAAGGCTTAAGGGATAAAATCAGCATTGATTTGTGTATTACTTCCCTTTACCCTTACAATAATGTATTTGTTTTATGGTTTATACAAGTATTAATAATTCTGTGGAAAATGCTGAGATATTCCATTTGAACAGTACATAATACTGGGATCCAATAAATCTTTTAAAATAATAAAAGAAGCTGAAGTTAGCTTTGAGGCGTTGGGATTTTATTTAATTACAGTAATACAAGATAAAGTACTAATCAACACTAACAGCATTGTAGAACAATTTTTTAGTGGCATTTTACAAGCCCCTAAAATGTCTAGCAGGTGAAATAAATGGAAACAGTTGGGATTTTTATATGTTAATATTTAGACCTCGTTTGGTAAACTCAGCCTGCTAATCTGAACAAGTGTCAGGTGGTGGTTTTATTATATTTGTTTTATCTGCACATACTTGGAGAACCGATCATGAATAAATATTTTGGATCTGGTTAATGTGAGAAGCAATCACAATGTCTTTGGATTCATGACACAAGGTGATGCGGAGGTGAAGGAAAGGAAAAGTTAATAATAACAGCTTCATTTTAGACCGTAGTTTCTGTCAAGAGAGTTTCACAATTAAAATAACACATGAATCATACCAATTTATACCAGTATAATACACAAAAGCTATGAATATCCTGTAAATTATATCCTTATAAACGGTGAGTTCTGATGTCATCAGTTATAAACGGTGGGTTCTGATGTCATTTCTGTAACATGACTTACTGAAATTTGTGTATTATAATAAATAAAGTACCCCCAGTTGTAAAATATGAGGATACTAGAAGTTACCTCGGAGTTCCATGACCTGTATAAAAACACTCGGCCTTCGGCCTCGTGTTTTTATATGGTCATGAAACTCCTCGGTAACTTATAATATCCTTATATTTTACAAGAGGGGGTACTTTATTCACTATATATTATACGTTCAGTCTATGCAGCACAGTCTGTTGTATTCAGACAAAACCAAGACATAGTGGTAAAGAGGTGTATGGTATTTGTTACCATTACATTTATAAATACTATGACTGAGTTGGTTGCTACCTACAGCAGTTGTTATTCAAAGACTAATCATATGCATTGGTCTTTATCATAAAATAATTTCAGGAGTGTTGAGAAACCCAATTGTCCAAGCTAGATCCAATAGCACAAATGGTTTAATGTTTTATATGACAATAGGCCGTGACCCAGAAGTAATGTAGTTCAATCTGTTACTCCTTGGCATGTTGCTCAAACCACATTACAGCACACTTTCAGTATTTGTTAGCACAAATACATAAGTATTGCTACCTACTAATAGATATATAAAAATAACGGATGATTGTTTTCCAAAAAAAAACTTGCTTGGAGAAAGTGAAAGGACTTTTACACATTTACTTTTACTATTTGCAAATTGCTAAATAAGGAATGAAATCCTTGCAGTATAATGTATAGAGGCCAATTTACAAATTTTGAGGTTGAGGGAAAAAAAACTTTTTTGATAAAGTTGCCCCATAATGGTTGTTATAATGTCTGTATCCTATATTTTGTCTACTCAAGAGAAGGAATCCTTGCTGAACATAAATGGCAATTTAATAGCTCCCTGATTGTTTCAAAATACATATCATTTACTCGCTAGAATGATATCTCAACATGTTAGCACCTCTCTAAGCACTACATTCTAGGTGGATGAAAATATTTATTTTGTTAAAATGTGAGAATATATCATCTATATATCTCTACCTTTCAATATCACTGACATGCTACTGAAATAATAAGATATAATTTCTAAGACATTTCCATTATTACTTTGACAACTAATTTAATCACATCTGAGCAGAATTTTTTTAGAGAACAATTTCATAATAATTCTTACTCTTTTACACAATGTATAAATAGTTGTCTAAATCTCATGCACTATGATTAAATTTACTTTGAAATCAGCATAGGAAAACAAGACATAAGAGTAAAATGTATGTCGTTACCCAAGAGTATTAAATTAGATCTTTTATTTCTGCTCTAAAATTCCTCCTCCTGAACAACCTTTTAGATAAATAACTGTCCATCTCAATATTACTTTTTCTTAGTTTAATATAAGTACTGTATAACAGAAACCTCTGACATTGAGATCATCAGTGTAATAAAATGTATCCTGAATATAGATATGATTGGTTGCAAGAAAATGGCAGAACAAGACCCTAGGCTTATATTTAGGTCACCTGCAATCACAATCACATAAAAGAAAATTAATATGTCCCAGACTCACTCATGGTTAGTGAAGCAGTTTTAAAAGTTTACATTTCATTGCCTTACCTTTTCCTTTCCATTATGTTTTTTGTTATACTAAGATCTCGTAAATAATATTTTAGAACCAAACAACACTGCCCCAGAAACCATACTTTAGTGGTTCTGGGTTAGCTTTTAAAATGTTATTTTGCTATTAAAAAGCAAACTACTGAGTATAATCCAGAGCTAAATAATGTTCTTTAGAATGGGATTTGTATTGGTTTTCACTAAAATGAAGCTAAACAGAAATTAAAACAGTTAAGTACATTTAAAAATGTGTTCCTTTTCTGCACTTTTGTTGCTGAAAATGAGAATACTAAGAATAAATCTGTATCTAAACGTCAGTCAACATGTTGAGATTAGTCTGGCCCACCATCCAGTTTTGTCTGTCTTTATTTGTGTGCACTCAAATAAAGCCATTTAATAAAGTATTTACACTCCTGAGTTCATTCTTTTTTATGGATATATATTAATCACAGAATATGTAGGGCATTGCTAAATTTAGAGCTTTGCCTGCTGGTAGTTATTATGTGACAAACTGCGACAATACCGAATCTGAAAATACTCCAGCTAATACCTGTCAAAATCATGTTGAAGTCAATGACAGATGTCCCTTTTAGAACTGGAAAATCTTTCTTTCCTTTATGGTTTTTGAGGTTTTGATGCTGGCTTTTGTACGACAATACAAAAAAAATGTAGTTATCATGCAACAAGTCGAAAAAGTTGTGGTTTTTGCAACTTTTTCCTGTTCGTGCTTTTTAAGTTTGGATTTTTTGATAAATGATTGACATTTGAGGAAATAAGTTTAAAAGCCTCTAAAACCACTAAAATTCCACCTTTGATAAATTGGCCTCCCCTGTTTGACAAGGAAGATTTTCCATACTTCTATATTTCCATATACATTTTCTGTTTACATGCTGGATCCTGACTTTTCTTTATCTGTCATTTTCCCAAGCACCCAGCAGCCCAGCTCTTTCTGTTCTTCATCTTATATCCTTAAACTCAACCAACAAAAATGAAAACTTGTTTCCTTTCTTTGATTCCTATTTAATTCTACTTCATGCCACCAGATTCAATTCCTCCTATAAGCTTCTGAAAATTATTGATTGAATGAGTCAATTTCTAAAGTTGTCCATACACATACTAATAAAACCGTAGGAGACAATTCTTGGTATGTGTATGGTGACCAAAAATTCAGACCAATATCTATGTGCAATGAATATTGCTTTTTTTTTTTTTGGCCGGGCAGGTTTGAAAATGTAATCAATGAATGCACTGTTTTTGCCAGTTTATTGGCAGATGAGAAATTCAAAAAGAGCCATAACTCCTCTTCAATTCTAGCTTTTCCAATCTTTCAGGCTATGAGCTTAAAGTGTTTATTCACCTTTAAATAAACTTTTAGTACAATGTAGGGAGTGATATTTTGAGATAATTTAGTTGAAGTTACGCAGGGGTTGGATATTCCAAAAAGACAATGACCCTAAACACACTTCGAAATCTATAAAGGCATTTATAGGAGAAGTATAATATTCTGGAATGGCCATTACAGTCCCCCGAATTGAATATCATCGAATATCTATGGGATGATTTGAAGCAGGCTGTCCATGCTCAGCAGCCATCAAATTTAACTGAATTGGAAAGATTTTGTATGGATGAATGGTCAAAAATACTGCCATCCAGAATACACTCATCAAAGGCTATAGAAGGTGTCTAGAGGCTGTTACATTTGCAAAAGCAGGCTCAACTGATGCAATAAGCACCTGTCTAATTTTGTTATTGCAGCATATTGCATATTTTCTGTTACTCCAATAAACTTTATGTCACTGATGAAATTATTACTATGATTTCCATTAGTCATGTTATATATTAAAAAGGATATGACAAATGTTGATAAACAAGACTCCAAAGAATTAAGAGGGGTTCCTGAACTTTTTCATATGACTGTATTTTGCATATATGATGCCATGTGATGAATCAGGAATCTCCATTTTCATTTAGCAAAAGGGATTACTGATTCAGACACGTGTTAGAGATGAATGTTATTGCTGAGCTCTAACACTCCATATAGCAAAATATGTTTGATTAACTACTTTCCTGACTAACAATAAATAACTGCTGAAAATGTAGATCTGCATTCCCCTGTATGGTAGTTATTAAACCTGCCCATTAGTCCATTTTGGCTCAAGGATAGAGGTATTTTTCCTTTCTTACTAGAAAATATGATGTGTTTGATGTTGCCTACATTTCCTTTTCATTATATTTAGGTATTACTTTTCTCTTAGATTTTGTCCCAACAGTCAGATTAATTTCCAACTCTCCTATAAATAAACAGCTCTAAATTCTATGACAGTGAAAAATGTGATTTCATTATCTGTGCTCATGCTTTAGTTCATTAAAAAAAACAACCACACTGCTGACTAACATGACTGATTATATTGATACCAATGTATGCTTCAATCAATTCATCACATACACAAAGCCCAAACAACAAATTAATACAAATGAACCACTAAGGTTCCCTTAAGCTACTCCTAATGAGATGATATATGTGTAAGATCAACCTAACAAGTGTGCATCTGAAAAAAGGTAAAGCACATTGTTTTATCTAGAAATCATGAGTTAAATTATATCTGCAGACATCTGCAGACAAGTTGCCTTCTGCAGATATCTTGTGATGATTTTTGCTAACATTTGTAGGGCCCTATAGGGATACAGGCCCTATAGAGTTAATCTTTTCACCATTTCATTGGGTTATTGGGTAGAATCCCTGTTACAAAATAACCTTTACAGTGATAGGCTGATAGATTTGATGACACTGCTCTGACACACTCCTATATAGTGTGTGTAGGGAGTGGCCTCTTCCTCTTTTGCCTCTGGATGTGATTCCAGCTGGATGTGCTCAGGGGGACTGAGTGCAATAGGCCCAGAAGAAGTCATGTGTCCAAGTCGGGGACCAGGAAACCCCGTGAATGAGGAACAGATATACTAGGGCAGACTTGTCATAGTCTCTCTAGGAGAGAAAGGCAGATAGGATAGAGAGAAAGAGCAGCTGAAGCTCCAACAAGGATTTGCAGTAAGGGAGTAGCTTCCCAGAGGCTCTGTGTGTTGCCTTCAGTCAGGGACCTCAGTGAAGAGGGAAGAAGCTGCTTTCCTGACAACTTCCAGGAGGGAAAGGTTGTACTGCATTTGCCTGTGTACTCTCTGTCTGAGCCTGCCTTTGATCTGTGTGAACTCTCAATATGCTGTTTTCCTCAAACTCCTGCGTGAGTACTGAAACCTGTGGTCATTTGCCCTTTTTGGCATAATAAACCGTTCCTGATTGTTAAGAACCTCCTGGCGCCCAAGTTGTTTTTGTGTACAGAGTAGCCTGGGGGGGATGTAGTTGCACTACACCATAGAGGGAACACTTCCACTTAGCGAAGGCCCTGCCATGCTCTAGTGTTCTAGCTGGTGAATTAACCCCGAGTGGCCCAAATAGGTGTTACACATTCTTGCAAATTAAAAGGAAAAATATTAATGATATTTAAAAGAGACCTTCGAAATATGGTCTCTATGGGACCTGCGGAATGTAAATTAGTTGTAGGGTCAATTGTTCCTTACTGAAAACCAAACCAGGCGAGGGAGTCCTGGTCTATATCCCCAGCCAGGGCCGGCCTTAGGCCTATTGGACCAATTGGGCCCAATTGGGCCCCGCGCCTCTGGGGGCCCTGCACCAGAGGGCAGCACAGGTAATATTTCCCCCAGCACATGATGCTGCCTGGCCTGCCCCCAACTCCTCTCACTCTCTTACCTTGTCTGCTCCTTTCCTTTCTATTTTGTGCCTGTATGCCCTTATTTTCCTAAATACTTGGTGTGTCGGGAGCCAGCAAAACTTTGTCTAGGGGCCCCGCCAACATGGTCCCAATTGGGCCCCACATTTGATAGGACCAGCCCTGTCCCCAGCCCTGTTCTGTACATTTTCTTAACTGGTCTGCTTCTTCATTTTGGTCCATCTACCCGTTATGTTGGCTACCCTTTTGTACCTCATATGTAACCACCGACAGGCATGCTTATATATACATATGTATGTATTTCATATGTCTTTTCGTATGTTTTTTGTATACTGCTGAACCCACTCATTTTCTTCTTTTTATTTTTTTCAATGGCACCCAAGTACGATCTGCAACTGAATAAGCTTGAGTGGTAGAGGTAGACTCATGGCAGAGGAGAATCCCTTGGAGTTTACCTTGGAAGACCTCTTGTAGTTGCACTGGAGGTACACATGGTCTTGCAGATGAACACAGGAACAACTTTAAAAGTAGCCAGTATATCTTTTCCAAGAGTATTTACTGTACAATTTCCATTGGTATAATCATTAAAGCAATACTAACATGTGTCAGTATGAAGTAAATGCTGTATGGAAAAGTTCCCCTACAAAGGCCCCCCACCGCAAAGCCCCCTGCAAAGCCGCCCCAGCCCCGTGAACCTGTTTGCTGGCGACTCGCTCTCACAGCTAACTGATCTTCTGGGTTGCATCAGTGACGCTGGGCTGGGGGCGGAGCGAGCCTTCTATAGACTGAAGTCCTGTTTTGATTTGTAATTAGCCTATGTAAGGATCGGGCGGCTTTGTAGGGGGGGGGGCTTTGAGGGGAAATAATCCTTGTGCAGCATTTACTTTATACTGACACGTTCCTATGATTTTTATAGGAAGTGTCAGTATCGCTTTAAAACAAAACCAAGATTCAGAAGCCATTGGGCCCACTTGATGCCTTGCCTCCAGTTCTGCCTCCTCACTCCAAGAGCTCTGCACTGTACAGATTCTAGGCGCAGGAGTCAGTCTTGTGGTAATAGAACTTACTTAACCTAATTCCCTCTTTCTATAGGTGCCTGGCAGGGGGATTTACTGTCAGAGCACTGGTCCCTTCCTCACCCCTCAGCTGCCTCAACTGCTCAACTAACTCACTTACTATGAACTCCCAGTGGAACCTCAGAGAGGTGTTAAGCCTCAGGCTCCCTGGCATCATTTGCTCTTTTTACATTAACCCAAGAGATATTGGCACCTCGTTCTCCAGACTTTAACTACTTACTCAAAATAAAGTGATTGATATAATGAGGTTCAACGTTGTTTTTTTACTGTACATATTTAGTTGCCCTGTGTATAATCTTGAGGACATAACTTCATAAATCATGCATTTTTGGAGTCTGTCATCTATCAATCTGTTCAAGGCCATCCTTGTCAACTGTTCCAAACTTACATGGACAATGCCACAATGGCCTGAAGATGCCAGTGCTTGGAGGGGATTGGGGCCTTGGTCTAATGCCCCAGTATAGTAAAAATAAATCATTGAAACTATACACGGGCAAAGTGATTGTTCAGTTGAAAAGTATCCAAATGGATACATTTTAATTTAATATGAGAGAAGCCCAGTAGCAAATAGTGCCTAGGTATGACAAAAATAAAGACTATAACTGCATAGCCAAGAGAGACTCTCAAACTACATTGTGACTTGTTTTCAAATAAAGGGTGTATTTGTATCTGCAAATGTTTTATAAACATATTAGCATAAGCTATTCTGCAGAGGAGTTCACTTTCTTTGCAATGTATACATAGCACAGAAATACTTACTACACATTATATACACATCTGCCACTCTTTAAAGCACATTATGTCACAGCAGGAGAGGACAAGGGATCATTGTAAGGGAGTTTATGCAAATCTTAGAAGCAGATATATTTGCTTGTAAATGGACTTTATAAAGCAACCAAAGGTTCATGGCAGAGCTATCAGTTTCTCGGCAGTCATTCATGCCACCTATCTTTCACTCCAATGGAGATTCATCGAACACCATTTTACAGACAGAATTTGTCCTGAAAATCCATATATGATCATTGTTGTTTTTAAATCTTCCTGTACCTATTGTATTAGGCAGATATACATTATAGTCTACAGGTGGTACATGTTCCATGAGTCTAAGCCTTCTAAAGTTTGCCTTCATGGTTCAACATTGAAGAAATCCCAGGCTGCATTTGCAGACTATAATAATACAAAGCCATGTTCGTTCACTGTTTTATTAAATGCAAAGAAAGAAAGAAAGATAAATGATAGATAGATAAATAGATAAACCAAATTTTCTCCAAAATAGAAGAATAAATGAAATAATACTTTGCTTGAGGGATTTCTTTTTTTTTGCCCTTCAAAGATCAAATGCCATGATGCCTTGATTCTATATATACTTGTAAAAGTAATGCTTTTTTGAAACAGTACTAAATTTATATAAAAAAAAAAAAAGCAATTAAATTATATTATTCCAAGGCTCTAGTGCACTGAATCGGCCTCACGTAATATCATTAAGAACATATATATTACCCTCTAGCAGTTCTGACGTTCCATTGCTCAGTCCCATGTTTGAAAATTCCACTTGTATTTACTCTGCCCAGAACCCAGTTATTAAGAGCTTTTAAAGATTTAAATTAAAGAAAAAAGAAAGAAAGAAAACATTTTACAGCATTACATACAGTTTACACTAAATGTGAAATGCTACAGCTGTTCTGAAGGATGCTCACATTAAAATTATTGAACAGTATGTAATTGCATTTTATAATAAATTGATTATTCCTTACACTTATGTTTTGTAATGCTAAATTAAATGAAAGCTTTCTTCAGCAGTAACACATTGTTAATTTTAAATAAACTATTCAAATGAATTATTAAATCACCATACATTCATAAGTTAATGTGATTTTTCATACACATCATATTCTCTAAGGCATTAAGGCAGTCATGCTATAAAGTTTCCGGCACTGATTTAAAATGTATGACTGTTCAGTTGAAATACAATGTTTACACATTGCTGTTTATGGTGAATAGAATGTTTAGACCATCCATTCATAGTACTGTAGCAAATAAATGTGTAGACTACTAAAACAAGTTATGAGGAGGTTATGGCCCATGGTTATTGCTCAAAAAAACTCAATTTGCCAGTTTGCCACTGCCTTTGTAACACACTCTTTCTTCCTACACACCCATGGTGGAAGCATTTTGCTGCCCTTCTGCTGAACTGCACTTTTTGAAAGGTTGGCTCCAATATTTGGGAAAATATTGGAAGCATGTGCCATTGGGTATCCTTACATTTTTAAACAAATTATTTTCTTTTTTGTTGCAAACCAGGTTCCATGTGCTGGATATACAGTTTTAGGGCCATTTTCTTCAGTTCAGAACAGCCCACGAACCTAAAGGAAAAATAAAAAGATGTTTATTATGAAAGACCATTGAGATTGTCCTACACAAACTGACACAGTGGAAAAATCTAAAAATATGATTGCTATCACAACATTGAAAGATACTATTCAAATTGACCCCAACACATAGGGGATTATTTTTAAAAATCCGATATTTTTCTGTTTTTTTTAAATAAAAAAAAGTCCATTCAAACTAGAAATTAAGCCTTATTTATCGATAAAAAAAAACACAAAAAAAATTGGATTGGAAAAACTGCGACTTTTTTCGGAAAATCCAAATTTTTCATGAAATTATCTGAAAAGCCAGAAATGTTTGGATTATTGTACGAAACACAGTGCAGACAATAATATCTTCAAATTGCAAATAGGACCTCTACGACTGACTTCTACAGGACCTCAACAGGTTGAAGATGGAGTATTTTTAGATTGAGAATTTTTGCAACGTCGGGTATAATAAATCTCCAAAAATTTTAGTTTTTTTCCACTAACAATTTAATTTTATAGTAAAAAAATGAAATGTTTGAGTTTTTAGTATTCAGACTTTAATAAATAACCCCCATAAAGTTTAATCTAGTGCATTAGACTGAATAGTGTTGATTTATACTAATATTTTTCAAATAATATTCTTAATTGTTATCCCTCAACACACCTTTAAAGGAACAGTAACACCGAAAAATTAAAGTGTTTTAAAGTAATATTACTAACATAATATACTATTCCCTGCAATAGTAAAACTGACCTATTTGCTTTAGAATTATATTAGAGTTTATATTAACAAACTAGTATGTAGCCATGGGGGCAGCCATTCAAGCTGGAAAAAGGAGTAAAGGCTCAGGTTACATAACAGATAAGCTCTGTAGAATAAAATGGCTTTTTCCCAGCTTGAATGGCTGCCCCCATGGCTACACAGCAGCTTGTTTATATAAACTATAGTAGTCTTTCTGAAGCAAACAAACAACTTTTATCAGTGCAGTAATACATTATATTTTAATTACTTTGACACACTTCAGTAACTTCACCAACTAACAATGGCATAACTTTAGATATATAATTTTTAAGCATAGTTATATTCCTTTTCAAATACTGGGCTTTTATATGATTTCCACCAACACTTCCACATTTCTTTCCTTGATCAAAATGAGCAAAGAACTTCAGACTATAATAATTCCATTCTTGTGTATTGATTATATGTGTACGATATAGGGGCAGCATAGGTTCTAGAATGCCAGGGTAATGTCGCACACCTTATTGTGGGGTAAATTTTCTGTCTCTAGGTGAAAACTATGCACAGAAAGTATGCCTGTGTGACATGACCCTCCAGATTTCAGAGGAGTGCAAAAATACTAATTCAAGGACTATGTGCAAAGGGAAGCCAGAATGTGGGTAATCTACATCATTTATGACTAGTGATGGATGAATCTGTCCCATTTCACTCTGGTAAAAAAAAATTTTCACCCATTGGAGTCTATGGCTGACTTTTTTCATAGCAAAACCTGGAGAAAAACATTTATAACCAAAAAGGTTCATAAATGCAATATATAAAGCTTTTATAAACTATTGTTGAAGATTGTATGATAGGTCTACACAATATTGAAATGTTAATGATTTGAAATGTGTTTGTTTAATGTGCATTATGATTAAACATAATGTTAAGGTACAACACCACCTTTTTATTAATATATTAATGGCGATAAAGGAATCTATAAGTGCATTGGTAATTTTAAATAATGTATCATGCATGTAAAATGGCCAAATATCTTTAATTCAGTGGTCCCTGAAGTCACTTACTTTAAGGTAATGTTAGTTGCAGGTAGAATCAGTCAAACACTTTTTAACAGCTACGTTTCCACATACTTTCATGCCTATGTAGCAATGTCATTACTAATAAACATAATAGTTCAGGAAATTTGTTGTATTATGGTAGTGTTGTATTTATCTGTTACATTAATAAATAATCTTCTATATCTATTCATCAATGTTGAGTGCATCCCCATGCCAAAACCAACTGTTGGAATACTTTACAAGAAGGTACAAAGAATCAGACTTTACATTTGCATATTCTTTAATTAATCAAAATATTGTAATTACAATATATATATTAACAATTACAGCTAAAAAGCTTACAAAAGTTGCACAGCTCAAGAGAAAAATCAAAGCAAAATAGCAACTGAAACATGGAATAAATAATTAATAGTGTTTCATTATATTTCACAATGTTCTTATATCACTATAAAAATGTCTAATAATTTTATGCAAACATTAAGTCAAGTTTCAAATTCAGGTGCAAAATGAAGGTTCGATAGGAAAGAAAAGCAGGCACTCACAGATCCCATGGACAGGCAAAGTAAAAGAACTGCAGACGTTATTAGGCAAATAATAAGCAGAGCATTAAGCTTTTCACGCACCTCGGCACTTCATCAAAGGCTGAAGAAGGTTAGCCAAATAAAAAATAGCACATTAAAATGCCTACTGAAGTCCATTTGTTCAGAATGCACTGCTGGATGTTGCTGTGATGGCTGATTCTGGTAATGCCTTTAAGAGTGGCGTGGATGACTTCTTCGACAAGCATAATATCACGGCCTATTTTGATACTAAAATCTACAATTAGTATAGAGATTGGTAAGTGCAGTTTATAGCAAGAGCTGTTTTTGCACACAGGACACACAAAGAGATCGACAGGATCAGGTAGAGTCAATCAGGCTGAGTAAGAATGGAGTGGGCAACGAGAACTAGATAGGAACAGCGCAGGTGGAGGACTGTAGTGTGACAGTGAGCGCTTAGTGGCAGAATCTGGAACAAAACCGAAGCGAGACAGAGTAGGCGAAAAAATGTGAAAGGACAGCAAGGGAAAGAGAGGACAAGACTCTGGGACAGGATAGGATGGCGCAAGCATAGAACAGGTCCAGGTGATTTGTGAGCAGGAGGACTGGAGCAGGACAGACAGGGCTGAAACCAGGAACAGGACAAGTACAGGACTTGGTGCAGGAACCAGAAGAATGGGGATCATAATAGGAACTAGACAAGGCAAGGAGCAGGGAAAGATCGGCAGGGACAGTACCTTGGTGCTCAAGTAAGGCCAATACTCCAAATCCGCATTTGAGGGCTGGAATTATATAGGGCAGGGTCAGCCCTGATTGGCTGACCCAAACTCACAAATAAGGATGGTGGGAGAAGATAGTTAAATCAGGAACCCAGGTGAAAAGCAAATGAGTGCTTGCTTATTGCTCTCCTGGCCTGGTGGTTAGGGAGAGCAGCTAATAACCAGGAGGCTCTAGGATCAAAACCCAGTGGAGCCTGACAGTAATTATGTAAAACGCCTTGAGGGTCTTTTATAAATGTAGCAAAGCCCTAAATTAGTCATACAGATAACAAATTAGATCTGCGTGGGCAAGCTTGCTGTATTTAATGCTCAAACATAGTTGCAAATTATTATTTGAACAGCCATTTTTAAAACGCATGTATGGGCAAATGTAGTGCAAATAAAAACTTGCTATTCTGTTTGCACAATAAATCCCACAATCGTGTCCAGTTTTAAAAATACAAACATGCCCAGAGCAAATATGTTCACTGCATGAATCATTTTGCGCTACCCTCTGTTTTTAAATGAACCCCTATGTTTACACAGAACAACCATACTGTGAGAAGTTTATAAACGAACCTCCTTATTTTATATATGTATATGTAGTAAGTAATAATGTAATACATGACTACATAACAGAAAACCTACAAGTAGGGGTTGCAATAGAAAAAAAAGCAACAACTTCAATACAATAGGAAAAATAGCAAATATTCCATAATTAGCATCCATTATGTTATGTTATGACTATATGACCTCTATGCCAATAAAATATCTTGTGATGCCCTCTATGCTATGTGATCTGTCTTGATAAAGTCAGTTGACATTTAGTGAATGTTCTTAACTTTTTATGAAAAAAAAGATAATCAAGGTGATAAAAATGAAAGATCAGCCAGTTCTTACAGTTTCCTCTTTTAAACATTATTCAAAAAGTCAAAAAGCAATATTTTAAAAGCAGTATTAATCATGCCAGGTGTCACTATTCTAGTGCTCTATTGTTACATATAGGGCTCTTAAAAACACAGACAGACATAGAAAATGGGAAGGTCTAGAAAAAGAATAAAATTATGGGGAAAACACAAAATTCTAAATTTTAGTGGAGTGGTTTCTAAAGAGTGTGAAACCTGAAGGCTAATTAAAGTGAGATCAGAAAAAAACAGCTTGAAGGTTTACTGGGTTAAGATTTGTGATGAAAATCTGCTGAATTGTGGCTATAAAATATAAGTGGCTATAAGCTCAGCAGGCATTAAGGGAATATTTCATTTTTAAATTAACTTTTAATATGATGTAAACATTGATATTCTGAGACAGTTTGCATTATTTTTTTTAACTTTTTTGTGTTTAGCAGCTATCGTATTTATCCTAACAGCCAGGCAGTAGTTTGAATGAGAGAAAGATACAGAAACCCCAATACAACAGCGCTTTCAGGAAAACTTTCAGGAAAATATCCAAATTCAGTTATTAATAGATAATATGAGAACATAAAGAAGAAAACTCCTGACATTTCATAAAATATGCAAAATGGGGGAGGGTGGGTGGGATGTTTCTACCTGCTCAGAAGATAAGGAAGTGAACTGCTTCTTCCCCTGACATCACATCCCTCTTGTGCTCCCTGGGCCTGGCCATCTCCTGCTTTAACTCATTCCTTCTCACCTAAACACAGCTACATGTGATTTTGCCCATCTCTAACCTAGCCCATCGCTTAGTTTGCATTAGTCCAGATTACATATTGGAGCTCACTTTTCATTGTAAGGCTGTCCAGTAGAAAGGTATTTACTTATAATTAGGTCATGATGGTCTCTATGAGCAGGACACAAAGCAGGAAGGCTTACAGATGCTCTTTTTACAATAGGTGGCCAAAGACTAACCTCTATAAGGTTGGAGAATTGTTCCACTGACACATACTTTTATGTTTTTAATAGCTTTAAAGAAAAAAAACTCTGCATGTAAATTATTTGAATGCTTCCTACTTCATCATTTTGTAATGCCAATTCTGCTATTTAGCAGAGCCAGAACTAGAGGTAGGGAGAAGCATGTGCCTAGGTCACAAACAGAGGATTTTTTTTAAATGATTTCCTCTTCTCTCCTCGTGCTGTGCTGAGCCCACTCTCTTATTCACCCTCTCCTATAGCTTGGCATTTCTGAAATAATGAATGGGTAAGCGAGAGCAGGCAACTGAGTGGGAGAGCAATTTAGGCTATCTTAGCAGAAATACCAATCACATCATTACCATGGAATCTACCATAAAAACCTATGCTGAAAAAAAACCCTCGGTGTATTTAAAACCTCTGAAGGTAAATGTATTTCAGTGCAGAACTGGCTGATGGATGCTCCCTATACTTTATATCCAGTTTCTATAATTTTCACTGCACACAGAAATTAGATGTCTTCTGTATAATAATTAACCTTACTATGTAAAGGTAGGCATTCAGGAATTAGAGTGTTATAAATATCATACATTATCTGTGAAAAATATGAGTAATATTTAATTGGATCTGTTGTAATTAATCCTTGTAATAAAACTACGCTCTTGGACAACCTGTTGAAATGACAGACTGTACAAAATTTTCTTGTGTAAATAGGAGTTGTACTTCCATTAGTCCTCTTCTCTGTTAAACCAAAACTTTAGATTATAAAATGGACAAAATGTTCTCATTAGAAATCTGAAAAAAATGACCCTTGGGAATTCAAGTAGCCACCAAAAATGATGCTCTTCAATAAGATATATAAATGAACAGGCACACTTGATTTTTATCTTAAATATGTTCATTTATACTTTAACAGAAAATAGATCTAGAATTTAAAAAAATTAGGCCTGTCCTATATAATATGAAGTTTTGATATATGACTGTAGAGTGGTTTGTGCAAGTAATAAATGTTGAAATTACAATCTGAAATAGTCTAAACTCTGCTGTAAATGTGGAGTGGTTTAACGGGAGAACAGAAAATGACTCTTAGGCCTGTCTTACATTATCTTAAGTCCTGATAAATGACTCCAAAGCAGAGCTAGTTGGAACTGTTCAAATTAGAGAAACAGAAAATTGCTATTAGCGGTGGAAATTACAAAGTGAAATTTTTTCGTTACAATATAGGAATAGAATTTTTAATGAAGACAGAAAATAAGGACTGTCACAGATTATATCAAGATTGATATATTACTCTGTTGGGGCGCTTGGAGAAACTGGTAAAATTACAGACTTGACAAATCATGTCTATACTTTAGTTGAAAATGGGAAAAGATTTTAGAGTGAACGCAAAAAAAATATGGAAGGCTTGTCCTTTAGTAAGGAATTGAAGATAATGTAGAGACGTGCTATGATTTTTTAGTTAACTTGTTCATGAATGACTTAGGGGAGGGTATTGTAAGTAATGTATCAGTATTTGCAGATAACACAAAACTATCCAGCCCAATTGGTTCCGTCCAAGATGTGGCATCCTTGCAGCGGGATCTTGATAGACGGGCAAACTGGGCAGCTAAGTGGCAAATGAGATTCAATGTTGATAAATGTAAAGTAATGCCCCTGGATGTAAAAATATTCAAGCCACTTATAACCTTAATGGGACTGCACTGGGCAAATCCATTATGGAAAAGGACCTTGGAGTCCTTGTAGATGATAAACTTGGCTGCAGCAAGCAATGCCATTCAGCAGCATCAAGGGCAAATAAGGTCTTGAGCTGTATTAAAAGGGAAGGGGTCATTCTTCCACTGTATAGAGCACTGCTAAGGCCCCATCTAGAATGTGCCATACAGTTTTGGTCCCCAGTGCTCAACAGGACGTTATTGTATTAGAGAAGGTACAGAGAAGGGCAACTAAGCTGGTAAAATGTTTAAAAGGATTTTTTCACGCTGGAGAAGAGGTGCTTAAGGGGTGATAAGATAACTATGTATAAATATATAAGGTCATAATATAATACTCTCTCTAATGCTTTATTTACCAGTAGATCTTTCAAGCTTTCCATTTTGGAGTCAGGAAGGAAGTTTTCCCCCTCTGAGGCAAATTGGAGAGGCTTCAGGTGGGTTTTTTGCCTTCCTCTGTATCAACTGGCAGTTAGGCAGGTTAAGAAAAAGAGTTAAAAGGCTGAACTTGATGGAGGTGTGTCTTTTTTGGACCTAACTTGCTATGTAATACTATGATTAACAATTGAAATTAAAAGACTTACTGAAACCTACATTTTTTGGAGAACAGGTGTCAGGTACAATAGATCACTGCAGAGCAATGCTTGCATTCATTTCCAGATGAAAAAAAGGATGCTAGACTGTTTCTATCTTGACTTCAGGTATAATTTTAAAAATACATTTTGACACATGATTAAAAAGAGAGGCAAATTTAATATATTCTCTGCTGCTAGTTATTACAGGTTTTAATATACATACATTTTTTACGGACACACAAATAAATGACTGGCCAGAGAGTTCAGTAGGAACAACCCTCATGAAAACCTATCCCTCTCCTCAGCTTCCCGCCTCACTGTCCCCGTTTTACTGTTCTGTAGCTTTTAAAGCAAAGGGCATCCAGGGTTAAGTTTATTTATTGAAGTCTGAAGACATGTAACAATTGTCAGTAGGAAAGATTTCAACAACTTCTTTTTTTTACACATGAAAATGTTTTAGTGGCAGAAATTCACAGCACTGAAACTGTTTTGTACTCCTATTGTGAAAATGTCAGTTACACATTTTAGCCTATTTGTTCTTTATTTGGGACAGAGAACTGGTTATGCCATTTGTGGCTTTGCAAACAATGAAATAGAAATGCTTAACTCTTCCATCTCTTGCTTCACCACTTTCACTTAACCTTCCCCCCTCACGTTGTTTGTTTACTTGAGCCTGCAGAGCTCTTTTTGTAAGGTACAGCAAAAATGATCTACAAACCCCCCAGTGCGGTTGAAATCCAACAGAAATATGTTAGAGGATGCACCGCAAAGGGCCTTTTTATTCAGCTTTAAGATTAAGGGGGTTATTTACCAAACTCCAAAATTTTCTTTTTTATGAAAATCACTCCAAACAAATCCACACCGACTCCCCCCCCCTCTATTTATTAATAAAATGTCACCAATTTATCTTGTGCGGGAAAAGTCACGATATATCATAAAAAAAATCCAAACCCTACGATTTTTTCATAAATCACCTAAAAGCTACAATTTATTCAGAAAGCCAGCACAAATCAGAAAATCTTGCAATTGTTTATGGGACGTCTGCCATTTTAAAATGAATTGAAGTACTTTTTTCATCTGACTTTTAGTGTTTGGCCACACTGGGCGTTTTGGGGAGATTTGGTCACCTGGCGACTAATCGCCTTGTCTTTGCAGTGACCCATCGCCTTCTCTGACTCTGCACCGGCTAAAATGAATAAACGCCGTCGCTAATCACACGCAGATATTCGTTTTCCGAAGTCACCCGAAGTTTCCTCGTGAGGCAACTTCTGGTGACTTTGGAAAACGAATCACCGCATGTGATTAGCGCCGTCGTTTTTTTTCAGGGAAGGCATTTGGGGAGATTGGTTGTCGCAAAGACGAGGCAATTAGTCACCAGGCGACCAAATCTCCCCAAAACGCCCAGTGCGGCCTAACCCTTAACACCGCATCTCATGGGGTACGAACGAACGGGTGGCAACCGGGAAACAATTCTTCCAGAGTGGAACCAAATATAGGGTAAAAATTCGTCTTTATTGATCCAAATTAAAACCATGTGTACAAGCGGGCAGGAAGAGTAGCATGACGCGTTTCGTGACCAATATGTCACTTCATCAGAAGCTAACCCTTAACACCATTGGACATCTGGAAAAATCTATTTTTTTCCTCCAAAAAAATGGTATTTTCCCCTTAATAAATAACCCCCTAAGTTTTTACTGGAATTGAGGAAATTGCAGATCTCAAATTCTTTAAAAATCAAATTTTTCAAGATTTAAAAGACAAAAAAAAAATCAAAAAAAATGTAATGAAAGAATTTGGAAGTTAAAACATGAAGCTTCTATGAATGTCAATAGTAGGTGTAATTTCAACATTCAAAATGAAGGGAGCAATGCAATTTTTATTGAAACAGTTTTATTCTGCAAATTAAAGCAAACAGTATTTCCTATCTGAGTTTTTCAAAAATATGGCGGCAATCATATAAAAAATATATTGCTTAATCACAATAGAAAAATATAGGTCAGCTTAATGAATAATCAGTACAGACAGATTGAGAAAAATGCATTTGAAAAGAAACAAATGCATTATAGGAGAGAGTGGGTCAATTTCAGCATCTAAATTATTCTCAAGCAATAAGTAGGCAGAGTGCTGGTTTCAGCATATCAATGATTCTGCTATTCAAATGAGAATAAATATATTTTGGGGTAGGAAGCTCTGTTATAATAAATGGGATCAAGTAGTGATTATAGGATTTGTCACTTTATATCAGAGTTTCCTGGCAGACCAATTTGAAAAACAAGCATTTGTTTTAAAATGCTTTTCCTATTATTTCTAAAAAAGGCTAATTCTGTAATTTCATATACTTTTAACAAAAAAAAAGGCATCTACAAAAGAGTCAGCAGGACCATATTAGAAAAGCTTGCAATGTCAATATATTAAAGATGACAGTAAATTAAACTATCACTTAAGAATAGATGTTCCAAACCTGGACAATTTTAAGGGCTCATTATGCTTTAATGCATATTGAAAAGCATCAATCATACATATATTTTAATCCAATTTGAGGCTTTTTTTCTGTGGCTATATAACCAGTTTAGAGTCTTTTTCCCTTTTTGCCATTTATTGTATAGTATTTAAACAATCAGTGTAGCCAAACTGTCTGCAGCTTTCTCCCAGGGGAAAAAATAAGCAGAAAAGAATTATCAATCACAAGGGTTATTTGGAGAGGCAGACATTGAGGGTTTGAATTAGGGCATACAGTAAGAGACACAGGACAAGGCCTTTTTTTTGCCAAAGTCTAATCTTTTGTGTTTAGGAATAGACAGTGGAGAGGTCATAGATGTTTTCTTTAAAGGGAATTGCTTGCACAATTTATTCCAAAGTTTATCTTGGATTAATCTTAATGTACAATAACACAACTGACTAGGTCTAGGCAGGGAAAATCAACATCCCACTGTACTTACCCAACTAACTCCCCTGGTCCTATTTAAACAAAAATAATGGTGTGAGAGTCCTTACAAGTACCACCCAATACAACCATCTGGGTCTAATGGACTGATTTGCCACCACCTAAATATACCTGTATTGCAGAGAACAGTAACCTAACCATTCATACTATGAAATTCCTCTGGCCGGGTGGGAGGAATGTTTCCCAGCAGTGAAACATCGGAGTTGAAGGACTTCTGGCCAATGGTGCGTTTCTAAATAATCCTTCCTTTGATGCAAACATCACTCCTTTCCTTTCTAGCTTAATCAGCAACTCCTATTCTATGCAGTGCTACTATTTTGATGGTCTTTTACAGTATTTGGTAAATAAAGCAACAATTCAGCACACTCTTTTTATAATCATGTGTGGTATCCCTGAATTCAATAAATTATCCAGGAGTGACAAGAATTTGTAATTTTTTTTGTACAAATTTTTGGTGAAAAACACATTTTACAGTAATATTTTCAATAAAATATTAATATATTTAATATAGTTTTTTTTATTTTATGTCCTCTGCCTGAAAGAGCTGCAATGCTTAATTTACTTTAATGGAGTATCTGCAAAAGGATTATTATTATTATTATTATTATTATTAATAACATGTATTTATATAGTGGCAACATATTGCGTAGCACTGTAAAGTAAATATGATTACACAACTAAATCACATGAATTCTATACATAGAACATATGGAATTACATACATCACAATCAATACCGGTACAAAAGGTGAGGAAGGCCCTATGCAGAAAGAGCTTACACTCTAAAGGGAAGGGAGTAATACACAAGGTGTGGGCAAGATCAAATTAAGTGGGTGAGAAATGTGGTACTGTATGTGGTGTTGCATTTGGTAGTTAAGCAGAGTGATGGTAGGCTTCTCAAAAGAAGTGCGTTTTCAGAGATTTCTTGAAAGCAGAAAGGTTGGGAGAAAGTCGGACAGACCGTGGGAGAGAGTTCCAGAGAATAGGTTCAGCCCTTGCAAAGTCTTGAATGCGAGCATGTGAGGAGGTAATGAGAGAAGAGTTGAGTAGCAGGTCAGTAGAGGAGCGTAGTAAGCAGTTGGGTGAGTATATAGAGATGAGTACAGAGATGTAGGGTGGGGCAGATTTATGAAGTGCTTTGAATGTCAGGGTCATTCATTTGAATTTGTTTCTGAAAGGTAGCGGAAGCCAGTGCAGGGATTGGCAGAATGGCGAGGCAGAGGAGGAGAGGTTGCTGAGGTGTATGAGCCTTGCAGCAGTGTTCATTATGGACTGGAGAGGTGACAGTCTCTGGAGGGGAAAGCCAATTAAAAGAGAGTTACAGAAGTCTAGACGTGATTTGACCTGAGAGTGAAGAAGAATTTTGGCAGCATCTTGAAAAGATAGGAGGAGAAGATGTCACTCCTTTGTAGGAGACACTGAAGGAACGATTGGTGATGTAAGAAGAGAACCAGGACAGGGCTGTGTCACGAAGGCCAAGCGAATGGAGGGACTGGAGGAGGAGAGGGTGATCTACAGTGTCAAATGCAGCTGAGCGATCAAGCAGTATTAGTAGTGAGAAATGATTGTTGGCTTTAGTGGTTAAAAGGTCATTAGTTAGTCGGGTGAGGGCAGTTTCAGTGGAGTGTTGTGGCTTAAAACCAGATTGTAGGGGGTCCAGCAGGTTATTGTCAGAGAGGAATGAGGTTAGTCAGTTGAAGAATAGGCGCTCAAGTTGTTTAGAGATGAAAAGTAGCAGAGAGATAGGTTGTCAAGATTGGAGGGATCAAGAGAGGGATTTTTCAGAATGGTATTGACAAGAGCATGTTTTAGTTGAGAAGGAAACAGTCCAGTTGAGAGTGAAAGATTAAATAGGTGAGTTAAGGCTTTGATTAGACAAGGATTGGTATTGCGGAGAAGTTTTGAGGGAATTGGATCAAGCGGGCAGGTGGTAAGGTGAGAAGAGGCCAAAAGCTTTGAGACTTCCTCATCAGTGACAGGGGTGAAGGAGCACAGGAGAGACTGGGGAGTGTGGAGGGAGGGTGGTGGAAGTCTAGGGGGGTTGAGTAGTGTAATGTCCCTTCTGATAGTGTCAATTTTGTTTTTGAAGTGCTCAGCAATATCTTGAGCAGAGACAGATGTGCACGGAGCTGGTGGAGAAGGGGGAAAGGAGAGTGTTAAAGGTGGAGAAAAGTTGTGCTGTTTTTTTTAGAAAGGAAGTTAATGAGTGAAGTAAAGTATGTTTGTTTGGCTTGGAAGAGGCTGATGTTATAGGAGCGCAGGGCAGATTTGTAGCTCCAAAAGTCTGATTCTGAGCGGGATTTGCGCCAGCGACGCTTAAGTGCTCAAGTGGTAAATATGAGATCCAGAGCATTACCACTGGAGTGAGAAGGGGAGTCTGAGCACAAAGATAAGCCTAGGGAGGAGGTTAGTGAAAGAAGTCTAGAGACAGAAGTTAATGTTGTTAACGGGTATATTAAAGTCACCTAATATGATGGATGGGATGTTATATGAGAGAAAGTAAAGAAGCCAGGCAGCAAAGTTGTCCAGAAATTGTGCATTTGGTCCTGGTGGTCGATATATGACAGCAATGCAGAGTGAAACAGGAGAAAAGAGCCTATTGCAGTGAGCCTCAAATGAGGAGAAGGATAGGGAAGGAACAGGTGGAAGAACTTTAAAAGTACAGCGGGGAGAGAGAAGCAAACCTACCCCACCTCCAGGTCTGTTACCAGGTCTGGGAGTATGAGTAAGGTGTAGGCCCCCATAGGACAGGGCAGCAGGTGAGGCAGTGTCAGTAGGAGAGAGCCAGGTTTCAGTAAGCGCAAGTAGGTTAAAGGAATTTGCAATGAATTGGTCGTGTATAGCGGTGAGTTTGTTGCAGACAGATCTGGCATTCCAGAGAGCACAGGAAAGATTAACTGGGTTTTTGGGTATAGGAGTAAGAGTTCTGTAGTGTTTGAATTTGCACCGGAGAGAAGGAGCTTGTGGCCGTGATATAACTGGGATGGGGTAAGGGCCAGGGTTTGGGGAAAAGTCCCCGCATGCCAGCAATAGAAAGGAAAGATAGACTAAGTGAGAGCGGGATTTGTAAGTTCTTAGTTTGTATGAAAAAGAGGAGTTTCGTGGAATAGCTAAACAGAGTGCTTTATAAACTACATGTAAGGAGAAGAGATTAGAGAGGCTGAGATTTGTATAGAACTGGGACTTCATGGGGGAGGTAGTGAAAAATGTTTTATGAAGCATGAGAGTAAAAGGAGGAGAAATACAGGATAAAGCATGTTTGGAGTAATAAGTAACAAACTGGCAGGTACAAACAAATCTGTGTTCTTCTTATCCCAGCTGGTTCAAAGATAGAAGATAATCCGGTTCCTTTTGCCTTGTCAATGCCTTGTCCAACTGCCTTGTATAACTGCCGTTTAAGCACTTGTGAAATATTAGCACTTAGCAAATGTTAGCACTTGTGCCATGCCCCAGGCACGAGTGCCATCCGCAATACTGGGTCTGAATTTATATGTAGCTAATTGGGAAAACCAGAGCCTAATTGACTAATTAATCAATTAACCAGCTAGCAAAGGGCAGAGTTTTACAGACACCAGAAAAAGGTTTAAACTGAATAGGAATTTATATGTGTTCAAATTTGGATAGCTGGATAAAATGGTAGTGTAGTGTCCCGCTTTTTCTATTGACCTACCTTGATAAGTATGCTGTTTGTAATTCTACTATTTACTAACTCAAGACAGTAATCTGTTGATATTTGGGGTCACCGTGTCAGTTATAATAAGTACAAATGTGTACAGAGTGCAATAACTCTTGGCAAAGGTATAGCATTCAGTGAGAGCTCTTTATGGCTTTAAGTGAATATTTTATAATGGATTATTGCTGAAATGTGTCAGGTCCAGCCAGGTGCAGTCTTATGCAGTAAATTGAATATATTTAGATCTGTACTTTGAGATGACATTTTTTGGAACTGTGCAAGCTCAGCAAATTACTCTGTGGGTTCATTTATTGTAAGAATGACATGAAGCTGATTTCCAGGTTCTCTATATTATTAGTATTTGTTAGTGTGAGTTTGTGTATCTGTAGTGCTTTTGTCAGAGGGTGACACTGCTCTAAAACCAAGGACTAGTGTATGCCTAGAGTCCAGTTTCTGGGTCTTTTAATTTCCCCATATTTCAGGCATAGAAACTGAAGGTTTTAGCTATTTGAAGTAGGTGCTCACTGTGCCTGAATAGCTACAGCTGTGTCTAATTTCTTTGTGCTGAATGGTTAAAATTAACATAATCATTAGAATTTCACTTTACACTTGCAAGCAACTAAATATGCAAATACTTAGTTATATATTCACATTGTTAATATATAGGTTCTAATGATTTTGGAGCTAGGTACAGATTTCCATTGCAGAAATGTATTAGTGTCGTACGGGAAGATTAGATTAATTTCATATTCAGTGTCTGAACAGAAGCTATAAAATTATTTTTACAGATTAGTAAAATCCCACCGTAGATTTTTAGTGAAACAGTATTAAATCAAATGTGAATAACTGGCTGTGCAAAAATGTGGGTAGCTTTTTGCTCATTTTAATGCATATAACTGTTCAATACGGATTACTTGCAGCACCAAAGTGGTTGGATTAGCCTTGAACTTCATAGGCAGGTGTGTCGAATCATAAGAAAAGGTATTTAAGATGGCTAATTGCAAGTTGTGCTTCTGTTTGACTCTCCTCTGAAGAGTGACAGTATGGGATCCTCAAAGCAACTCTCTCATAAGATCTGAAAACAAAGATTGTTCAGTATCATGGTTTAGGGGAAGGCTACAAAAAGCTATCTCAGAAGTTTAAACTGTCATTTTCAACTGTAAGGAATGTAATCAGGAAATGGAATGCCCCAGGCACAGTTGCTGTAAAACCCAGGTCTGGCAGGCCAAGAAAAATACAGGAGCGACATATGCGGAGGATTGTGAGACTGGTTACAGACAACCCAAAGATCACCTCCAAAGACCTGCAAAAACATCTTGCTGAAGATGGTGTATCTGTACATGGTTCTACAATGATGAGAAAGAAGCCCTTTCTGCACTCACGCCACAAACAGAGTCGCTTGTTGTATGCAAAAGCTCATTTAGACAAGCCACAGTCATTTTGGAACAAAGTGCTTTGGACTGATGAGACATAAATTGAGTTATTTGGTCATAACAAGAAGCACTTTGCATGAAGAAAAACACGTTCAGGGACTAGGGCCCTTGTTAAAGTCGAGGGTGGGATGAATTCAACCCAATATCAACAAATTCTTCAGGATAATGTTCAAGCATCAGTTACAAAGTTGAAGTTACGCAGCGGTTGGATATTCCAACAAGACAATGACCCTAAACACACTTCAAAATCTACAAAGGCATTTATGCAGAAGGTGAAGTACAATATTCTGGAATGGCCAGTCCCCCGCCTTGCAATATCATCAAAAAGCTATGGGATGATTTGAAGCAGGCTGTCCATGCTCGGCAGCCATCAAATTTAACGGAACTTGAGAGATTTTGTATGGACGAATGGTCAAAATACTACCATCCAGAATCCAGACACTCATCAAAGGCTATAGGAGAAGTCTAGAGGCTGTTACGGTTGCAAAAGGAGGCTCAACTAAGCATTGATCTACTGTAATATCTCTGTAGGGGTGCCCAAATATATGCACCTGTCTAATTCTGTTATGATGCATATTTTCTGTTAATCCAATTAACTTTATGTCACTGCTGAAATACTACTGTTTCATAAGGGCATGTTATATATTAAAGGGAAGTTGCTACTTTGAAAGCTCAACCAATGATAAACAAAACTCCAATGAATTAAGAGGGGTTTCCAAACTTTTTCAAATGACTGTATATATATATATATATATATATATATATATATATATATATATATATAAATTATTTCCTTATAACTGGTGCTCAATGATCTGTTATAATTGATGTTTTGTAATGTAATTTCTATCACATGACTAACTGAAACATAGTTACATAGTTAAATCAGATTGAAAAAAGAAAAAAATTCATTAACTTCAACCCCTCCAAATGAACCCCAGCACACATACCTACATACAAACATACTTACACCCACACACACCCCTCCATATACTAACATAAGCTGCAATCATCCAAGCCCCTCCTTGTTATAAAATATGAGGATATTAAAAGTCACCTTGGAGCTACATGACCTGAAAAAATAACTTGGCCCTGTGCCTTTATATGATCATGAACGTCTTGTTCCTTGCTTGACGTATAATATTCTATCTATCTATCTATCTATCTATCTATCTATCTATCTATCTATCTATCTATCTATCTATCTATCATATCTATCTATTATATCTATATTAAATATTGCATAGTTTGTCTTTTTTTTTAATTGAATCATCCATCTTTCTGCAATGCACAGATCTGGTTAATGTACTGTAGGCATCTCTAGAGTTAATAATATTTCCTAGTTCTGGTCCTATGCTCCTGCTTACAAAGCTTGTTTGTAGTTCTGAAAAATGCTGTAGAGGAGATTTTGATTCAGAAGTCTTACCCTTTCTCTAAAAATAGGACCAGTTTTGTCATGTCTCTGCTATGTTTCATTAATAAAAGTCTAGTGAAGACAAGAAAAAAATGAGCGCAAGGTTTACAAATGAATGACCTTTTAATATTCAGATTTAGATCAATAAAGGACTCTCTTGAATATCAACTGAAAACAGAAACTGCTAAACATGAATAAATCCTCTTAAATACAAATAAAACCTGTCTTCGGTATAATCAATCCAAGGATATGTTTATGTGAGTAAAATTAATTCCATTTAATTCTTTATAAATCTAAATCTATATATGGTTCATTGTGAGTGTGTCTCCAACAATCATTGGCCATGTGGTCATTTTAAGTGAGTGATTTTGTAGAGCAGAGAGGTTGCCGTCAAATAGACTTCTGGTACATAAATGAATCAATGGATTCCATTTGTCTACACAGCAAGTACCTATGTATGTTATTTTGCAAAATACCAGGAAGATGTTCACTATATGTGCATTTGAATTAGGTGTAAAGAGACTAAATTTTCAAATTACAAGTTTTACAAGTTTCAGTGAATGTGTGAATTTTGGTTTTGTGTCACATCTCATCCGTGCACAGATATACAGTATTTCCTTATTGGGGAAGCAAAGTCTTTGATATAAATATTGATATTATATATGGAGTAAATTGTAAATTACATGACTTTATTAATAACTTTTTTAATTCAAGATGGGTGTGTATTTCAATACATCCCATTCAGCTCAGAAAGCAGTCCCTGGTGGATAGTAGGTATTGTTATTGTTGCTGCATGGCCTATTGTTCTTAAATAATAATCGAGCTGCAACTGTAGAATATGATATATATATATATATTTATGTCACAGCCTGAATACACTATAAACAAGGAAAATGCCATTACATATATGGTCACACAATCCATGGTGGGGAGGAGGGGGATTATTTTCAAGGACAGATGGAAGGCAGGGATATTATGAACTATTATTATATGAGAGTTGCTCACTTTTTTAGTATATCTAACCTACTGGCACCTACAGTATCTGTTGTTATTGTGTTTATTCCCTAAAACAACAATATTGGGGGGTTACCTAGTTGCATTCCTTCTTATAAAATGTGTTTGCATGCACTAATTGTTTACTTATCATTAGTGAGGCTCTGACTGATTACAAAATATCAATTATCTCATTTCAAAATGACAGCAGAAACCTAAGCTATGATGTTGGGAGGATTTTAGAGCACTCGTAACTTCAGAGCGGAGGTCTGAGACAGAAGACAAGTGGCGCCATGATTTACCTGTCAGTGCAGAAGTTGTTCTGCTAACAGCAGATTCAATAAATAGACATGATGGAGAGGCTGGCTGCATTGCACTCACTCATCAAAATGTATTTTATAAATGATTTTAATAATTTATACTGGGATCAGTTTATAAGAGAACAAGACTGCAGTTTCTTTGGGAAACTATTTGTTTTTAACCCGATCCTTTAACAGATTGGATAAGATTTGCATGGAAATGTATAAATCATATTCATCCTTGATAATATAAACACAGAGATGTGTGTGTGTTATGTGTCACATTGTTTATTTGTAGGGAAAGACTATTAAACGCTATGTAATAATATAATATAGCACAATTCTCAAACTTGCAAAAGGGCTCCATTTGCTACAGAAAATAACAGATGCACCATAAACCTGTGCAGTAAAGCTTTATGTAGATAATAAATGAATGGAAATCAGTGTATAGAATTTGTTGTATGATATTTTCTACCCTCTTACTCTTCAACAGAGTCACTGTTCAAGGAATAATTAAAAAACAAACAATTATAATATAACATAAGTAAAGGATTTATTAACCTGAATGCTTGGAACCTGGGGTTTTTAAGATAAGGAATATTTCTATATATATAATTTGACCCCCCCATCTGCTAAAAATTCTTTAATCATTAAATAAACCTATTAAATTGTTTTGCCACCTATGTGTTTTCATGCAACTTATTTAGAATCCAGTACAAGGTACTATTTTAGAATTTGAATTGTTTGCTTAAAATGGCCTTCCTGTTATTTGGAGCTTTCTGGACAACATGTTTCTTTGTAAGGGCTCCACTCTAATCTCAATGATTTACAATCTTTGCTCAACCTTTTACTGTTTTTAGAAAAGGTCCGTTAGCATTTCCACAAGGATGTCAAGCAGAGTATCTTACAAATGGGCGTGAATAGCACAAGGCAGTAGAACTAAAAAAAACATATATTTTAAGACATTTGGACATTTCAGTTAGTATTTTACTGCAGCAAATAAGGATAGAATTACTCTCTCTCTCTTTCTCTTTCTATCACTCGCTCTCTCTCTCTTTCTCTCTCTCTCTATATATATATATTAGTTCAAAGACCCGCACACCACTTCTGTGTTTAGTTCATTTTTATTGTGCATATCACACACACACATATATATATATATATATACAGTATATATATATATATATATATATATATATATATATATATATATATATATATATATATATATATATATATAGTGAATAAAGTACCCCCTCTTGTAAAATATAAGGATATTATAAGTTACTGAGGAGTTTCATGACCATATAAAAACATGAGGTCAAAGGCTGAGTGTTTTTATACAAGTCATGGAACTCCAAGGTAACTTCTAATATCCCCATATTTTGCATCTGGGGTTCTTTATTTATTATAATACACAAGTTTGAGTGAGTCGTGACAGAAATAACATCAGAACTCACCGTTTATAACTGATGACATCAGAACTCACCGTTTATAAGGATATAATTTACAGGATATTCATGAATTTTGTGTATTATATATATAAAGTATATATATATATATATATATATATATATATATATATATATATATATATATATATATATATATATATATATATATATATATACTAAACAAGTTAGCCCCAGCACTCTCAATATATAACCCTCTGAAAAAATATTCTTGCACAACTGAACTGTCACTTTCTTAAAAAAGACACTTTTAATTACAAAGTTTGTACAAAGCATGTGTCAGTCCTATCCTAAGTGAAAAAAATAAAGTGTTCCATTTGGGGGAAGACAGACCATACTTGCTTTTCTCTTTATTTAGCATGATCTCTTCCAAAGACACCATTAGGCGGGGGTTGGGAGAGCGAGCATTTAAGGAGAGAGCCACCTCCCCAAAATATAATATAGTTTTTTAAAAACTAAACAAGCTGAAATGCCACTCCTCACCTTTCTTATTGGGTGCACGTGGGCAAGGTTTACTTTACATACTAAACAAGTTAGCCCCAGCACTCACAATATATAATCCCCAGAAAAAATATTCTGAACTGTAACTTTCTTAAAAAAAGACACTTTTAGTTACAAAGTTTGTACAACCACTCTCGACAAAATCTATTTGTATGCATCATACTTCACGAAGGATCCGCACTCTCAGGACTTATAAAATAAAATAATCATTTATTAACAGAACTTCAATCTGATTATTAAGTTCTGTTAATAAATGATTATTTTATTTTATAAGTCCTGAGAGTGCGGATCCTTTATATGGGTAAGGTATTTAATTTTATTGTATTATTTTGTGACATTATTATAATATCATAGATATCATTTAATTTGAAATGTGTAATGGGGAACATACGAAGTGTCTTGTTTGTCACAGTTTTCCTTGCAACCCATCAGTATGTTTTCGTATTCAAATATAATAGATGAAAAACTGTTGACAATGCATGTTAATCAACCTGCAGAACACCTTTATAGTGTTCATCAATAAAGGTGTTCTGCAGTATATTACTGCATATTAGCAACTGTTTTTCATCTATATTTAAATGGCTAATGGGGTAGAGGAATGAAGGAACAAGAAGACGGGCGGAAGAGGTTTGAAAATTTAGGCCTAAGAAGTTTTCCAGCACTAGTTTCTTATTAATGCTAAGTCTGTCTTTTGACTCCTCTAGTTTTATTGTAAATATCTTTGCTTGTGTCCATCTCCTATATTAGTGATGGATTTAAGGCACTCAGTTATTCCTCTCTACAGTGAGTATTACTTGCCTGATCCATTAAATATAGGGTAGGGTATGGTGTTTTTCTTCCAGTAGAAGAGATCTATAAGGAAGAGGACTTACTTCAAAGAGGATAGACAATTAGCATGGACATATTTACCCATATAGTCAGAATGAGTGAATCTCATTATCAGAAAATAAAATGTAAGTTTGACATAATGTTGCAATAGCAGCATAATAGCTACATAACAGATTGGCTTTGGGGAACAACATTGAACATGTTCTTAGGTGCAGCACTAGAAGCTTAGGTGTAGTAACTTGTTTCAACACTGTGTTAAGATCATAATTATTGCTTAAACAAAGTCAAAAGTTAGACTTTGCACATTACAGGGCATATTTATTAAGGGTCAAATTTTGAAGTGACAGGAGTTTTTTTGAACTCCCATAACTTCGAAATTCGAATAACAAATAGACCAACCGCAATTTATTTAAAAATTCAACGTTTTTTCAGCAGGTGAATAGGCCGTAATCGTTCGAATCGAAGTAACATCGTATTTGATCGAATTCAATTCAAAGTTTTTTCAAAACCAATTGACATCCCCCATAGGCTAAAACATCAATTCGAAAGACTATATAAAGGACAAGGTAATAAAAAGCATGGACATTAAGGAGAAGGAAACCCCTCCCACCTCCCCTGTGTTGCCCCTCCTCCCCCCTGGCCTACCTGTCCCCCCGGGCAAATGCCCCTAACTTGTTACTCACCCCTCTGCGCAGGTCCTTTCCACGGAGTTCACAGTCGCAATCTTCTCCCACGCGGTCTTCTTCCTGCTTTGACCGGCGTCTTCTGGCGCATGCGCAGTAGGAGCATTTTCAGGTAGGGATCTACTGCGCATGCGCCGAATGTCAAGTGTAAATCGGAAAACTTTGTGACATTCGGCGCATGCGCAGTAGATCCCTACCTGAAAATGCTCCTAATGCGCATGCGCCAAAGCAGGAAGAAGACCGCGTGGGAGAAGATGGCGCCTGTGAACTCCGTGGACAGGACCTGCGCAGAGGGGTGAGTAACAAGTTATGGGCATTTGCCCGGGGGAACAGGTAGGCCAGGGGGGAGGAGGGAGGGGGGCAACACAGGGGAGGGGGAGGGGTTTTGTGCTCAGGGGGTTTCCTTCTCCTTTAAAAGGGTATATAAGGAAGCTTACCGCTTTCCATATGGGGTCCGGGTGCTCAAGCTCCAAGCCCTCAGCAGGGGGAGAAAATGCATACAAAACCTGAAAAATAGAGCTGCCACTACTCCGACACCCCAAAAATATGATCAAATTGAGTCCAGGAGTCTCAAAATATTTGTAAAGTAGTACAAAAAAGCTTTATTACATCTTGTATAAAAAATAAAAGCCTGACGCGTTTTGTGTCCCCACAGGACACTTAATGATAATCAGCCTACGATTAAGTGTCCTGTGGGGACACGAAACGCGTCAGGCTTTTATTTTATATATTATATAATATTTATGAGAAAATATATATTGCTATATTTAACAAACAACTACTTCCTATGTAACCTTAACATAATAACATCTGACTGAAAGGCAGGAAACAGGAGGTGGTGCTGGAACTAGTGATGGGCGAATAAATTCGCCTAACACAAATTTGTGGCGAATTTCCGTTTTTTGCTGGCGGCGAATAAATCAGTGATACTGCCGCGAAAATTCGCATGCGTCAAAAAATTTTGGACGCCCATTGACTTTAACGTCTGCGTTGAAATTGACACGAGTGACTTTTCTGACATGCGTCCAAAAATTTTTGACGCAGGCGACAATTTTCGAGTATCATGTTTTTTTTACAGTTTTGCTCCGTTTCGCGAATTTCGCTTCAAATTCGCAAATTTTTCTGCTAAATGGGAGAAATTTGCCCATCACTACCGGGAACTCCACTGCTCTGCATTTTAGGGTCAGAGTTTTTTTTTCATGGGCTTTTTTCTGACAAATTTACAGTGCGGGGAGAGAGAGGGGGAAATGGCAGGCAGTTAAGAGGGGCTTTTGTTACTGGGAGGTCTCTGCTGGCATTCCACTATGTGTCTAAAAGCAGGGGCTAGCTCTAAGAAACCAACACAACCTTTTTTGGACATACATACGCCTGACATACCCCTTACGCCTATGCTATGCTGGTCTTATGAGCAGAGCCCACTGACATTATAATTTACTTTGTGTGAACGGCATTGCTTGCTTTTCCCCTACTAATGTGGAAATTATGGGCTATAAAATGCTGCCAATCCAGCATAAAAATCAAAACAATGACATAGCAATAATATTTATGATGCTTTTATAATGCCAACAGTTATGTAGCACTATACATTAACCTTCCAGTGTATGTACATGTAAAAGTCAACAAATGAAAGCGAGGATGGAGCAGACCTGGTTCTTATGGTTTTTATATAAAAATAATGTAACGAAATTTTGCTGAGATTGTGCACATTTTGTGTTAAATTCCATCAAGCTAGTGAACAATAAAACGAAAAAAGGCATATGTAGTCATAAAGTTTTATTTTAGAACCTGATAAAAATCTGCTATGATCAGTAATGAAACATTTCTCCATAACCATACAGCAATGTATTACTCAATGTACATGCCTATAAATTAAACACATTCACTGGAATTTCTTTTCTTATCTGAAAGATTCACAATGCTCCGTATTAACAAAGAGATGGTGTATTCATTCTCTTTCAGGATAAAGAGAAAGGTTTAATGCTTTATTCAAGCATTCAAAGAATCTGTCTGGTGAAACTGTCAGTTTGCCCCCTGTGCTGCTCAACCAGTTGTCTGTCATGAATCTCTCAGTGGACAGAAATCATGGTGCCTGGAGATTGTATATCTTTTCCCAAATGGAGTGCCCAAGTGCTGGCTGCCATTCTTTGCTTGACAGGTTGTGTAGGTGATTACATCAAGAGATTGTATTCCGGGTTACCATTGGGGCCAGGTGTCATTCTTTAGGTAAGAGTGTTAAAACTTTTGTCAGGGTCTATTCCTCTTGTTTCACTTAACATCAACTCACCTTTTGGTATTAAAAAGAAAAATACAAACTGATAAGAATATCCCCAGGCATATTTTTTTATCCAATCTAAGGCAGCCATAGCGGTTGTATAGATCCTTCAATAACCTGTCAAAAACTGACATCAATGGTAAAGAAGTGCTCATTTCTATATCTCATTTTGGATTGATGTACATGGCACTTTTATATCCTTTAGCTCGATATAACATTTGCCCTTTCATGTTCTCAGTTTAAGCCACTGGGAATTCAAAGCTATTTCAAAGCATAATTATATCAATCTGCATATAAAAGGCTCTGTGTCCTAGAGAGGGTTCAATAGAAAAAGAAAACTCTTCTAAGGATGGAAATTAGAAATAAATCCCACAACTAAGATGCAGTAACGCTAATACATTTTTCATCTGATGTGAAGAGTTGGAACGATTGTGAAGGCGCTGGAAATGTGCCAAAGCCAAAGGACAATTCTGAAACAAATATGAAAGAAAGTGTATGCAGACATGAAAAAAACTTCTATCCAAGAAAATTCCCTCTGTCTACTGAAACTGATTTCAGATAATTTGGCCTGGGCATAAGATGGGCCATATGTCTGATTCATATGTGCAGCTTTTTCCAACTTACGCGTGTATTTTAGTAAGGGTTTCGGCATCATGGGCATCACAAAGGCTTGGCCAAATACATGTAGGCAGATCTTGGTCTATTTGGATACATGTCTATTTTTTCTTCAAGCAGTAGTCCATTTTTGCAAAACAAGTGCAGGGCAAAGTACAAAGGAAGAAATGAGCCCATAATTACATATTTTTTGCACCCTGGCTCGCACTAAGGGGCAGATTTACCAAAGAGCAAAGTGGCTAAGACTAGCGACAATTCGCTAGCGTTGCCACCAGCAGGGACATCGCCAATTCACTAACAGGTGCAAGCGCCAATTCGCTAGTGAACCATACCATTGTTAGCGCAGTTTCAGAACCTATTGCAAGGCATATTTTCACTTTGTCGAACGGGCGCCACTCTGCAAATTCACTAAAGTGCGGATTTTACTGAAACGTTACCTCTTTCACCAGAGTTGACTTCGCCACCTCAGACCAGGCAAAGTGCTAAAAAGAAACTAGATCTTTCTCAATCTTATGTTACTTACATCATATTCTGTGTGTCAAAAATGCATTAAATTCCAAAACCACTGGCGACTTTTCCTTTTCTGAAACAGAATTGCCTACAAAAGTCCTGACAAATTTTTTTTGGGTAACCAGTTTTCTGCAGACTTTTCATAACATATGGGACATTCATTTTACAGTGGGCTCCTGTGTAGGGCATTATATTAACTCTCTTGTCTTTATTAAGGTTCCCTGGACAATTGTAAGCAAACGTGGTAACTTCAAGCCTTTGCAGCATTTATATTAAAGACCTCCATACAACTTTATATTACCCGCCGTATACAAATTGACCTAAGCGCAAGATCACTAGCGAATTTTCACTAGGCACAAATGAACACTAGCACATCTTTGCTATGAAATGCTTGCACTGCCAAAGTAAAGCTACTGAAAAGTGGCCAGCGTATGTTAGTGAATTAGCGTAGTGGTAGCGAATTTGCGTCTGGCAAAGTGGTGCGATGTGTGGGAAGTGGTCTCTGGCGACAATTCGCCCTTTATTAAATCTTTAATAAATTTGTCCAGGCAGTGGTGGAACAACTGAGGGAGCTCCATTTGGGCAGGGACTGATGCGAATGATGGATAATTTCTGTATTGTGCTGTGTAAATGTCTCAATGTTATATCCATAAAAGATAATAAATAAAAAGTAGTTGCTGACAAAGCTTCAAGCCTGGGACAGGGACATTCTCTGTCCCTGTCCCATCTAAAGCTGTTGCTTAGAGATTGTGAACGAAACCACTGATTCGCTTATGTCATTCTACATTTGGATATGTTAATCTATTTGGGCCATCATTTATATATGTTGTCATACTACACATATACAGTAATAGCCTTCAGAAATACTATAAAGAAACCCTGCCATTGATGCCCAGATTCTGTATGTTTTAATTCTTCTCATAGGGTCAGTGGAGAGAGCACTTTATCTGGAGAAAGGCCAAAGAAGTATAATGGGTTGTATTTGTTATAATGGGTTGCTATTTTTATTCTGTGCAGTAAATCATTACTTTACAGTAATAAATTGTATCTTCACAGCCATGGAACGTATAGAAGATTATTTGTAAGAGAAGACAAATAAGACTGGTGTTCATGTTACAGTCAAGCCACGTACATAATCATGCATAGGTACTATTTTTTTCTGTTTTTTAAATAAAACAATAGTTCACTTTTAAACTCCCTATCTTGACTTGCCATGTGTTCTAATAAATAATAGAAAATTTACCCATATTGATATACAATCAACAGCTGTGCCTTCTCATTATCAAATACCCAGAGAGATAACACAAGCACTACACCTGTACTCTGTAGAGATGTCCCATCTGGTATCATTGGATGTTAAAGGGTTGAACTGTTCCCAAAAAAACATGGCACTTACAGATGCTTGGAGGTTTAGAGCAGATGTGTTTTTTAGTTAGGAATCCCATGAAAATCTTTTATATTGAAAGTATGGTGCTATTTTATGATCTCAAAGGCATAATTCAACAAATGTTCTACTGTATAAAAGTAGTCCAAATTAGAGATTTTATTTGTAAATGTTTACTTACCTATCAAAATCAATATATGTGTCAAAAGCCACTAATGACCAAAATATACGTTTTTACATAGCTGCCAATAAAAGATAGGGACTGTTATATCTTCTTTCAGAAAAGTATGCCAAATTAGTTTCCTGTAAACAATTCAGCCAACCAAGGAAAGTCTGTAATCAAAACAAAATGGCTCATTTATAGTGATGGGAGAATTTAGGCACAAATTTGCGCGTTTTGCCGCCCGCGAATAAATTCCCGAAATTGCAGCGAAAATTTGCCGGCGTCAAAGTTTTTTGACAATTCCGACTCCACCGTCAATTAACGCACGCCCATTGACTTTAATTTGCGTCAAATGTCACCAAAAATTTGCGTTCAGCAAATTTTTCGCCCCTTTTTGGCGAATTTCGCGGGAAAACATTGCTATGCTTGGTATAAAATGATATATTTTACATGTTATTTGTGGCTTCTATCTATTACATATTTCTATTCATTGTAGGCAGGAAAATTCAAAATCCAAAAATACCAACCAGAAACCAGAAATTAATATTAGCACATATATATATATAAATATATATATACATATATATAAATATATATACATATATATATATATATATATATATATATATATATATATATATATATATATATATATATATATATATGTAGCGCTATAGTAAACTGACTTGTGCTAGGGCCGTTTACTCTACTTTCCTTGGTGGGCTGAGACCACCGATGAGCTCTCTTTCTCAGGGGTAAGCCCTCACAGCGGGGTGGAGGCAAGGGTGTAGTTTAACTGTAACCTGATAGGCGCCAGTAGTTCTTTAACAGTTGAACCAAGAACAATATTTATTGAACAATAGCACAGAGATCATTTAGCACATTGATCCACAATGGAGTATAGAACATACACAGCAGCATAAAGGAAGCATATACTCACAGCACGTATAGGCTGAATCCCCACAGGCTAGGGAATATACAGCAGAGAGTAAGTTGACAGCATGTGATGGGTATTGCCCAGTTTTCAGGATATCTTCCAGTGGCAGACTAAGGGAACTCCTGACATCCCTATCTCAACACTTGGTTCCTTACTCTGGGTCAGTAATACCCTGGGATCTTAATCCCTCTAATCTCCTCGGCGGAGCCCCTTGAGCTGCTCAACTATTTAACCTCTCTATCACTCCTAGAGCGATCTATAAAACGAGTATAGCTATATAATTACTAGGGCCAAAGCGCCTAGGGTCAGCATCACCCATTCCCTTCCAGCCTGCTTGGTTGGGCTAAAGCAATGGACCCAGAGCACATGGTTCCTAAACCTTTTATACTCTGGCACAGTGCCACTAGTGTACACTGTGTGAACTGCAGGGGTTACATAAGCACAGGGTCCCCATAAGGACCCACTGAGGTGTCCATATTACTAGGGATGTGCCTGTCTGTAAAGTGTAAGGGTGTCTAAGATTTTCACATCCCTACATATATATAATAAAAAATGGGACAAATTTGCCCATCACTACTCATTTACGACCGCAGGTGCAATTACTTTTACTGCATGCAGTTTGCAGTTGACATCAGTGGAATGCAATTGCACTGCAAGTTTTGATCCCTCTATTTCTAGTGCTTGCTGTCAGAATGGCATCTGCTCATGATTCTTTAGACACAAGTATGAAGTGTATATTTACACAGACTACTGTGGGTACCCTGGAGCAATCGCCACAGCAATATCAATGTGCAAACTGCACGCAATTCATCCAAACAAACTTACTGGGCTCAAAAAGAAAGAGAAAAATTGCCAGCACATGGTTTGCCTTTAAAAGTAATTATTACAAAAAATTAGGTGTTAGTACTCCACGTTGGCCAAAATATGTAAGCTCACGTGCCATGTCAAGACTCCTTATTGTACGTAGAATGCTAATGGATAGTGTAGGACTCGCGTACAATGAGGGGTCTTGACTAGCACCTGAGCTTACATATTTTGGCCAAAGTGAGGTACTAACACCTTGGGGTACATTTACTAAGCTCGAGTGAAGGATTCGAATGAAAAAAACTTCGAATTTCGATGTATTTTTTTTGGGTACTTCGACCATCGAATAGGCTACTACGACCTTTGACTTCGACTTTGACTTCGATTTGAACGATTCGAACTAAAAATCGTTCGACTATTCGACCATTCGATACATACTTTGGCAGTTTAAACCTACAGAGGTATAATGTTAGCCTATGGGGACCTTCCCCAGCACTTTATTAACCTTTTTTTGATAGAAGTAAAATCATTAGTTCGATTTGAAGGATTTTATCGTTCGAACAAGCAATTTTTACTTCGATCGATCGAAGGATTTGCGCTAAATCCTTCGAATTCGATATTCAAATTCAAAGGATTTAAATTCGAGGGTCGAATTTGAAGGTTAATTAAGCCTCAATATTCGACCCTTGATAAATGTGCCCCCTAGTTTTTTGTAATAATTATTTTTAAAGGCAAATCATGCGCTGGCAATTTTTCTCTTTCATTTTGAGAAATGTGCAAGTGCGCATATATATATATATATATATATATATATATATATATAGATAGATAGATAGATAGATAGATAGATAGATAGATAGATAGATAGATAGATATAGATATATATATATAGATTGTTTTTGTTCTTTATTTATCTTGGTTCTATGCAAAAATAAACTGAAGAAAAAATAAAATGGAGAAAAAACATACAAAAAATATTAAATAACTTGCCAATGATGTGTGGTAAGTCTCCATACAATAATGCAAATGCTGAAGTTCAAGTCTTGTATAATAAAATATCTATAGTTTCCCCGAGACAATGCTGCATTCCTGAGCGGCTTTTTATGCTACATAGACATTTTTCTTATACCTTCACATTAATATGCATTTTGTAAATATTCAGAATAAGCCTAAAAATATTTGGCACTTCCATTAACTAGAGAACTAGCTGTATTTATATTTTTCTCAGCTTGCTTGCAGCCTGGGTTAATAAATATGGACCGCAAATGATAATATACGGTATTTCTTTTACATGTTCTCATTAATTTAAGAAATTTTTCAAATACAAAAATGTCAAAGAAGCTTAGCTCCACAGAGGAACATTTTTCAACAGTAAATTACAAGGTATAATACCTAGCCAAAATAGAGAAATAAAATGTATTTAAATAAAAAGTAAAACATATTAAGATGGATATGTTTCTACTTTTTTATTTTTAATTCTTTTTTTGTGTTTTCAGGGTAAGATAAAACTATACAGATATACAGTAAGGGGGTTATTTATTAAAATAATACATTGAAATAAATTGAATGCTATAAACTAGATCAATTTGTGGTTTTCTGCTATAAAATTAAAAATTTTATACTCACATTTTTCAAGATTTATTATACCCCGAGGCTGCAAAAAGTCAGAATCTGAAACTACTCATATACATCTTCAACCTGTCAAGGTCCTTTGGAAGTCAATGGCAGAGGTCCTATTGGCAATTTGAAGATATTATTGTCTGCGCTGGGTTTCGTATGATAATCCAAACATTTTGGGTGTTTCTGCCAATTTCACATAAAATTCGCACTCTCCCTCATTCTCCTGTCAGGTCCTCATGTTCCCATAGAGAGATATAAAGCCAGGATAGTGTAACACCATTTATTAAAAAGTATAAAAAAAGTTTAAAACAAATTTGCACTCACATTTTGTGTGAAGAATGATTGCACATATCCCCCTCGTGGCTCTTCATGTTTTTCCTGTGTGACGTACACAGGAAAAACAGGAAGAGCCACGAGGGGGATAAACACGCCGGCAGGGCCCCTAGATTGAGAGTGCAACCTGTGCAAATATCTTTTCCTATGTGCGATCATTCTTCACACTAAGGGGCAAATTCATCAAGGGTCGAATATCGAGGGTAAATTAACTTCAACTCCCTAGTTCGCCACCTAAAAGCTACCGAACCCAATGTTAGCCTATGGGGAAGGTCCCCATAGGCTTGGCTAAGTTTTTTTGGTCGAAGGATAATCCTTCGATCGTTGGATTAAAATCCTTCGAATCTTTAATTGTTCGAGCAAAGGATTATTCCTTTGATCGTTCGATCAAACTTTTTGCGCAAAATCCTTCGACTTCGATATTCGAAGTCGAAGGATTTTCATTCCCCAGGCGAATATCGAGGGTTAATTAACCCTCGATATTCGACCCTTGATGAATTTGCCCCTAAGTGTTAAGCTGAGCATATATGGTAAGATCCAGTGGGACAATTCATGATGTTCCAATAATATGGCCTTCCAGGTAATGATTGTATCATGAAGAGCCTATGGTTCCCCTTCGATTTAGGACCACACCGTGCACTGATGCAACCCTTTTAAACCTTGCCGATCCATGGTTGGCCATTTTAGAAAGCAGCTGCAAAAATATATTGATAAGATATTTTGCACAGATGATTTACATTCATAACCTTAGGAAAAGGTTGTACATTTTTTTAGGCACCTATTTATTAGTGCTAATAATCAATATTTCAGTATGAGGAAGGAAAATAGAGCAGAATATCCCCTTGCTTTGTCTTGTGCTACCACCTTTTGCATAGTTTCTGTGCCCTATTCCACAATACATTTTGCTGAGTTAACTTTGTACTTATTTGCCCAGTAACATTTAGTTAAAAAACGATGAAAGATGAAAGATAAAAGTATTGATATCTGAGGCCCTATTCTGAGTCCCTGCATTATGTTGTGGCACCTTTTAATGTGTTTCACCATCAGCTGTGTGCTTGCAAATTGTTCTGTTGATGGTAAAATTGTGAAATGTTCTCAATTATTCTATAAGAGACAATTAAAACAGTCCTTCCCTTTATCATATCCCAGGCTACTAGGTGACTGATACATTTTCACTTAAGTCTCTATTAAATAGTGCTACAAGAATCCAATCATCACAGACCTCCCCATCTATTGTACAGCTGTGAAAATCTATTCACTGGCTTTTTACTTTTTACTTACCTTATGACTTTGAAATTATGTAACTAACAAATAAAACAATAAAAATAGAAAAAGAGATATGCACTGTAAGAAATGTTAACTTGTCTAATAGACATGCCAAGATGTATTTGGGCAATTCCATCCATCCACTGATACCAGGGCAGCCATCAGTGGGGGAGTTGTAGGGGGCCCCAAGGGTAAGGGGGGCCTGGTCACGCCACACTTACTTGATTAGCCGGGCCCCATCTTTCTGAGAGCTGCTGACTTCGGGAAGGCATGAACGTTTAAGGGGCCCTGGCCACCAATTTTCTCATAATGTGGTGGGGGGCCCTGGCTACCAATTTTGGCCACCAATTATTTTTTTCTCATGTGGGGTCCTAGCCACCAATATTTTTAAATGGGGGGGCCCTGGACAAATGTTTTTTTTGGGGGGGGGGCCCTGTCCACCAATATCTTTTTATTTTTTATTAACATGTGGGAACCCTAGCCACCAATATTTTTTTAGTTTATTTACTATGTGGTAGGGGGCGGACCTGTGGGGCTGTGGAGGGCGAACCTGTAGGTGGGGCTTGCGGTGGGTGCAGCCCAGTGGGCCCAGGAAATTTTGTCGTATGGGGCCCTGCAATTTCTCATGGCGGCCCTGACTGATACAATATAGGTACATTTTATCATTCTCTGCAAGGTTATTATCATAGTAAGCTTTGAATTTTTTTTTTGAATAGGAATCACCCCAACATGCAAAATAAGAAAAAAGGGACTGAAATGTTTGGACAGTATAAAGCACACTGATTTATTATGTTGTTATGCTTTCGGTTACTTTTTTTTTATCGTATTGAAAAATGTGGGACCTGATCCTCAATCTATGGTAATAATATTAGGGGAGATAGATCAGGTACATCTATTCAAGATAAGGATAAATAACTGAATTAGTATTTGTTACTGTAACTAATTGAAATGTAGAGCACTAAAATCCTTTCTTCTGCATAAAAACATACTTGTCACCTTTGGCAGCAATGTCACAATGTGATACGTGTAGAAAGTTCAGGGAAGTATATGAGCTCTCTAGTTCACAGTCAATACTCTCCAAGCAATGTCACACCATTGTTTAAAGTAGACTATGATGTCATAAAGGTAAATTTGGGACAAAAATGTTGACTCTATGCTACTGTAAAACACTTTACACTTGATTAATATATGCACAATTACCTGTTTAATGGATGCTTCTCTTCTGGCAACTTAACTGATTCATCCTGCATACAGTTCTGTCCCTTTTCACACTTTAGATTTTTATTATTTTTCTCACTGGCAGCACTGCCATTTTGTGTGAAAATACTGTATTACATTCCCCTTTATTTTTAGTGCTAATTCCCTCAGTACAAGTTGGTTTGTTTTTCATAACTGAAAAAAAAAGATCTTTTTGAAATGCATAATTCTTACAATAAAATGAATGCATTGTTTAGAAAATCCTGATTTAGCTAGAAAATACTCAGGAGACCAAATGTTTAACATGTTGCCTTAATGCTAAAATATGTATGTTTGTGCCAACACTTAATTAACAGATCATTAACACTTTTGTGTTAATTGCTTATGGCAAAAGCAATGCCCAGTTGGTTTGGTCTGTGTCATGCAGAATAAAAATATATTAACCTTCTTGTCTATTACCAGCACAATACTTGGTACATGAATGCAAAATGTGGTATTAATGATTTTTCATTGTATAATATTAGGAAGGCGAAACTGAAAGTATTTACAGCAGGGGTCCGGAACTGCTGGGCCGTGGACAGTCTTCAACTGGGTCGCCAAATTGAACGCTGGTGCTCCAGAATTGGACGCCGACCCCCAGTCATCACTATATTCTTCAGGGAGGTCACAAGTTTCTGTGCTCTGAAATAAATAGCGCAATTCGACAAGAGGCAAAGGCAGTGTGTAAATTGCTAAAACTAGGTGCAATTTCTGAACCTGTTCTCATACTGGCTGCCCATGGAATAGCAAAAATAAAAGACCAATATTGCACCCAGACACCCTATCCCTCTGGCCTGCCCACCACCTGCATATATACTGCGTTCACATTCTAACCTGCCAAATGTAACTGTGTCCAGTGGGCCCCATGGGGGGACAGACCTAGGTAGAGTCACACACCCCTTTCCCTCCTGGTTAGGCCTGTATTCCCACATCTGATGCTGATCCTTATTCAGTGCTGGATGCCAAACACATTCCTAATGCTGCAGAGTTAAAATTGCATCAAATGTCAAATGTCCTGGTTAATATGCATGTGAACTGATTCCAATGCCATGTGCTTGCAAATATAGAGCAAGGTGGGACACTTGTTCATTGTACGTATGTGTGTGGCATGGCTTCTAGCAATGTAAGTGGGTTCCCGGTGTGGAGATTGAAGCACTCAGTAGTACAAAAAAATATTTTTCCCCCTGTATGGAGTGCTTATTACCTGCTTTCCCTGTTTCATGTCACAAATCCCAGCAGCCTTACTGACTATTTAACATACCTCCCAACTGTCCCGTTTTCAAAGGGACAGTCCCTCTTTGGACAGCTCAACCTGCAGTCCCTCATTTGTACTGGAAAATCCTGTTTTTCTCTCCACTGAACAGCCAGAAAAAGAAACAATGTTTCTAACTTAATTGGATTTTGGCAGAGAGCCCAGAACAGCCACAGCCGCAGATTATGCTTTTGTAACAATTTCGAGATAAGCAAATAAGTAACTGTAATAATATAAGATAACAGGTCCCTTGGGGAAACGTTAGACTCACAGCTTAAAGAGCAATTCACCTTGATTAGCAAAATTGTAATAACTGAAAAAAAAAACACAGAAATATGTTCAAACTTTCATAACCTGACAAATTTTGTAAAATGAAGTGTGGCCACAAAAATGTGCATGATCAAAAAATGTTACAAGCTACGTGCGACAACTTTTGTGTCCCTCTTTTTATTTCCAAAATGTTGGGAGGTATGTATTAAATATACGTATGTCTCCCTAAAAAATGCATTTCCCTTGCACACTTCCTTCCCTGAGCATTGAGCTTATGCTCCTAGTCCTTGCTGTTTCCTGAGAATCCTTATCTGTATCTTGACTTCAGGATTATTGCCTTCTTTACTGTTTACAGTACAATAGCTTGTAAATTAATTGTTAACTTGTGCACCCCAAAGGGGATAGAGATCTCTTTTTATAATACGTGTGCCATTTGCCACCTGATTCCCTTTGGTTATCATTGGAAAAAGTTAGCACCGATTTTTAGCTTTTTCCTAAGGTAAAACACAAATACAAAAACCTGCATATGCCCCACAGAAGAGCACAATTAACCAACTGTATCATTTCAATTTCAATTTTCACTTAGGTACAGGCAATGTCTATTAAGCCTCAGTAATTCTCTATGTAAAAGCATTAGCTTCTCTTTACATTTCTGCAGCCATCTTCACTATAACAAAATATGTATTTTATCTGGAACTGAGCATAGGCAGTACAACTTCAGAATGGTATAAAATGATTATAGCATAAACTATATGTGAAATGGTACGCTCAACATTTATAGATTGCCAGTGTATCATTGCTTCTGTAGCATACGATAAATGCAATCATTTCTTGCAAATTCAAGAGAAACTGAATTATGGAAGATAAAATATAATGGCCTGTATTTTCAGAGCAGGAAGGTAGAAAAGTATTTTGATCTTCTCCCTTTGGTTTTTGTATACTGGAGATAAAAAGGTTTGATGACAACTTTAAACATCATGTGTAGCCAGTGAAAAATGTTTTGTTCAAAGAGCCCAGGCAATAATGAATAGATAAACTCAGCCCCCATCAAATACTTTTATAAGAAAGATTGGATTCTCGCAGAAGTGAATCAGAAGAAAGACAATCTTGCGAAAGAAAATGAATAAAAAGCCAAGGTTCCTGTTAAAGTCTGACAAGTGCTGACAAGGAAGGATGTTCACAGGGAGGTGCTAACAGATGGAGCAGGTGGGATCCAAGGGAGTTGATAGGTGCCTTAACGATAATTGAACACGTTTTAACACCTTTTGTCTAGATCCTCTTGCAAGCAAATAGAATGGTTTTGTATAAATAAAAAGGGAAAGATTGAATAGAAAAGAATACACAAAAACCTTTTCATCATTTAAACAGATGTGGTCAAACACAAGACTTGCAGCTAGAAATAGACAAACAAATATCTTTAACCAGTGTCAACCTGGGGTGCCAGGGGACCACCAGAAAACCTTAGACCATTTTATTTTCTTAGTACTTTTACATTATATGATATGCTCTGGTTTTACCATCTATTTGGGCCCTTTGTTTCCATACAGAAAAAGGAAACATGAAATTGTTACAAATGCTTAGAAGCAGGATGGCCTACTGATACCTGGGCCCACTGGGAGTTTTCCTGGTATCCTGGTGGGCCAGTCCGACACTGTCTTTAACCTGACTTTATACAAAATTTTTAATTAATATTTGCGCAACTAGTATTTTTTTTGCCTTTGATCAACAGGGGTAGTGCAGTATAGAAGGAGGAATGCAAAGGCCTAAAACAATCATTATATATATATATATATATATATATATATATATATATATGTATATATATATATATATATATATATATATATATATATATATATATATATATATATATATATATGTATATATATATATATATATATATATATATATATATATATATATATATATATATACACACCACCGAATGAATCTGCACACACTTTCAGTCTTAAATTACAATTGTCTCAAGCTGGGTGCTGTGCTCATTTTGGAAATGTAGAAAGATAACAGGTATAGCACGCACTCCAAGTAGAATAAGTATTTATTGATTAAAAAGTATCAATATAAAAGCATTGCTTTTATAATGATACTTTCTAATCAATAAATACTTATTCTACTTGGAGTGCGTGCTATACCTGTTATCTTTCTATATATATATATATATATATATATATATATATATATATATATATATATATATATATATATATATATATATATATATATATATATATATACTATAATATAAAATACATATTAAGTAAGATAATTAATATAAAGGTATGGGATCCGTTGTCCAAAAACCTCCAAAGTATGGGTAGGCCATCTCCCATCAACTCAGTTTTAATCAAATAATTAAAAAAAATTTCTGTAATAATAAAACAGTAGTGATGGGCGAATTTGGGGTTTTTTTTTTTTGACGCCAGCAAAAATGCACCAGCATCCAAAAAACAGTTTTGCAAATTCACGCCTGGAGAATAGATTCGCCCATCACTATAAAACAGTACCTTGTGTTTTATCCCAACTAAGATATAATTGAATCCTTATTGGAGGCAGCCCCATCTTAAGGGTTTAATTCATGTTTAAATAACTGCAGAAAGATCCCTGATCTGAAAAACCCAAGGTCACAAGTACTCTGTATAGCAGGTCCCATACCTGTATTTCTTTTCAGGTTTCTCTTGTAGTGGGGCCTCAATTTGCACCACATACCACTATCTCTGGGCAGCACAGCATGCGTGAGCCCTACTCCAGATGAACTGAATGAGAAGGAAGGTACAGGTATGGGATCCATTATCTGGAAATCCATTATCCAGAAAGCTTCAAATTATGAGAAGTCCAATCAAATAATTCACATTTGTGTTTTTTTTTTCTGTAATAAAAAAGCAGTATTTTGTACTTTATCCCAACTAAGATATAACTATTACTATTGGATGTATTAAAGTTTAAGTTATATTTTAGCAGACTTAAGGTATGGTGATCCAAATTACGGGAAAATCCCTTAACTGTTTAAAGTTGCATCAAGCCTTTTTATCTTCAGTACAAAGTCCTGTTTTTTCTTCAGGTCCTGCATTCTGGATAACAGGTCCCATACATGTATGTGAGAGAGTAGAAACAAGGGAAAACATTTAAGATGAATAGAAAAAAAATGGGCCAAACTGGAGGAATATGGCATATGTCGGGGATACACTGGAGGAATATGGCACCTAGGTGGGGTTTCGACTGCAAGAATATTACAGCCATGTGGGTTAGAAACATTGATAGATTTGAAGATGCATAGTGTGAAGTGATACAGTGTTGCTATACAGTAGTACAGCTAAATGAAAGACATTTGTGTTGAGTTATAAATTTAGTCTGCTGTCATATCACATTTCTGTGTGTGTTTAGGCCTTCTCTTATCAGTACAGCTCCCTGCTGCCTATAAAAAGAAAGGTATTCAGCCACCCCAAATACTTTATGAAGTATTTTAGTAGTAGATTATACAAAAGACCAAAAGCAGCTCAGGTACAAGCACTTCTTAGAACAAAATAAACTACTTGGGCTGGATTTATTGAGCAGATATGTATCCCTCTCTATGTACTGTAACTAATTACGCCCACAAAGCCGAGTACACGCTGCTCAACAACGTGAGACCGATTATATTATACTGTTTCTCTTAGCAGATTTACACAGATATTTGGTCGCACGGAAAATATTGTACTTGTGTTGTGCACTGTACCATCATAGGGGCAAATTCACTAAGCAACGAAAATATGCTAGCGACGCCTTCGCCACACTTCGCCGCACTTCGCCGCACTTCGCCGCACTTCGCCGCACTTCGCCGCACTTTGCCAGGGCGCCGCTAATTCACTAAAATCTGAAGTTGCGCTCAGGGAGGCGAAAGGTAGGGAAGTTGTGCTAGTGTTACTTCGTCAAGCAAAGCGAAGTTACGCTAGCGATGCCTAATTTGCAAGTTAAAGTACAATGGACGTATATGTAGCAGCAAATATATTACACTACACAAGCCTGGTAAACCTTCATAAAATAAAATAGAGTTGTTATTTTGCCCTATACATGTGCCCAGCGTATACTTTAGGTGCCATATGTTAGCAAATGTAGGGGGAAGGAGGGTACCCCCAAAAAAATTTACGATCTTTTTCAGCCTATCACCCTTAAAAAAGTAAAAGACCCCAGTGTTTTTTGGGACTTTTTTTTGAAGCAAGCCATATCTACTCTATTGCACTTCGCCTGGTCTGAGGTGACTAAGGCAAGTCTGGCGCAAGAGGTAACATTCAGTAAAGTGCGCAAGTTTGTGAATTAGCGTAGTTACGTCCCTTCGCCATAGCGCAACTTCGCCTGGCGTAAGGGTGTGAAGTAGCGCTAGAGTAGGTCCACTTCGCTAGTGAATTCACGCCAGCGCCCGTCAGTAAATCTGCGAAGTAACGGAATGACGTCCCACTGGCGAATTTGTGCTAGCGTTAGCCGCTTTGCGCTTTAGTGAATTTGCCCATAGTGAGAAAAACACACATTGGGGAAAAGTTGTTTGAGAGAGGAAGTTCTGCACTGTTACGCAACATCTTTAGCACTATTTCATGTAAGCATCTCTCTATGCAGACACATTAAATAACATAGCAGTTTCAGTCTTACCTTCCGAAATACAAAGGAATCCACTAGACATTTCTATATACACCAGTGGCCTTGTGTAATAGGCAAAGGGGCATTTGTTCATGACAGATAATGATTTGTGGGGTTGCCAGTGCCTAGTTTTTGTGCTCAACTGCTGAGCCCTAGCTCACCAAATGCATCAAATGCATCATGTCTCCTGGTCACACCCTGCACCTGGGGGAGCATCATTTTTTTATAATTCTATTGTGGGTGATTTCTGGGGGAACCAGGTGCTTGATATAAGGCAAAAAGACACATCATTTTTTGACGTAGGGGAGGATGGAGCAAAACACAAATATAAACAAATGTCCCATGTTCCATGATTGCCCAACAGGCACTACCTTTGCTATTATGGTTGTTATCATTATGATTATGTAGTGCCTGTAATATAAAAGCATTTTTGCAAGGCCAATTGGCTAACAGAGCAAATCCCTGCATTTATAGGCAATGTTTTTTGATTAGTGTTTTAATGCAGGCTTGAACTATCTTTTAAATGTATTAAATAAAGTTATTAATTTTTAATGGTTAAAAAATCCTGGTGTGCCTTCCAAAGAGATATATATATATATACAGTATATATATATATATATATATATATATATATATATATATATATATATTTATATATACATATAATGCTTAATGTTCATAAATATTAATATCTTAGATCAATGCAGTCAATGACTCCCAAAATATTTGTTGTAGGGTTATGCTTTCAATATTTCATTAGCTGCCAATCATTTTACATTTGTACAAATAATCAAAAGTTATTTGATTTACTAATTTAGGTACAAATAAGAACCCATGTTGGGAAATCATGTGCTGTTTGCCTTCATGTGCAAAATGTGTACAAACTTTGTCATTTTGTCAGTGAAACTTGTGGGGCCCTCAACAATATTAAAAGGCAATTGATACTTCCACTCCACTTCAAGTATCTTCTATTTCATTTACCATTTTCTCATGCCTTTCTAAGCTCTACCTAGTTATATTCAAAGTTATTTCCAACCAAAGGAAATATATATATATATATATATATATATATATATATATATATATATATATATATATATATATATATATATATATGTATATATATATATATATATAGATATATATATGTATTTGACTATATATATATATATATATATATATATATATATATATATATATATATATATATATATATATATATCCTCATTTCAGCAATAAGAATATGAAAACTATAAATAAAATAAAAGAACATGTGGAAAATGCCTGCTGAAAACTTCAGATGTATTGAATTTTTAATAAACTGTACATTAATGTTTGCAGTGGGTTGTAAGAATCTGCTTAGTGTTTTCTTGTACTCTACTTATTGCACACAGCATGGGTACTGATTATATTGATTATGTGAACGCATTAGTGGCCTTGTTCTGCATATATTATATAGAGCTTTGGCCTTTAACAAAAGGTTCCCAGCAGGAACTCTGATTTCTACACTTCCACTAACTTTTCTGTTAAAACAACTCTTCCCAGCATGGACTTGTCTCCTTTCAGTTCGAATTACACAGTGTCTTTATTTGAAGAACCAAATTTCTTTCTTTTAGGTTAATAAAAACTGTGATTTATAGATTTATCTCCCTGCATTACTAGCAACAGATATACCACACACAGTATATAAAGTTAATTTATGATCTAGAAGGCAGGGTGCAAAAAAAACTGTAGCCCTCTGACATTTTTCACACTTTGTACCCTGGCCTCCAGCCGAGATAAATTGCACAACAGAGTCTGGCAGCGACTCCCATGAATATGCAGCTGCCTGCCTTCAGCAGATCTGTAACCATGAGGGGAGGGTGGAAGAGGCACATAGACATCCTCACTCCAGTACCCTTATTTGTATATCATTTGGACATACAAGTTAAGGAGTAACTGCAGATGTAAGGTGCTGCAATGCCCTGTTCTTTCCATCTGTCCCTCAGGGTCTGCTTCCTTTATATTGCACTCATCTGCACTGTGGCAAGTGATAAGGACAGGACTGGCCTGCACCCAACAAAATTTTTCTCTGCCCCCATGCTTGAATTTTTTTATCCTGCATGAGGTTCAGAGCACAGCCAGACCATGGACCTATGTGCCCCCTGCATGAAAACTAAGGGGCATGCTCTGGCACGACTTAGTGCTCATGCATTTTTGTCTGGGGTGCGAGGCGAAAGTAGTTAGGCTTAAAGTAGTTAATAGTATAAGATAAAGGTGCAGAAAGACATCTTTCTATTTCTTCCCTTTCGTAATTTGATTTTAACCATCTCCCACTCTATTCTATTTAATCTCTTGCTCTTCTCTCTTTTTTTATTCTTTTCTTCCATGCCTTCCTCTGCCATGCTTTTTCTTCATATTATTTCTCCTATTCCATTCTCTTTTGTTTTGCCTTCACTCTCTCCTCTATTGTCTTATCCATCTCATTCTCTCTTCTCTTGTTTTAAGATGGCCACCTAATAAGAGCTTCCTGTGCTCCAATAGCCCTCCCTGCCCTTGCCAGTTTAGTTTCTTGTAGGAAACTACAAGAGGGATTGTTGGGCCAGATCTTGATGGGATGGGACTAAAAATCCCGTCGGATTGCTGCCGCATCTGTTCGTTGATGCAGTCCCGCGATCCGACCGCCCGTTCCCATTCGTAGGATCCGATCGTTGGGCCCCAGGGCCCACGATCGGATCAGCCCGATATTGCCCACCTCAAGGTGTATGGGGCCCCCCAAGGTGCTTCCCTGATCGAGATCTGGCCGAAAGTCGGCCAGATCTTGATCAGATGGGACTAAAAATCCCGTTGGATCGCGGCCGCATCTGTCCGTTGATGCGGTCCCACGATCCGACCGCCCGTTCCCATTCATAGGATCCGATCGTTGGGCTCCAGGGCCCACGATCAGATCAGCCCGATATTGCCCACCTCAAGGTGGGCATATTGAAGGGAGATCCGCTCTTTGGCGATCTCTCCGTGTATGGCCAGCTTTATTCTCTTTGGTTTGGCTACAATGGTAGTAAACTAAACAGTAGCAGTATATATGTGAGGAAGAGAGACCAGATAGGAAAGAATGTTTTGCTATGGTTAGTGTGTGTCTGTGAGTGATGCAATAAATCTCAGCCTCTTAATGAAAAGTATAGCAATAATTGTGTTTGACTTGCATCAATCAATAGAAATAAGTGTACAGACTTGACAGATGAGGATTGACTTTGAGGCAGTTGGTCATCTTAATATACACTGCATGGAGATAAAGGTTGACAGTTTACAACAATTACACTGAACGATAAAAGAAAAGATGGACAAACTGATAATTACACATTTTCTCTTCAGCTTGTATGACTTTAATTTTCTTTAGGTACAACTAATATTTACCCTTATATTTATTTGAATTAGCCTTAATTTATACTGAATATATATTTATATATACTGTATACCCCACATAGAAAACAAAAGTCACCAGAACTACGTAAATACGCAAAATTGTGACGTTTCAAGACGCACGTCCCTATCTCGAATATCATATATACTCACTAACTGAATAACTGCTGAATGGAACTTTGCATTATTGTATGTATGTATAATTTCAATTAATATAAAACTGACAGTGGAGCCTGTGCAGTTGCCAGACTCAAGTTCCCTATATCAGTGCCCAACCAATTCCATATGAAACAATCTTTCAACATTTTGTAGAAAGGCATCCAAGAAAAGTACATTTTAGCAGCAAAGACAGGACAAGTGTTGTATATTTTTTTCTTTTGTTTTTACAGAAATAAGCAAAAACATAGCAACGTAGTGATCATATCCTGGAAGTAATGGCCTAACGCAGGGGTGCCCAGACTTTGTCATCTTGCAATCTATTCTTGCCACCTGACGCCATCATGAGATCTACCTTAACAACTTATAGCAGGATGGCACAGAGGCAATTCTATGTATAAATACCCCCAATACCCCAAGTCGCTGAAACACATTGAAGTCTATGGACGACTTTTACGTGCAACAATTTATTTTTAACACATTTTTTTTTCTGCATGACAATTTATTTTTAACACAACAATTTTCTCCACGGTCTACCAGGAGTGAACGGCTGGTAGACTTCAATCAATGTCTTGGGCACCCCTGGCCTAACAGATGATGCAGCTGATTGATGAGTGTCATTCACTCATTATAGATACACAGAAATAATACAATATTAAAACCTGTCAATGTGAATTGTATTCAATGGACAGTGGTTTAGGAACAACCCTAAAAAAAAAAGTGAGGGAGGGCTCAATGTGTCAGTACGTGTAGAATATAATCAGTGATGTCATAAGCTATTGTGTGTCATGTACATAGGCCTAAATTATATTTTTCATTGTTAGATGATAGGTAGATAGATAGATGAGATAGGTAAATAAGATAATCTTATTGCAATTGGATGATTTAAGGGGAGCTATTTGGGTAAAGTATACAGCTGTTTATGATCATGCTCATGCACACATTTCACGTTATGCCATTTTGGGAACATTGTGTGCATATTTATACAGTGCAACCCCAGATAACCACAGACACACTGCAGTATCGTATTTAATTAATGGTGGGAGTATTTTTGGATGGCTCATTTATTATTTGTCTCAATATATTGAGCATCCTTGTGGTTATGAATGGGTTGAATCTATGAAAAACATTATTAAATGCAAGTATGGTGATGATTTCATTTGGCAAGAATTTCTGGGTTTATTTAGAATAACAATGTCATTTCTGAAACATAGACACATGGTTATAGGAACTTGTTTTAATGATCTTTTTTCTATTTATTGTAATGAGCATAACTACAGCAGAAACTCACGGAATGTAAAATAAATTGACATCTTATCAAATAACAGATTGTATCCAGTATACTGAAATGCTGCACAAAGATGAATCAAATGACTTCCAGGAGCACCTTTCCATTTCTTTGGAGACTTCTAGTCTGTATTGATTAACAAACAATGTACCGGTATATCGAAAAAAACGATTAAAATGATCTGAATTTTCAAGTGTCTGAATAGATTTGTCAATTGGCTTCATATTCCACACTGAGCTCCAAAATAGGGGTAAAGTAGGACAAATGAGGGTAAATCAAGCTTTAAGTCAAGCATATTAAATCTGAACTACATAATATTGAACTGTATTTGCAAAACTTATTGGGGGCTGCAGTACTTTTAAGGGGGACCCACAGAGATCAAAAAAGAAGAAGTAAGACCCTTTCCCTACTTATAATTATAAAGAAACCAGCAAATGTTGACTTAATGGATGAATAACATAAAGTAATCTAAAACAAGTTTAAGAACATGTTCAAGGGTTTAAGATTTAATTTACCTGTACATCAAAATGGCCGAGGTCTATAATCTCCAGTTTAACCTGCCTGCATTTATGTTGCCTGAATTTTTGGAGCTGATCATCTCTAGCAAGTACTTATCTAATTTGTAATTATAAATGACAGAACTGAATAATATTCATATTTCAAATAGTAGCAAGAATGTGTTGCCATTTAGGATCCATTTTGGAAATGTGTGCCCCATGATTAACATTGCTATCTAATAATTCTAATTAGTGAGAACAATCATTGGCGTTATTATCCAATTGAGCTGAATTGATTTTCAGGATTCTCAAACTAATCTTTTGGAGGCTTTTTTATTTGCATCAATTTGCCATTCAATTCATGACTGATTCTCTCATCTACATTGACAAGTCTGGGATTAGGAACATCAACCCAACATATAATACACTTGTGCAGTCACAGAGGTCATTCATTGACTTTTTTCCTCTCCAATTTCAACACACTAACTTTTCTGTACTGAATTGTTTCATCTACTGTGCATAAAAATGATACTTTTAAAAGAAGAAATAAGGCAAAAAAGAAACTTTCTTTTGAGTTTTCAGCAAACAGATGTCTATACACAAAGGCCTCTTGCCATAAAATAGATTTTCTTCATGTCATTGTCTGATAAATCTATAACACTTTGAGGCAACACCTTTTTAGACCATAAAATAGAAATGATTTAGTCTTCATGTTCCTATTTTAGCAATAAATAATATTTTAAATTTAGAGAAAGTTTATACAGAAAGAATCAAAGGTCTTTAGGATAGGTAAGTAAGGGATTAGGATTAAGTAGGAACTGGAGCACAGACAGAAGGGCAAGAATGGTATTCAGTACAGGCAGAACAGACAAGACAGGCGAAGATGATACTAGTAACTATAAATTCTTGACACACACATAGAAGTCTTTTTTGCTGTAGATCTCAAACTCTGATCCACATGGCTGTCTCAAACGATTGTGCCTAGGATACTTTTTGGATTGTTCCAGAAGTGCTCCCTCTAATGAAGGCAGTGCTGCATAGCAATAAACATGAAAAGAACATAATAAATGATTATTTAAAAGGGCTGTTGCTAAAAACTGACGTAACAAGCATGGTTGACACTGATATCAGGCAGAAGGGGAAAGACTAGCAACGTGAGCATTGATAGAAGGCTGGAAATAAAAACAGACTGGTAGTAGAAATATGCAATTCAGGCAAAAGATAACAAAGGTTTATGCAGACTTCAACTTCCATTCCAGATACGGATCAATGTTGTGGTTTAATCAACAATCCTCAACAACAATCATGGCTCATTTATACTTACTAGCATGAGTGCTAACATTTACAATTGCCATTGCCTCCTCCTGTCACCAATAACAGATCTGGGAGGGTTAAGAGTAGTGATGGGTAGGGATGTAGCGAACTGCCGATTTGGTGTTCGCGAACGCCGTTCGCGAACACCGGCAAAAAATGCGAACGTTCGCGAACTTCGAACACCCGCTAAAATCGTTCGATTCGAACGATCGAAGGATTTTAATCGATTTTAATTCGATTTTCATTCGAATCGAACGATCGAAGCATTCGATCGAATGCTTTTCATTTGATCGAATGCTTACAATCGTTCGAACAAATGGAAATCGTTCGATTTTTAGCGGTCGAAGGAATTCGAATGGTCGAATGGTCGAACGATTTGTATTCGAATCGAACGCAAACTCAAAATGCGAACGTCGCGCGACGTTCGCGAACATTCGGCGGACGCGAACGGTCGAAGTTCGCGCGAACAAGTTCGCCGGCGAACAGTTCGCTACATCCCTAGTGATGGGCGAATAAATTCTGGCACAAATTTGCGGCGAACTCCCGCGTTTCGCCACTGGCAAATAAATTTGCTAATCACCTGTGAAAAGTCACCGGCGTCAACTTCTGATTTTCACAATTTTTTCATGAAAACGTTCGAATTGCTCGATTTTTTCGTGAATAGGTTCGAATTGCTCGGTTATTTACTGAAAACGTTCAAATTGCTCTAGTTTTTCTTAAAATCATCCGAATTTCAAGATTTTTTCTTGAAAACGTCCGAATTTTCAGATTTCACAATTTTTCGCCGTTTCGCGCATTTTGCGGGAAATTCGTGAATATTTCAACGAAACGGGAGGGATTCGCCCATCACTAGTTAAGAGTGCTTTTACAATCTGGATCCTCCCCTGCTCTTGCAGACTCCAGTTTCAATAAACTGTAAACAATAGCTTGGGAACAGGAAAGCATATTTTATCATAGCACAATGCCCCCTAACCCCATTAACAGAGTCTCCAGACAGTCTAGTTTCCTTTACATATAACTAGTGATGGGTGAATTTATTCACCAGGCATGGATTTGCGGTGAATTTCTGCATTTTGCTGGGCGCAAAAGTTTTTACGAAACTGCAGTGAAAAATTTGGCGAGACAAAAAAAATTGTTACGTGTCAAAATTATTCGGACGCCCATTGAGTTAATGCATTTGGGAAAAATAGTTGCACATATAAAAATTGTTGCTCTGTCAAAATTGTTGCGCCTCCCATTGACACCCATTGACCTCAATGCGTTTCGAGAATTTTTCTGGGGTTTCGCAAGTCTGTAGGCAAAGCAAAACGGGACAGATTTGACCATCACTGCATACAACAAATGTAATAGATAAAAAAAATAGAATCTTTTGTGCAAGCCCGGATTGGCAATCTGTGGGTTCTGGCAAATGCCAGAGGGGCTGCTATAAGGTGCCATAGAAAGTCACTATTTAGTGGGCCGGTGGGGCTGCTTGGGCCTCTGTGTACCTGAAATACCAGGGCCTATTTTGACTCTCAGTACAGACCTGCTTTTGTGGTTTGTCATATTACTTGGGCATAGGAATTCACAAGGACAGCGTTAGTCAAACAAAACAAGCAAACAACACAATTTAATAAAGGAAAATTATAGTTATTTTTAATGAACCAATATTGTGGTCTCAATATACAGTGAAACTTTGTACAATTCAATTTTGTCAATTTTGGGTTTTAATGGAGAAGGAAAGTCATTTCACACTTGCCAAATGCAAATGTTAGGCACCCCAAGTAAATGTATTTATTTACCTTACGGGCCGGTGCTCCTATCAGCTGCACCGGCTCTGAGTTATTCCAGTGAGCACCACAGAGAAATCCTCTTCCGGCTTCTTCTTTCTTCTCGCAGCTGCGCATCCGCATTAGAGTGAAAAGCCAAACTTTAACTAAAAACCATCTATTTCATTCTACTGCACATGCGTCTGCCCTGGGAAATTTCAAGAAAGAAGAAGCCGGAAGAGAAATGCTCCGTGGTGCTCGCTGGAATAACCCCGGGCCGATGCAGTTTTCTGCTGATAGGAGCTCCGGCCCAGGGTTTCAGGTAAGTAAATGCATTCACTTGGGGATGCCCAACATTTGGCACCCCCAAGTGTGAAACGACTTTATTTCTCCTTTAAAATACAGTGATGTCCTTCTTCCAAGCTTAGAACATAGAAGCATCGAATGTCAGGAAGGCTATTAACATCTTCAGATGGTTCAGCGGACCTCTGCCATTGACTTCTACATGAACTCGGCAGGTTTTAGGTGGCAAAGTATCTAATTAGAACTGTTTCCAGGGTCGAGGTGTCATAAATCTCACATTTGAATTTACATTTGAGTTGCTGGTTTTAAATTCAAAATTGTGAGTTTTGACCCCAAAAGAATGAAATACTTTTTAAAGCTCTGTTTTTAAAGCACTGTGAAAGCTGACTTTTCTTTTTCATATTATTTAATGATTAACAGGTTATGCTTTTCTGATCTTTTTTTTTTTTTCAGGTGCATTATTTTAAATTCCAATTTTAAACACATTTAATTCCTTATTTGGATATTTTTTCCCTGTGCTCCAGCATGCGCAAAAGAAAAATCAAACAGACCATTTATCCTAAATGTACTTTTGACACAAAAAAACACCAACATGAATGGTTTTTTTTTGTTATTTAGCAAAAGTCTGCAAAAAATAAATGTACAACAGTGAAAAAGTAATGAGCCTCACAGCAGGAGAGTAGAACATTTTAACCAACTCTTTATGCTTGTTGCATGGCCTTGTTAAAAGAATACGTTTTTGTCAGAATCTTCTGTGTTCTTTTATTTTCTTCCAGTTCCATTAAATAGAAGACAATGTTAGGGCTTATACATACATATATATATATTTGTATATATATTTTTTCTTTTTAGAATTGATTTTCTTAAACATTAACATTTGTTACAGTTACAATGTGCCTCAATCAATACTTAGAGGCAGCCCCCCTAAAGTTTTGAATACAGCTAAAATGAATGGATATATTATGAAAAAGCAATAAAAAAGCTATTTAAAAATAATTAAGACTTGCTAAAACTTTTGTCTACGACTCATTAATGCTGCACTTAATAAAAGCCAGAGATACAAAGCAAATGCAATGTTGATTTGTGAGGTATTCTAATGGAATATCTCTGACATCCAGCTGTACAGGAGATGGAACGTTTGTTTACAAATTAATTAAACGATAATGTGTATATATATATATATATATATATATATATATATATATATATATATATATATATATATATATATACACTCACACGCAGGTATTTCTTTTTTTGTTAGAGAGGAATCACAATGAAGATTTTCAACAAATAAGATTTGTGTGGTGAACGCTGTTGTGATTTTTAAATGAGATTAGTCCTGCTGTTTATATCGCCATTAAATTAAATCTGTGTTGCCAATGCTAAGTTCACAAGTTCATATAGACCAATATCCTGCCATTACTCCTATACTTTCCTCTATGTATTGCCAGCTACTTTGATGCTCTTTATTTATATTTGTATAATAAAATACATGAGAGACAAGAATATCCTGTATAATATATGATTTTAAAGGTGCTTTGTGATATCAGTTATAATTAGTACATGACTCACTGAAACACGGGTGTTTAAAAAAAAAAAATAATGAACCCCCTGTTTTAATATATGAGAATATATAGTCATTGTTTTCACTAGGGCTCAGTTACAAGTTGCATGTTTTTTTCCTACAATGCAGCTGTTTTGCCCACAATTTTAGCGTAATAACAGCTGCAAATAGGCTGTAATGCTAGTTAACAAGGAACCCCTGATAACCCAGGTCTTCACTGACGCCCTTTCGGGGCCCCCGGGCTTTCTGCTGTAGAATAGACAGGGAACCTGAACACATCTAGGATACTCGCAGTACAGATGAGTAGTGATGGGCGAATATGGGGGAGAAAAATTAGCGAAACGGCGTCTCGTTTTTGACGCCGGCAAATTTTCTCTGGAAATTTTTTCGGCGGTTTCACGAATTTATTCACTGGTGGTGAATCGTGGGAATTCGCTGTGAATTTGCACCTGGCAAATAAATTCGCCCATCACTACAGATGAGGAGGAAGCAGAATCGAATTCAAGGCCAGGCTAGTTTCTGGACAGACAGCAAGGATCGGAGTCAGAAGGCAGTCAGGAGTCAAAACCAGAACAACCAACACTCACAAGGCTTAGGCAGTTAATGAATAAACAGACGCCAGCTTGGGCAAGGTACGAGGGAAGGAAGAGGCTATTTAAGGTCAAGGCAACCAATGGAAGAGATAGGCACAATATGGACAGGGGAGAGAACCAATAGCCAGCAGATATGAATAATCAGTGTCTAAGCATCCGGAAGTACATATATAGTACATTATTATTAAAGGCCTTGCCTAAGGTGGCAACATTTTAGTGGTATGCTGCCCAGCTGCATCCTAAGGAGCACTGGGGACTCAAAGCCCTTGAGTAGCCAAAGTGGGGAGGGTGCACAAAGCATCCGGCCCTGGGACACGTGGCTTTGGGGGCCACTTCTTCAAATCCGTCACTGGTCCTGTCTTGCTAATGCATAAAATCTGGCACTGATTTCCTTTCTTTTTGGTGCTACAAGTGTCCCGTGTCTCATCTACAGGGAAGCAGTTACAATATGATTTGGAATGCTCCACCCAGGGTCGGAACAGTTTGGGCTGTAATACACCACGCTGGGAACTTCCCTAAACCACAATCACACACACAGAGGAAAGGTTGGTGGGTTTATTTGCAGGACACTGACAATGAACATTTAAATCAATGTAAAACATACAGCTTGCCAGCCAAGAGCAGCTTTACATAATATTTCAGAAGGTTTTATCCATGAGCTTCTGTGGAGGGGCTCCCTTTGGCTTTCTGTGCTCTACCCTAACAAGGGCCCACTTTCCTTTCGCACCCTAGTAAGTCTTTCTGCCACTGGGGTCCCCTAATAACTTTTCACACACACAGTAATATGTGGGGCCTTGCAGCACCTTGCTTTCATGCTGCTGCTTCCCTCTCCCAGCACTTTTTCAGCTCACAGATGTCATTGCACAGGGGTGGGGACTCCCCCCTCTCCTTGCACAGAACAGAATGACAACAGCTCCCCTACACATTATGTGCGTTGCAGTTTTGGTGGCTTCGAGAGAGGTTCTCTGCATGCGCATGACATAACATCTTTTTTTGCGTATTCAGCTTGCCATGCTTCTAATTCCTATGCTATTTGGCCAATAAATGTCTCAAAATAGGAACAAAATGAGAAAAAAAGAAAGCAAATAAAGGGGAGAAAAAAGTAAAAAGTAGTGCAAATTAGCACCTATAGTGTGCAGTGTCACTGTCTAACAAATTAAATACTGTATTAAATACACTGTCTAACAAATTGCTACTATTAAATACTGTATCTTATATCATCTGATCAATGTGGATATTAGAGCAATAACAGGAAATACCATTTTCATTAACATTTACAAGTCAGTAAATAATAATTGTTTTAATTACAGTAAAAATAAAACATACAGCAGTTCAATATCATGCACATTTCAGATTCCCTTTGTCTGCAGCATACACCACTTGCTTGTTTGTCCAGTGGCCTCTGTGGCACATGCTGTATTGCACAAATTGGCAACAACAGGATTTAGAGGAACAAAGGTTTGGGTAGTTTGATCCTTTTGACATTAGCACAGATCGCAAATGGACATAAGAACCACAGTAGCACATTTTTGCTAGCAGATATTTGATAAGGTCAATGAATACATCAGATGGGGATGACAGGGGAGAAATGTCATTTTCCACGTATGCCAAATGGATTGATACTGATCACTGAAACAAAATGTTGAAGGAGAGGTATTAAACAGCTAAGAGAGAATATCAATAATTACATTATAAAATGAATAAAGAATATATTATTAACAAAATGGAATGAAAGTTTACAGATATTTTTGTCCCTCCCTTGTCCAAATAAGAAGCAGAAGCAAGTAAAGCAAAAAACGCACAAAATTCTTTAATTTACATTTTTTTTTTCATTTCATAACAGGACCTGCTAGGAAGAAGCACTCACTTAACCTTAATGACTCAAACCTTCTTACTGCGAGAAACCAATCCAACCAAGCTTTCTTTTTGTAAGTAATACCATGTAATATTGTGAACATATATACCTTATATGCATTTACACATGGGCATGGGACCTGTCCTTTATACTAGTTCCAGGTTAGTTTTAAAAATATGCACATGACTAGGAAGGGCATCGACAATGCAAACTACTAGAACTAAATATAGCTCATTAGGTAATTAATGAGCACTGGTGACTTCAGGTTAACATTTTACACTTTACATTTAATGTCTCAGGTGGTTAAGAAAGTATATACTTTAATAACAGAGGTAAATTAGGTTATAGAAATCAATCAGCATTTACAGTTCTACTGCTACTGTGTAATCGAATACCTGATTGGTTTCTATTGATTAGGCAAGGTAAATATTCTCCTTGTTATTACATTTACCAAATAGTAATATTGAGCAAAAGGCCTTACATATGTACTAGATCTTAGGGGATTTTGTTTAAAACAGTTTTATTTTTCTACTAAAATAAATAAGTAGTAACTGAAACCATAATTCAGGTTGTACCACCAACTCAGGGCCTCTTGATTTAAATGGAGGATCTCCTTATATCCTCTGTATAGTGGGGTGGAAATAATATTACATGAAAATGTTTGGTTCTCTTCACCACTGTATCCCACGTGTTTTGCTAGTTTCTGGGTTGGTATTGTCTTTGGATTTGGTGTAGTTGGTCATTTTTAATCAGCTATGCCAATTTAAAGGGATACTGTCATGGGAAATTTTTTTTTTTTCAAAATAAACCAGTTAATAGTGCTGCTCCATCATAATTCTGCATTGAAATCCATTTCTCAAAAGAGCAAACAGATTTTTTTATATTTAATTTTGAAATCTGACATTGTCAATTTCCCAGCTGCCCCTGGTCATGTGACTTGTGCCTGCACTTTAGGAGAGAAATGCTTTCTGGCAGGCTGCTGTTTTTCCTTCTCAATGTAACTGAATGTGTGTCAGTGGGACATGGGTTTTTACTATTGAGTGTTGTTCTTAGATCTACCAGGCAGCTGTTATCTTGTGTTAGGGAGCTGCTATCTGGTTACCTTCCCATTGTTCTTTTGTTTGGCTGCTGGGGGGAAAGGGAGGGGGTGATATCACTCCAACTTGCAGTACAGCAGTAAAGAGTGATTGAAGTTTATCAGAGCACAAGTCACATGACTTGGGGCAGCTGGGAAATTGATAATATGTCTAGCCCCATGACAGATTTCAAAATTGAATATAAAAAAATCTGTTTGCTCTTTTGAGAAATGGATTTCAGTGCAGAATTCTGCTGGAGCAGCACTATTAACTGATTCATTTTGAAAAAATGTTTTACCCCATGACAGTATCCCTTTAACAAATAACAGCCACAGCCACAGTTGTGTTTAAAAAGCCTAAAGCCTGTACAGAATGACCCTACAATCTATGTTATCAAAGGTAATAATATATTTTTGTCAATATATATAATAAAACACACACACACTAAAATAAAACAAGTGGTTTTATCTTTGAAATATAAATGGCAGCACATTAATTGTATTGAAAGTTATAATAAGAAAGCCAGCTCAGGCATTATTTCATTAAGAGCGTTCTTATAGTTGAATACATTTTTATTGTACGTCACAAGAGCAGCAACTTCTATTTTAGTTATATGATATACAGAGAAAAAATATCTGTCGGTAGTGCCTTCAGTCTCTCAGTTAGTGTTGTCATGATGCAAGTGGTAAGTGCCAGCACATGGATAGTTGCCATTTCAGGATCTGTAGGATCTGTTGCCATTTCATCTTTTTCATGGACGCCATCTGTTTTGCTGCTCATTATCCTGTTGTTATTATTATTCATTTATATTTTATTTCCTTTTGAATTTTATGGATATTTGTAGCTATTTCTGAGAGTGGAGATATCATGAACATTTGTTTTACCTGTTTTTTTTTAAATAGTTTGTGTATTATTGGTAACCCATCCCTGAGTGTAGAGCCCATACATTTGGGTACATTGTGTTTATATTCATTTGCATCGAGTGTTCAGGAATTTTAGGGGAAAACCAAATATGTTTAATTATTTACAAAAGTCAGTAAACAAAAAATCAACTGCTGTGCTAATTGTGCTGTCACGACCAGCACCCTAAATCCAGAACCAGTGGTAGGCTCCCTGGTCTCAGCTCTTGCTTCTGCCTTTAACAGCCACTTCGGGAGGAGCCCTCGGCTAATTGGATGCCGCCAGGTCTTAATAAGAGCGGAGCTGGACGAGCAAAAGGGCACTGTCGTTAGCAAGGTTTTGGACGGAAGGTACAGTTCAAGGAGAAGACAAAAGCGTTGTCGGACAGGCTGGGGTCGGTGTGGGCAGAATACAAGCAAAGTCAATCAGGCTGGAGTTGTTACAGGCAGCAATCATGGATCATCAGGCAGGCAAGGGTCAGTATAGGCAGTGTTCACGCATAGTCAGGCAGGCAAGGGTCAATATCGGTAGAAACAGAGTAGTCAGGCAGGCATGGGTCAGGATAATCAGAGTTCAGAGTAGTCGGGCAGGCAAGGGTCAGATTTGGCAAAATGGTCAGGCAGGCAAGGCTTAAAACAGGAATCAGATAGCAGAAGAATCGCACCCAGATACTAACAAGTTAGACCTACAACGGGCCACGAGTATTTCCACAAAGCCCTTGCAAACATTTGAATTTCGCACCATGCACTGACGTCATGTCGCTTGCGATGCTTCAAAACAAGGAAGTGCGTGCCGCGCGTGCTCTAGAACATTCGGCGAGGAGGCGAGGAGAGGAGAGAGGAGAATCATCAGGGGGTCCCCGCCAAAGTTGTGCCAGGCATCCGTTCCGGCCCACTAGACCACCAGGGTGAGACTTTACATGTGCTTTAAGACCTAGCGCCTCCAAATCACTGCCTTTTGGAATTGTAAGGCCTATTAACGGTCATATCTTGATGGGTTTGGTAAATAAAGCTGTTTTCTCATAAAAATTCATATAGTAAGCCTACTTTAATATTGAGACAGTTTTATTAAGCCAATTGAGCCTACATTATTTTTTAGGTAAATTAGGGGAAAGAAATAAACTATAAAACTATAGACTCCTATGCTTTGGTTCCATTTAGTTCTATTGTAAATATATTAATTATATCTTGAAATAACTGTATAGTAGCAATGAGAGAAATCTTTTCACCAAGTATGGATTTTCAGCGAAATTCTGCATTTCACCATCAACGGTTATTCTCATAAAACTGCCATGAAAAAACTTTCTGCAAAATGCAATGTATTTTGTGCAGAAAAAGTTGCAGTGAAAATGCCAATGGACTACAATGTACTCTGCACAGGAAAAAGTCAAAATGGTCATAGTATTACAGTACATCCTCATTGCTAAAATAAGGGTTCAAAGATCCATAACTTTGAGTATCTGGCACAAAAATGATGCCTCTGATAAATTGAATAAAAAGGATTTTTCCCTTTAATTACATATTCCCAGATTAGACTTCACACACATGGGGTAAAAGTGAAAACAGAAACACTGTTATACCTTAATTTATGTAAATATGTACTCATTAATCCGATTGAAATATATATATGCCATTTGATTACTAATTTTGTTTATAAAAATCACCTAAACACAACTGAAATTAGCAGAAAATACAGTATGCCTAAACATTATTCCTTGGTTCTGCATAATTATAACATGTAAAATGTATTGTTTGTTAGAGACAAAACCAAAAATGCAGTACCTGAAAATCTATAGGAATTTGATGGTGCCCCTATAAAGGTTTACCATTTTCAAATATTATACTCTGTATAATTGGATTGCATTTTTCCAAAACGTTTTGATTATAACTTTTATTAAAATTGTTGATTCTGATTCTATTACTGATGAAAAATTTTGGCTCATGTCTGCTAAATTGCAATTCCCAATAGCAACTGATCAGAAACTGGTTTTGATCAGTCTTCTACAAGCTAGAAAAATAAACAATACTCTGATGGATTGCTATGGCTTGCTGCACTGGTACAATTCAGCATCTGTGTTGTTAAGTCAGTTCCTACGTCTCACTTGCCTTCTACATTTTAAGATGCTCCAAAATATATGGTATTTCCCTTCTACACCACTGCAAGTGCATAATAAACTTTACAGTGACTATGCAGCTTTATTTATGTTATGTAGGTTCTCTTTATTTAGCTTCCAGTCTCATGGCCTTATTGACTAAGAGCTTTGCAACTTTATAAGATAAATTTAAAGCGTTCAGTCACCTTAAAACTAATATGTTGCAGAGTTGTATACTGATGCAAATGTTGGATCTGTTATTCCTGGAAAAAAAGTTTTCATTTCAAACCTCATTCTTTATTGGCTGTACATATAAGTCTTCAACTAGTGTTCCTTTCAATCATTTTTCAGTAGATTTTAAATACAATAACCCTTGAACAAAGCAGGGCTGAGAAATGTCAGACTCTTTGTTTTAATCATCCAAAGAGCTCTGCAATGTATCAGTTTCAAGAAACAAATTTTATTATTCAATTGAAAGCCATACAGCCCCTTTAAATGGGAAATTGAAAAGACAGCCTACAGAATATCCTACAGTAGAAATCCAAATGCGTAAGCAGACTTTTTAAAAGTAAGCTTTTAAAGAAATGAATTGGGGGAGTAAAAAAAATACAAATACACTGCAAAATGTACGGTATTTGCAACTAAAATCGTAAGGCTGTACAACGTACATAGAAGGAAAATGTGTGACAGGAATATTACATCACTCTTAAATAGATGTCCTGCTCTATACAGCCCATTCAAGTGAACAATAAAATAACCATAATTCAAAAAGCAAGTGAAGGAGAGTAAGGGAAGTATAATAAGAACAATGCCATTACATTATGTGCCTGCTATGTGTCGCTGAGCTATATAATTTCATATTCTGTGCATGATAATAAAACTCATTCTTTTTTTGTTGCTTTCTGAAGTGCCTTTTTATTGTTTGTTTTCTTTAGTGGTCTTATTATGTACTTGGGGTGGACAAACTGGGTGATTATTTTTGGAACAACAGTTTCGTGGGTTTAAAAAGAGGTAGAAATGATGCTGTATGTTATTATCCTGAAATGAAAATATATTATAACAATTTGACCAAAAAAAATGAAACATCAACTAATTGCACGTCTTGAGGTTGTTCTTAAAAGAACACTTTGTTCTGTGAATATCTCCAGAGAGATACCATGAAAATACTTATCTACCTGCCTGCGTCTCAGAAAATGTAGGATGATAAAAGAGCTATGAGCTGGTGATTTGTCTTGAAGAAGATAGCGGCTTGTTTGTTCTTTGCTGCAATGCAGGTTGCTCACCAAAGTATTGACAAGCAGTTTGTAGCTTGGTATGTTACGATATGAAAACTGATGTGATCAACTATTTTACAGAATCCACTGCACAGACAGGGCTTTGTATATCACTTGAAATACATGGTACAAGAGTTCACCATTTCCTTTACAATCCGTAAACTTCATGCTTCAAAGAGTACCCTGCTGTTTCAGCTTTCAATATTATTGACAGAAAGCTCCTCTGTACAGTGTACAATTTAGTGAGAAAAATATTGCAGATAAATAATGTAAGCTGCTTTCTTTTGACTTATAGCGCAGTTTTGTTTCAGATTCATATATACACTAGGGGAAGCCTCAGCTCTTCTCCTGGATGATATAACTAGAAAATGGTTTCATTTTTTCCAAAGACTCATCAGGATTATAGAACATTGGAGCAGAAGGCACTCACCACAAATCCAGGTTCAGTGGGGGATAAGGAATCATTCATTTTACAACAAGGAATCATTCAGAGTACATATTTCAGTTGAAAAACAGTGAGGACAAGTGTATGTGGTTTTATCATCCTTTTGTAACAAAGCTCACATATACAGTATTTAAAGAGAAAGCTCAATGATATCAATCCTTGTCTGTGGTCATCTTATCTATTTTCCCTATCACAAACATAATACAGGAGGCAATACACTGGCTATTTGCCATGATATCTAGCTAATTGGCTTTCAAAACAAATAGAAGGTCACCATAATATTGGCCATACACATGGATGGCCACATTCTATTGTTCTGTTTAGTTGGTCTAGGCAGCTCAAATGATCTGTATCCATGACATGATGTATCAGGTTGGCCTGCAATTGTTATACAATAATAGAGTTGGATTACATAGTAGTAACATTGTAACATAGTAAGTTAGGTTGAAAAAAAACCACACCTCCATCAAGTATAACCTTTTAACTCTATATATAATCTGTCTAACTGTTAGCTCATAGTACAACTTGATCCAGGGACTAGTCCGATTGCCATTTTGGAGTCAGGAAGAAATTTTTTCCCCCTCTGAAGCTTCAGATGGGGTTTTTTGCCTTCCTCTGAATCAACTAGCAGTTAGGCAGGTTAAAAGGTTGAACTTGATGGGCGTGTGTCTTTTTTTCAACCTACGGTAACTTACTATGTTGTTATGTTAAAGAGGAAGGCAAAACCCCAATTTGAAGCCTCTCCAATTTACCTCAGATGGAGAAAAATTCCTTCCTGTCTCCAAGATGGAAATCTGACTAGTCCATGGATTAACATGTACTATGAGCTATCATCCATAAACCTGTATTCCTTAATACCGATCCCTGAGTAACCCCACTAAGAACCTTACTCCAGGAAGGGAATGTACCATTAACAACCACTCTCTGTACCCAATCCTGTAGCCAGTTTCCTATCTATGTGCAAATTACTTTATAAAGCCTTAGTTTAGAAAGCACTCATTTGTGGGGCATGGTATCAAATGCTTTGGCAAAATACAAATAGATCACATCTACTGCCCCCACTGCCCAGCATCTTTCTTACCACATAACAAAAAGCAATCAAATTTGTCTATAGTTATCCAAAAATGTCATCTACAAAGGCTGGAGTGACTGGATGTCTAACATAATAGCCAGAACACTACTTCCTGCTTTGCAACTCTCTTGGTTTCCACTGATTGGTTACCAGGCAGTAACTAATCTGAGACTTGAGGGGGGCACATGGGCCATAGCTGTTTGCTTTTGAATTTGAGCAGCACACCCTCTGTACCTGATCCTGTAGCCAGTTTCCTATCCACATGCAAACAACTTTATTAAGCCCAACAGTTCTTAGTTTAGAAATCAGTAGTTTGTGGGGCACAGTATCAAATGCTTTGGCAAAATCCAAATAGATCACATCTACTGCTCCCCCACTGTCCAGCATTTTGTTTAGCTCATCATAGAAAGCAATCAGAGACTTGAGGAGGGGGGGAGATGGGCCATAACTGCTTGCTTTTGAATCTGAGCTGCATGCTGAGGATCAATTGCAAACTCACTAAACAGTTATGTCCCATGTGGCTCCCCTTAAAATTGCCGACTAGCTTAAAGTTAGAGAGATGCAAAGCAGGAAGTTGTGTTCTGTTCTGTAATGTTAGACATCCATTCACTCCAGCCTTTATACATTCCATTTTTGGCTAACTAACTATATTAGAAACATTTTTTATTAGCTTTTCTGAAATTCAGTGTTTTGTTGCACCAGACATAAAATGAGATCACATTATGGTCACTATTACCCAGGTACCGATGTATACAGAAAGCAGAGTTGCTACACCCCAAATGCAAATTTCCACAATACAAATCACAATCATGCTCCTTTTCCCATGTTCACCCTATTATTAGGAAGGTTTGGGTGCTCATGCCCCGAACCTCTAGCTTTAGATAACCCTTCAATAAATCAGCTTTTTGTTGCTAGTCACTAACTGATCTGTGTTGGTGGTCTGGGTGCAGCACCCTGAACCCACAGCAAGGGGAGACCAACCACTCTTCAGAAAGAACAATATATGTCCTTTAAGGTGCATAAAAAGAAAAAAAGAACCCATTCGTATCTTCTGCTTTCATCATTTTTTAGCCTACATGCTAGGTTGTTTGTTTTTGAATCAGTGGTATTTGCAGACTAAAAATTCTGTTTCTTCCTGCTATTGTCTCAAAACTGCAGACAGCTGTGTCAGGTAAGGGTTTAACAGCAAAGCCCTAACCAGAAAGGATAAGCTTTCCAAATTCCTGTGAAAGCTGTGCAAGTATAAAAAAAGGAAATTCTGTTAGCCCTTAGAATAGAACAAATGTATTGCCTTTCTTTAAGCGAACCATAGACTGTGCTGCTTTGCCCCAATAATTTACTTTTGGGGACACAGTATATCCCCTGCAGCTGGAAAAATTTAAGAAAATGGTTTTGTCTGCACATCCTGGTGGTTATGCTCTCTCCATGCACAAACAAGGGTAAGTGGGGTATATATATATATATATATATATATATATATATATATATATATATATATATATTAGTGATCTGCAGGTCGAGAAAACCTCAACCTGTACCCATCCATAAACCGATCTACCCTCTTTATATACACGCGCATGCTTTGTGATGTCACAGCAGGGTGGGGCCTGCACAAGTATATAAAAAGGTGCGTGCAGAGGCGGAAGTGGAGCAGAAGAAGGCTGCATGTGGGGAATTGAGGCTAAAGTTCATCCCAAGCCTCCCTGTGGCCTGAGGATGTACTGCGGAAGTCGGCATGTACTCGCCCGACCCGGGGCTTTGGGTCATATATTCAGTACTTTATCACGATGCCTCATAGTGTACAACCATCTATAAATACCAAGTGCAAGTTACATCAGCATGATGTCACCACCCCCTACTCATGCATACTAATGAGCATCCTAATCATGTATTGTAATGAGCCCAACATGTGAAACCAACAATCATATATAGACAAGACTGCTGTGAAGGGATCCATGTAGCAAGTGAAACGACACAAATGTAACAAAAAACATAATTCATGTAACCATGAAAGACATTATCTAAGTGACAGATGCAAAGCAGAGAAGGATATGGCAATAACTGAATAAAATAAGACCTTCCCATCATCAGTGACAGCCCAAGATATGTGCAAACATAACCAGGTCTAAATATACTGTAAGTGGTAATATTAGTTGAAAAAACGCTGTGAGGATAGCCAGGTTACCACGGCAACGTGCTGCCTGCCATATGTACTGGATCAATACCATATTTGTGTCACCCACAGAAAGGCCCATGGTGTGTGCACTCAGGTGAACTCAGTCCCCAACCTGGAATGGCACAGAATTGTGGGTCTGTACCCACCAGCATGGTGAACTACCTAAGTGCAAAGTCGGCATGTATTGTATACAGTAGGGTATTGGGAGAACTGCATCCCATAAAAAGAACTGCGTCCCCATTTATACTCCATCATAGGGTTGGCCGACAAAAAATTGCCACATCAATTGAGAGCACAAAGGAAAATCTCCATAATGGGCCAAACAAACTTAGTCTCATGCCAAGCCTAATGGGTCATTAGGAGATCCACATCTCCCCTCCGTAATGCCACTCTCTGGAAACTTTCTGGTGATTGGGTCTGTCTTAACACATGGATTGCCCTTTATTTGGGAGAGGTTTCATACTCAAAAAGCAAAATAAGACGTCCAATAACTCTGCTAATGCATTATGTCACAAAGATAAAAACATATGCAAAGTGCAAATTGAAGATCCGAAAAAACAATTAAGGGGTAATGTTTTATTCAGTCCTCTCAGAGCCACAGTCTGTAATGAGTAAATCCAGCGTGTTTCACACTGTAATAAAAGTTTGTGCCTATCCCCTAATCTCCTGGTGGATGGAATGTAGTCAATAGCCATGCAGTGGAGGGTTGGTAAAGGAGGCGCAATTTATTGCAAAATGTCCAGCAACTGGTTGTTCCCAGCCTTGTTTTTCCTTGATACCAGCATCATCTTTCTGTGTCCTGTCCGACAATGGTTCAATGATCAGTTACCATAACAGCATTTTTACCTTTAGGTAGGTCTGTCAAGGGAGCTGCTAAAGTGGCAAAATGAGGAATTACCCTTATGTAGTACCCTGAGATACCCAGGCTCCAACCTGCTTCTTATTAAGGGGGAAAGGACATGGCTGCTGTATTGTTTACCTGTGGTTTTACCACATCTCTGCCAATGGTGTACCCTAAATTTTTAGCTTCCTCCAAACCAATGGCATATTTCTTCGGGTTGGCTATAAGGTCTTCTCTATGGAGGGCATCTAACACAGTCTGACAAAGTTCAAGGACCGGAGGGGTCTATCGAGTTACATTGGAAACAGTGGAGGCTGGTACTGCAATCATCCTCTCTTTCCAGGGTTTAAAAGTATATTAACATGATACATTTGTACTGGCTCCCTCTTGCCAGGTTGGTGTATCTTGTAATGGTTAGGTACCACTAATTGTTCAATCAACTAATTTGATTTTCTTTTTTTTTTACATTTGGTAAATAGAGCCATGTGAGGATAAGTCAACATAAGCCTTTAGCTCAATGGGTTCCCCATCAATTACTTTCACATTTTCTCTGGCTTTTATATCGGGTCTTTTAACTGTTCTGTACCAAAATTCTCTTTGTGTACCTTCAAGTCAGAGAAATCCACATCATTCATGTGTCACCATGAATACAAACCACAGCAACCCATTTTTAATCTACTGAGTCTAATTTTACCAAAGTGACCAGCAATGAGAGCATTTGTCTCCCATTCACACTCACACTACACGTTTTTTTTTCTTGAATCAGTATAGCAGTGCATACAGCAGTAGCCAACAGATTTGCATAAATATCTGGAAGAGAAATCACATTGCATTGGCTCATCAAGTAATTGGCAGAAATATGACCAAAATCATGGCAACAGAACCATTTAACAGTCTCTGAATTAAACTTTAGAGTCTCAGAATTTCCAGCCTCTTGGTTTTAGGACAAAAGTCTCTACCTTTAACGGTGACTTGGTTTTACCACCCATGTCCCCGAGAACAGTCTTACAAGTTTACAGGGTGTACCTCCCTTTCCGGTGTAGAGTCTAGAGCAGTGATCCCCAACCAGTAGCTCGTGAGTAACATGTTGCTCTCCAACCCCTTGGATGTTGCTCCCAGTGGCCTCAAAGCAGGTGCTTATTTTTCAATTCCAGGCTTGGAGGCAAGTTTTGGTTGTATAAAAACCATGTACACTGCCAAATAGAGCCTCAATGTAGGTTGACAATCCACATTGGGGCTATCAAATGGCCAATCACAGCACTTATTTGGCACCCCAAGAACATTTTTCATGCAAGTGTTGCTCCCCAAATCTTTTTTCTTCTGAATTTTGCTCTGGGGTTCAAAAGGTTGGGGATCCCTGGTCTAGAGGCATAAGGGAGAGCTGATGAAGTTCTCAGCTGCAAAGTACATTTCCACCATCTCCACGAGCTCATCATAAGGTCTCCATGGGTCACCCATTTCCGAAGGGCAACAGAAAGGGACCTCAGGTAGCGATCCACACTACTCTCAATGATCTCAGGTCCAGTCAGGGACTTTCGGCTGCAACCACTTTCTCACCAGGTAGATCAGGTCAAACACATAGGCGGAGGGTGATTTTTCTGTTTGGGAAGGCTATGTACTACTGCTGTGGGCAAATTTAATTAACTTAAACTAAAATAACTTTACTTAGTATGATGTAGAGAGTGACATTTTAAGACAATTTGCAATTGGTTTTCAGTTTATATTTGTTTTATTTTTATTATTTAGCTCTTTATTCAGCAGCTCTCCAGTTTGCACTTTCAGCAATCTATATGGTTGCTAGGGTCTAAATGTACCTAGCAACCATGCATTGATTTGAATTAGAGACTAGAATATGAACAGGCCTGAATAGAAAGATGAGTAATAAATAATAAGTAGCAACAACAATACATTTGTAGCCTTACAGAGCATTTATTTTTTTAGATGGGGTCAGTGACCCCCATTTGAAAGCTGGAAAGAGTCAGAAGAAGGCAAATAATTCAAAAACTATAAGAAATAGAAAATGAAGGTCAATTGAACAGTTGCTTAGAATTAACCATTCTATAATATACTAAAAGTTAACTTAATGGTGAACCAACCCTTTAATACAGTGTTAGAAGTTTATAAGTATTCTTTTAGCCCAGCAACTACAGGGTAGATAAACATATAACACAAATGTTAAACAGGTTTTTAGTAGGTTAGTTATCCTCATATCTAGCTTGGACTGAGCTGCCCATTTAAATTAAGATAAGTAAATATTAATGTTGCTGCACACATAACCTGGTAACCACTGTGAGGCAGTAAAGACAAAATGAACCCCTCTGTCATCCAGTTCCTCTGCTCTCAGCTCCCTCTAAATATTATCTGGTGCCATGTCAAGATAGACTCCTGAAGCCCCACAGGGTTCCCAACAGTCTCAGTTGTACACTGCAATAGTCCAAAACACTTTAGCAAGACAAATCAATCCCTTAGGGCAACTGCACCTTTACCACATAAGCCAACAGCTTCATTTATGGTCCCAAATCCCTGGTATTTGCCAATTGCCATAGCTTTAGCAGGCAATAAGTAAACCCCTTAAGTGCCATAGGAGATAAACCATATACTCACAGCAACATTAAAATGTTCAGCCCCATTGCTATTCATTCAGCAACACATTTTATTAATGCCACCGACCAGCCCCACTATCTGCAGATGCAATGTGCTTATATGTAACTTCTGATCACTAGAAAACAGCTTTCAGCATTAAGAGGCTCCATTCTATTGTTTTCAGTAGCTTTAATAAGATTAATCATTAAAACAAATAGCAAAACGAAGAAATATTAGATGTATAACAATAACTTGTAACATGTTACATGACACAACTTACTCTGCCTGCACTGGTTTCCCCATCTGCTGCTCTTGCTTCTAGCTCCTCCCCCACTGGGCGGGCTATGCTTTCACAGGGAAGGAGTTCAGAGCTACAGATGGAGAAGATAAGGTAAGAAGTAACGTACTACAGCCATGGGGGTGGAGTTTAGGTGACAGATACTTAAGAACAACCTTCTTTTCGATGCGCTCACTTCCCATCTTACCGCACTAACCTGCATGCAATACAGGGCAGGCAAATCTTCAACAGAAATGTACAGTGTGCCATTACAGACAAGTTTAGGTGATTTTGCAATGGATTTTGGTTTGGGGAGGCTTAGCCCAAGCCTTCATTAAGATCAGCCCATGGTCAAACATCTGATCTGATGTTTGACCTGAGAGAGTGGAGGCTTGATGGATAATCACTTCCAGGGTAACAGAGTCAAGGCCAAAATATGCTGTTTGCAATTCACCTGCCCACTGCTCTTTAGGCCAACCTTCCCTCTAGGCTGCCAGCTGAAAAGTAGTAAGATATGCCTCTGCATCATCCTCTGATGTCATCTTTTGGATTAAGCAGCTCACGTTTATTTTGGTCACGTTGCTATGGGTGACTGCAGGTGGCTTCTGGGGTCTCTGTGCCAACTGTTGGACCAATCAGATCAGTACCTGCTCGTCTGCCTCTGCAGCTTCTGCCAATGGTCATAGTTTGCTGCAACTGTAGGAACAGCTTCATATGGCAGGCTTTTGCTTGCTGCTGTGCCTGTTGCTGATTGGCATTTGTTGCTTTCTGTTCAGCATTGGCTTGTGAAGTGCAGCATTTCAAAATCTAATCCATGCTGCACAATTCTTAAAGTATCACCGCCCCTTGAATTCACAGTCTCTGCAACACTATATTCCCTTTTGTTGCTTTATATTGTGCCAAAGCATCCTCCACCAAATGTCAAGGGTTAGGTAGCTGGGACCAGCTTTCTGGGGGTAAAGCTGCCCATGGCACAATCAAAACTCATAAGAGTGTAGTATCTTAACAAAATAAAATCCTTGCCACTTAATGGGCTTCTAACTAACAGAGGTCAGTTGTCCTATCTAACCAAGAGTAGGTCTACTGCTTGACTCCCAAACAGAGAATATGAAGAAAAACAAGGTCCCAAACTTATTATGATTCCAAGCTTCTCAGTGAGCTCACACACAGACAACAATCCCAGAACTACTTTGTTAGGAACCTGGGAGACATATCAGCTCTGTCCTGGACACTCCCAGATATCATGATAGTGACCTTACCACTTACACTTTAAGTAACAAATCCCTCAGAATGTAAAGATAGAATATGTGGGGGGAGGGGGGGTTAGGTGTGTGTTGTGTGTAAAATAAATGCGCTGCAGATATGTAAAAGGTGCATTAATGCTTACATAGCAATAATGTAAAGCATTAACCCCTTCTTCATTTGAAGTTTATTTTTACCTTAGCAAAAGGATTAGCAAATTGAAACATTTTATAAACATTATGGCTATTGTAAACATGATAGGGAAAAGGATACATGTAATGTAATAATAGAAAATTATAAGTAAACTTGAAGTCCATTAAAGGAGAGCTAAAAATTAATATGGCTAGAAATGCCAAAATGTACATACTGAATTTATTAATCCAGTCTAAAGCTTTAGCATCTCTACAGAGGTCTTCAAAATTGTCACAGGACTATCCCATCTTGATTTTGTTAGGAATGTCTGCGATACGCACATACTCAGTGTGCTTTGAGCAGCTGCAGAGAGTTAATCTTACCAATTAAATTATTACATTTTGATGCTATCTACTGTGCTGGTTTCTGAGCTACCATATAACAATAATCTGAATTTTTTACTAATCAGTCTTATATTGTGACATTTATATGATATATATTCAGTATTTTGTGAGTGGTCCCTAAGCTCAGTAAGTGACAGCAGCACAGAGCATATGCAGTGAATCAGAAGATGGGGAGCTACTGGGGCATCTTAAGATACACAGATCTTCCCTGCTGTGGTTGCCTTGGTACAGAAGCCCAAAACTTAATGTACAACATTTCTGCCCTATTTCTATAGTTATGTTTTAGTTCTCTTGTTGTTGTGATAGCTTTGTATAATCTGCTGTTTAAATACTACCAGCAAAGACTGTACATCATTCCCTGCCCCAGTGGACCTACCCCAAGGTCCCTATTATATTCAAACAAAGAAGAGTGAATTTACTAAAAGCCCATACATGAAGGAAACCCATACATGGAGAACATAAATGCTCATTGTAAGTAGCGCCTAAACTCAAATTGAACTCTGAATCTCAGTACTGCAAGGCAGAAGTGCTGCCCACTGAGCCACCATGTCACCTTATACATATGGACAGTTGGACTTGCTGTGCATTTGTTAATGTATGTTGTGACAAATGATGTGATGAAAACATTGCCAAATATTTTGCAAATACAAAATTACTATCATTGCTATCATGTTATTATATTATTGGGTGCTGGAATATTAAAGAGATAAAACAATATAACCAAGCAGTCAAGAGTACCTCTGAAATTAATAAATTAATAACAGGCGTCAGCTACATGGTAAGTTATGGTAAGCATGATCAAAGACCTCACCTTTTCACCTAATACTGCATATCTAATAAATACATATACAGTACATGTATGAGACCTATTATCCAGAATGCTTGGGACCTGAAGTTTCCCGGATAATGGATCTTTCTGTAATTTGGATCTTCATACCTTAAATCTACTAGAAAATCATGTAACCATTAAATAAACCCAATAGGCTGCTTTTGCTTCCAATAAGGATTATTATGAAATCAAGTACAAGCTACTTTTTTTTGAAAAAGGTGGATTATTTGGATAAATTGGAGTCTATGGGAGACGGCCTTTTAAGCCTTTCTGGATAACGGTTTTATTGATGACGCATCCCATACCTGTAGATACATATTGGCCTTGGTTCACTCATACGATTTATGAACTGAATATATTTATGAAAAATATACCTATTTATGTATGTTGTGATTTTTATTATTCTTTTTATTATTCTATGTGAATTAGGACAATAAATTATATTAACACATAATTATTGATGTATTTGAATTAACTCAGCTGCTGTTTTTTTTAACCCTGTTTGTGCTGTAGTTCTGAAGCTCTTTGGTGCAGACTGACTCCATCTCTGGTACCAGTCACAACTTTAATAATCTCCATAGTCTCCATCCTACTCCTTGTACTGATTTTTTAGACTGTGCTGTTTCTGTGTCAGAACATGAGTTCCTTCCCATTTGCGCAGTATGTCCACATAGCATATTGATACTACTGTAGTCAGACTACAATGCACACATCAGTAGAGGAACTGTATATTATGTTCTCAGCATTCTTATCTTATACACTGCAGTATATCCAACACTATTTCACTGCTTTTCCTTGCAAATACTAAAGACAAGATAATAACAGAAGAGAAATTAGAAGAAAAGGCTCATATATCACAGTACTGCGTATTTAACAGTTTGGCTTTGCATGTTATATTATAGAATTTCTCTATTAGACAAGTCAGTTTTATGATTTTATCTCCAATCTCACAACTATTAAAGGTATAGCTCTATTATGTTAAATACATGGCTTTCTTTGTTTCATTCAAGTAGCCATACCTGTTTAATTCTAGTCGCTTGTATTCCAGACATGGAGCCCTAAAATTTACTTCCTTCAAAATTTTTCCACATCAGCTCCTCATCTCTGGAAATCTCTTGATTGTTTACACTGTAATTAAGCAACCTCCCCTTCACTATATGCCCTAAAAGATATGTGATAAAATTATAAAAGACTGCTGCAACCTATTAACATAACAAAGAAAGTCAGTCACATCAGACTCTTACTAGCTAACCCACAGGGGAAGGCTCATGCCCCTCACCTGCCACTATGACAATAACCATAATTACCACTCTCCTCTCAATTCAAAAAAAAAAAACAAGGGTGGGATGTCAAGGGGCTACAGTAGACAATTACAAGAGTCCTCTGCACTCCCATTATCAATATGTTTAAGACGTAGCATACTGCTACTGAAAAATGCCTTACCCTTTAAACAAAACAGGGATTGTTTGTCCATATATTGCAATATATTTAAGCTGGCCAACTACATCAAAGTCATCCCATATCTGGCCAGTCCGACACTTAATTTTCATCTGATTCATTAAGAATTCTATTGCTTCATTATACATTTTACAAAGGGACTATCTGGCCAGATATGGGATGACTTTGACGTAGTTGGCCAGCTTAAATATATTGCAATATATGGACAAACAATCCCTGTGTTGTTTAAAGGGTAAGGCATTTTTCAGTAGCAGTATACACAAAAAGTCTCTGTCTTAAATATATTGATAATGGGTTGAGTGAAGAGGACTCTTGTATTTGTCTATATGTATTTTGTGGTCACAGCCTCATTGCACCCCCCCTAATGGTTTTAAAAATTAGTGGTGAGCACAACTTTCCCTTGTTTGTTATAGGGGCTACAGTAGCCAAAATATGCATTCTTCTTCTAGCAGTTCCGTTTAGGGTATACAAAGCTCTACCCCTTGGCCAATCACCTGCCAAGAATCCATTGACCCTGCTTACCCCCCAAGAGATTAAGGCAAATTACTATTCCTATCAAGGCCCTTTACTCAGTTCTACTGATTTCTCCTTGGGGCTTCTTACTTGTCACTAAAGATTCCTCTTTATTAGTTTTTCAATAATTCATTGAGGCTGACCAGCTCTGCCTATTTCGTCCTTTGCTTCCCAGCCACATCTACATTCTGCAATTCTACTTATAAAGCATTACTTTTGTCTCAATTTAGGGTCATTTCATTAATGTACACATTTGCATGATTCTTAGTGATGGGCGAATTTTTTGGCGAAGCGGCGCAAATTCGCCCATAACTAATCGTGATCAGAAACACTTACAGTACCTTATGTATCATTTGTGAACATTCGCCAAAATGCATTGAAGTCTATAAGGCTGGTCAAAGTTTTTTTTACATTGTCATGTATCTCCCAAGCTGCAACTCCCAAATGTCTTCTTACAGTATATCATATAATATAAATTCAGCTGACATATGACTGTTTAAGTGTCCTCCAAACACATACTTGAGTTCTAACAAAAGGCCATATAACGCAAACAATAGAAATCAGTTCACGACTGCATAAGAGTGAACAACTGAGAAATAGTTAATATTAGCAACTCGTTAAGAAAGACTTTTGGAAAGGACTTTATGTGTAGGCAGTTAACGTTCAATGATCTCCTGAAAAAAATCTATTTACACAAAATTATAGTAAAAGGAATAAGCTCTAACTGTTCCCTCTTGCAAGAATTGGTTCGGTAAATTCATAGCAGCGCTTATCACTTTTGACAGATCATTTATCATCAACTTCTGTTGAATAGTGATGGCAAACAGGGAGAGCAGCCAGAAAACTCAATACAGGGGCTTTTTTGGGATTCCTGGCCCATTCCCCACACCCTACCATCACCCACATTTACAGTTCCCTTACCAAACATATTCCTGGGTTCTGTGCCACTGCCTCCCCCCACTCCATTACACCAGCAATTCATTGAATACAGGAGTGATTGTACACAGGGAATAATGGGACACCAGGAGAGTGGGTTTTTATCATTCTCTCTTTCTCCTTAGGCCCCCACATTCCATGCCTGTGCAGTCTGTGAGCCCTGCTCTCAAGTACTGCTATTACAGGTATGGGACCTATTATTCAGAATGCTCGGGACCTGGGGCTTTCTGGATAATGGATCTTTCTATCATTTGGAATTTTATACCTTAAATCTAATAGAAAATCATGAAAACATTGAATAAACCCAATTGGCTGGTTCTGCTTTCAGTAAGAATTTATTATATCTTAGTTTGCATCAAGTACAAGGTACTGCTTTGTTATTACAGAGAAAATGGAAATCATTTTTAAAAATTTGGATTATTTGGATAAAACGGGAGAACTTTCTGGATAACGGGTTTCCAGATAATGGATCCCATACCTGTATTTTATTAGATGGATCAATAATTACTGTATTTATTAATTAGTTAGGTCTGCGCAGTTCAGAGACTTTAAGAAAGTTAACAACTTTTATGAAGTATGAATGGATTGATAAAGATAAAGAGATTAAACAATTTACTCACTATTCACTCACAGTATACATTATGTAATATTGAATTGAGCTGTTCCTGTGAACTTAACCCTAGAAAGAAACATAAGTAGAAATGCTTTATGTTACATACTAAACATACTGCGCCAGAGTAAAGTTTCAGAAATGAGGTTCACATGTCATAGAATCTGGCGCTACAGGGCTAATTAATGAATTATGATGCACATTGCATTGGTTTCTGATCTGCCATGAATCTGAATTAATTTACATTCAACCATGTATTTTGACTTTTACATTTTTTATATACTGTACATTATATTGTAAGTTAGTCTTTAAGCCCAGGTAACTGACAGCAGCAAAGTGCATGTGCACAGAACCTATAATATGTTGTGCAGCATTTATAGCATACTTCTTTGTTAAGCTTCAGATCAGTTCTCCTTAAACTTGTATTGTAGAATTTAAATAGGAAATTGTAGGTTATAAGCAAAATAATTATCTACTGCATCTACACTTTGATGTTTGTATCGCTATTGCTTTTACTGCACAAACAACAGTAGTTGGTTCAATTCTGGGATTAAAATTTTAGAAGTATTTTAGTGTTCTGGTAGACAAAAATCATTCCTCATGGCTTGATTTCACTCTTTAACCTACTTTTATCTGACCAGCTGCATTGAAGTTTCTCGGTGGTCTGGTAGCCAAAAATCAGAAATCATTGCCTGTTATGCAAGACTAAAGGAAATTACTATTTCTGCAAGTGATAAGAAAAGCACAGCAGATACAATAGTGAGGCCCATTTATCAAAACCAAATTGACACCAGCACATACACAAATGGCACAATTCACAAAACAGCCAAAGCATCTTTTGCCTCACCAAGAATTAAGTATGTTTGCATAAATTTACAATATATATGTACTGTATATAGTGTTGTGCATTTCTACAGTGTAATAATAGAAAATAAATAATTTTGATAACAAATATTATATATAATAATAATAAATATTTATTGAAGTATTAAAAAAATATTGAATAATTTTGAAATATAGAGTTACAAAGCTTGAGTGCCATATGCTAAAAAAGACAGGAGAAAGGGATAATCTAATTGGAGCATACAGACACTAATTGGAAGGCAATGATGTAATACTTAAGGCCCCTTGAAGGTCCAAACTCTGGTTAAGAAGGTTATACAAGTAACATTTGGATTTACAAGTAATATGAGTGCATCAATCATTTAGTAAAAGTTTAGTAGGACAAATCTTACCCTAACTGATTTTCAAAGTGGGTTTTTAGTAGTAGGATTTTCCCTAACTTTCACATTAACTGGTCTCCAGTGCCCCCCTGCCATTGCTCCAAGATTCCTCTAAGAGGTCAAACCACCACCTTAAGATAAGGTAAAGCAGCATGGATGATTTATCTCCAGTTGTGCCACAGCCCTAAGGGCAATGAAAGGGAGATTACGGTTTAAACAAAACCCCATATAAATAGCACTAAAGAACAATACATTTTAAATTATCCCCATCCCAAATAAAACACCTTACAGTCTACACAACTGCACAATAATACAACTATAATGTTACTATTGATGCATGAGTGACCAAAATTTAAAAGAGACTACAACATGTAAAGGTAAATAGGACTGCATGGTATTCATTTCAAAAGAGAGATGTGAGTACCTGCAACAATAATGAGTCAATCAGTTAAAAAATTGAAAAATGTATTAGGACACAAGAAACAAGACCTAACGCGTTTCGTGCGTGCTGGGGCACTAACTCATAGGCTCATAGGCATGGTATTCATCCCAGGGTACTAAATGAGTTTGTGCCAGCATTGTTTTGTGGGTAATAGAGCTTGCCATACTAATTTAATAGCCTTTTATGGAGGTGGGCAGGAACCTAGACTCTGGGATGGCAGTGGATGTGAGCTATTTCGTCTTTGCTAAAGTATTTTATACAGTGCCACACAAAAGATTACTGATTAAATTAAGGAGTATTGGCCTGGAAAATAATATTTGTACTTTGATAGAGAACTGGTTGAAGGATAGATTACAGAGAGTATTGGTAAATGGAATATTTTATATGTGGACCAGTCACCAGTATTGTTAGTGGAGTACCGCAGAGGTTTCTCTTTGGCCTTTACTTTATATCTTGTTTGTTAAAGGAAAACTATACCCCCCAAACAATGTAGGTCTCTATAAAAAGATATTGCATAAAACAGCTCATATGTAAAATCCTGCTTCATGTAAATAAACCATTTTCATAATAATATACTTTTCTAGTAGTATGTGCCATTGGGTAATCATACATAGAAATCATAAATATCCATTTTAAAAAATAAGGGCCGCCCCCTGGGATCGTAGGATTCACTGTACTCACAAACATACCAACAAACCATACATTTTAGGTCACATGAGCCAATTAACAGACAGAGTTGTGTCTTTTGCTTCCACACTTCTTCCTGTTACAGTTAGAGTTGAAGTATTTCTGGTCAGGTGATCTCTGAGGCAGCACACAGACCATCACGAAATGGTGGCTCAAGGCAAGAGATGTAAAAGGGCAATATTTACTTAAATATATATATATCAGTTTGGTAAGATTCTTTAATATGCCACTTAATATAATATGAACTATCTGTTGTTTAAGTGTTCATTTTGGGGGTATAGTTTTCCTTTAATGTCCTAGAAATGACCATTGAAAGTACTATTTCTATTTTTGCTGATGATACAACATTGTGCAAGACTATAAACTCTATGTTTGTCCCTTCAAAGAATAATTTAACAAAACTGGATATCTACAGTAGGAAACAAACTGAGAAATAATGTGATTATAATTTCATAAGGAGTTGTTAAGTGCAAGGTTATGCACTTTTGTAGAATTAACATAAATGTGAGTTATACTCTAAATGCCAGTGGGTTGGTTTTTTAATCTATCATGTGCCTATATTCTATACACAGTCTATAAAAGGAGGGTCACATTCATCTTGTATACGTGTATGAATTGATACGTTATGAACAAATGCTTCTAATCACTGTTTGTACTTCTCTTTAAATCAGAAGAAGTTGAGGAATGGGGCTGCATGAATGATGGCTTGTGATGCCCTTACAAGCCATCCAATAAACTCCAATAAAGAGAGATAACTAGTGAGAGCAGTTGTAATCTCCAACAAGAGATCATCATTGTTACACAGAGCACACCCTCCAGATTCTAGTGTCTCATATAAAACTATTCTACCTGAAGAAAAGTAAGCCTCAATATATGCCAAGTACGGTGTAGTGTTACATCAGAGCCGTGCAGAGACCTGTATTAATGCATTTCAAAATGCCAGGACATAATTTCCATATAGGCATCCAAGGGCCTGCCCCATGGTCCTCTTTTTTTAAATGTTTTGATCTGATTGGTGCATGGTCTACAAATGCTGTGCTCTATATGTGTTTATAACTTTATACAGTATTGTAACGCTGCATTGTACAGACAAGGTGGAACACTGAAATAAACACATAGACATTTACACAGTTACAGAGATTATGTTTTTTAAGTTAGATTGTACAAGAGGAAGGAAAGAATTTTGGCTATTTAAAGATGGTGTGTGATTTATTTGACATATCAATGGGTAATTTTTCACTGTTTATTTGACATGCACAGGTGTGGGGTACTGGGATGATTAATGACAGTTGAATTTGGGCCTACACTTGGGATTCAACAGTCCAAAGTTTACATGGCATTCGCAGTACTGAAAATTGATAGGAATTCTATTTGCATGCATAGCTAAAGCCAAACATTTGCATTTCAGCCCTTCAAGAGTGCAGGTTACATGCTACTTCCACTCCAAGTGCTCTATGAACATGTAGGAGTTTTTACTAAACTCCAAATGCAAAAATCACAAAAAAATTCCTGATTTATTTTTTAATAAAAACAGACCTTTTCAGAATTTATTAAACCCAGAGGATGGAAAAGTCTGAATCTTAAAAACCGGCATCTCAGACCTGTCGAGGTTGCATATGTCCCAATGACAAACGCGTTAGGCATGAAATGTTTATATAAATAAAACTTTCATATTTTTACTTATCATCAATCTGATCTATGCGAGACCTATCAGAGAGCCTTGCTCCAACATTTTGTTTACCCTTTAACAATTGGAACATCTTTTTTACCTTCAGTATTCTCAATAGTTTTGGGCTGCTTGCACTGGTTTTCTTTAGATTATCCAATAAATTTGAGATTTCGGGACGACAATTAAATAAGGTCAAAAATTTTGCAAGATTCGAATTGACACTCGATTTTGTTGCCCTAATTTTTTCAAAATTTTTATTGGTAAATTAAGGAGATTCGGGTTTGGGGGAAAAAAAGTGAGAAAAAGTGAGAAAAAAGTGAGCTTTAGAGGCCTCTAATAGTTAGCTTCATAAATATGCCACTCTTTACACAATTTGATACACCCCTTAATACCAATAAGACCTCATTTGCAAAACCAAACTCACAGCATGCAAAGCACAAAAAAGCCATCCACTCTACACACTGCATTTAGTTGACTGCAATTAACTGCAGGCCTCTTGTTCTCCATTTCAGAGTGTAGAGACCTGCAGCATGGCCTATGGATATTGCAGTGACTTGTTATAGACATATCCGCACCCACCCACCCTAGCTTGCATCATTAGGTGTGCAATTTAGGGAGCATCACAATGTGCAGCCTGTATCAAGACTCTCTCCTTACCACTTATCTTACATGCCCCAGGATCTAAATGACCCCCATAATCTCACCCTACAGACATCATACAGAAGAAAGGTCTTAATGTTAGGTCTATTTTTATAGTTTCTGGTGCATTTTCACTGTGTTCTTGTTCTGATACTGACCCAGCCTGACCATGATCAGCGCCGGATTTCACATACCCCCTCCCCGCGAGCATTCATGCGCTCCTGCACTGGAGCGCTGGGGAGCTGTGCTCCCCACTGCTCCCAGGAAAGCGGCTGGGTGGCATGCTGCCCCTAATACTGTGTCACCCTAGGCCTGGCCTTTGTGACCTCGCCACAAATCCGAACCTGATCATCATTATGTCTAGTTTGCTGCCTGTCTTGATTATTGCCTGGTTTTCGACTACTCTCTTGGACTCGGTTGTGTATCACGATTTTGGTATGTTTGACCGGCCTCTGAACCATTCTTCTGTCTCCGAGTCCTGTATCTGTACCACATTGACTGATTGTTACAGACCCAGCCTGGCTTTTGACTAAGCTCCTTGTTTCCCATTCTACAATCCGACGCTTGTTTCCCTTGCTTGCTCAGAACTCTCTCCTTGGGCCTCTCATGTTAAGATCTGGCAGCATCCGAGTAGTAGAGGGCTAGTCCCGAAGCCAAAGGCAGCTGTTATTGGCGGAAGGGTGAGCTGCAACGAGGTCCTTGGAGTCTGTTCTGAGTTTGGGATACAATTACAATTATCAGTCATATATGGGTCTATGTGGGAGGGATAACTTCTTAGCCTATATATAGGTATGGATTACAGAATCCAAATGCCAAATATCCAAAGGCCTCTGTTTCTGGTAATAACTACCCCTTCATTTGGCTGCATACTACAGATGATGTAATGACCTTCTGCAATAACTGGAGTTTCAAATATTCATCAAACATCAGCCAAAAATGGTGGCAAAAACAAAAAAGGGGACATTTTAGCAAACACCATATTCATTGATTTTGATCAGCTAAGTTTACTTAGTAACAAGTTGTACCTGGTCTTTTCACACAAAGAATGAAAATGGCATTTACCAGCAGTGCTCAAACACAGCTTTTAAGGAAAGTGTCACTAAAAGGCTTGGTATAAAGCAATTCTGCTGAGATAGTATGGCATATTGGTTGCTGTCAATTGCAAAGGCAGTGCCAGCCAGTCAACTTTTGTGTATTGTATAAATGGTACAGAAATTCATGAAAGGGTCTGAAAAAAGTGGGAAGGATAAAAAATACTTATTCATTGGTCTGCAACAGATACCTGTTGTTGCAGACCAATTAATAAGTCATTTTGTTCTTTCTTCCAAAACTTTATTTAGATATGTTCATATTTTGAAATGTTCCATACAAAAAAAAAAACACTATATTTTATAAATATTAAAGCCATGGGTTTGATCAAAAAATCTTTCAAATGTGTGTTATAGTTATTAAGTTAAGCTTTTTTTATGGATTAGCTACACCTGCTATCTGAAAAATGTCAGCTGTAATGAGGGATTATAATACAGTGTTTAGTATAAAATTACCAGCAAAGAAAGCAATATAGAGAAAAATACCTAGTGGTTCACATGGGGAGTACAATTGGAAGGAATTCCTTTTCAAAGGAATTACCTTGTCCTTTTAGATTAATAAAAATAATATAAACATTAAATAAACCCAATATGAATGTTTTGCTGCCAATATAGATCCATGTAGCTTAGTTACCATCAAGTAAGGTTCTGTTTTATTATTACAGAGAAAAAGGAAATCAAACATAAAATCCAATGTCCACAAAGTGCGACAAAATGGCAATTAACTCCAGTGCAAAATTCACCATTTTGTGAAACAGGACAGTTTTGGTCATCTCTAGTGCATATGAAGTGTTTGTACAGATGTATTTGTACACACACCCCTTAAATTTGCTACAAGTGAACACATTATTGGCCACTGTCTTTGAAAATGCCTTATTTGGGGATCACCTTACTGGTTTAAAGACTACAATTCCCGATTTCAGTGGCTAAAAAGAGAAAAGATGTTCTTCTCAATATATACTAGTTTCTAACACAACACAGCAAATACCCCTCCTGCTACTGAATTAATTGCCAAGCATTATTATTACAGCAGTACAGTCTTTAACACATTAAGAGGCCTATGTATCAAATTGTCTAAAAAAAGGCAACATATAATAGTAGTGGCATCCTATAAAGTGGATAATTCTATTATTATTCTACATTGTAGACAGTGAGGTTCATGGACTAACTGTATGTGAATGCACATTTTCCCTGTAAAGATGTGCAGGTATGGACTGTACCAAAAAAACCCTTTGGGCCCCACCAACCCAGACCCACTACCTGTCCAGACCTGCCTGCTTCCTGGGTGTGCTGGAGGGTGCAGCTGGGGTTGGGAGCCCGTAGGGGTGTGGGGTAGTGATGGCGAATGTGCTGCAATAATTTGCAGATTTCTGTAGATTCGTGAAACTGCAAAAAATTTGTGAAACTTGTTTGCCACTTGCTTCGATTTTGTCACACGTAATATATCCTTGTCGCACGTAGTTTTTGACGTCCGCGTTGTTTTATGACACACGTCTTTTTTTTTGAAGCACGATAAAACGAGCCGTGGCAAATTTTTGCCACAATTTTACGAACAAATTTAACAATGGCAGCATTTTTCACCCATCACTAATGTGGGACCCCTAATGTAGAAGCCCAAGACCCCCACAGTCCGACGATCAATCAAGTGGACTGAGGGATGACAGTGTGGTATTCATTTCTGGTTGTTATTAAGACATATCATAGAGGTTTTATTTGTATTAAAAGTTCTATGAACAGTATTATTTGAAAGGGGCTCATATAAAACCTTAGGAACCCTCTAAATATCATTGTAAAATGGGAAACAAGATGAAAAAGAAAAACAATAATTGATCAGTTAGTCCCAAAGGGTAACATGCTATACTGTATTTAATACAATCCTATGGAGATATAATCTCTCAAAATACTTCTACTGCTATTTAGAACGTTCGATCATTTTCAGTCTTTCATTCCATCCTAAAATGGACTAAGACTGTAAACAAGTATACGAGTATTTTGAGGAAAAAAGCTTACAGTAATTTGCCCTTTAGTGAATCTACCCCAGAGGATGGAACCAGCATAAGGTCATGACAAAGTTAGAAAAGAGAAGGTTTACTTTTACTGGGAAACTGGGAAATGTCTTCAGGGGTCAGTGATTCGAATGGGGGATATGATAGTTTTAGAGATGGTTAGCTAGGCCCTATATGAACCCCTATTTCTAAGGATGATTTTGGAGTTGCGATGGTTTCATGATTTATTTCTAGCTAAGCATTAATTATAAACAGAATCAGTATGGTAAGAACAAAATGATAAGGAATCAGCATTATTACTAAATAGAAAGGGTAAGTCCAGAAAGGGTGGACTCTTGCCACAGAGAATGATAAAATAAGGATGAGATAAGTGTAATGGGATTAATTAATTAAATAATAATAAGATGATGTGATAAAAAGCCAATGAAATGCTGCCATTTTAATAAGAACCAATCAAAAGATAATGATCTTAATATGATAATGATGTGGTTTTATGTTATGAGAAATCTTGTAACAGTCAGGGGGGAGAGCTCTCCTGGCTGCTGAATACAATTGTATTTGGAGCTTGTTATCGTTATAAATCTTCCTTCTCTGACCAAACTGTTTGGGAGCTACTTATCCTCAATAATAGTTTAAGTTATACAAGTTATGTTTAAACAGGAAGGATGGTGCCATTTTGCCTGAACAGCTCCAATTTACTCTACTGATGAGATTGGTCTAGAAAGTGCAAGGGAAGGGTCAGCATGTCCTTTTGTCTAGTTGCAGCAAAGCAAGCAGGCAGCAGGGTTTTTTTAAGTACAGCGTTAGATGGTAAAGAGCATGGCTAAAGGTTAGGTCTGAGGCTAGGGAATGAGGTTGGGATGGCTCCAACGAATGCAGTCTTCAGCAGCTTCCTTGTTAATTGTCAATATTATACATAATACTGTTATCCTAATATATAACTGTATATATATAATGTGTGTTAAGCTTAATTTAATGTTAATAAATTTTATTGCGGCCTGTTAAACCCAAAAATTGTTTTTAGTCTGAGTTCTGTGGAGGGTAAGAATGTTATAGGGGAGGTAAGGGGTGAGTCAAGGCATTACAATAGCGCAATACACTGTTACTGCCATTGTAAAGGATGGCACCATTCAAGAGACCAGTGTGTTATAAGGAAGGCATATGTTTCTTTTTGAAACTCTAGGTCTTGGAATACATATTATAATCATAGCATTTTAAGTGTAATACCCCTAGTGGAACTACTTATGATATACAGTAAACTGCATAGCATTTCAATTACACAAACAGCAGGATATATGTAATATGGCAAATCATGTCTTACTGAGGTCTTCATTATCAGGGGGAAAAAAACACATTTATAAAGCATGCAGAGTAAATATATAATATGACACAAAATGCTACCTCAGGCAGTAAATTTCCTGTTTATATACTACTCTAATCTGTGTGCACTTCCCACCACTATTTTCTCTAAATATTGTCAGGGATAATATATTCATGATCAATAAATGATGTTGAAAGTTACTACATCAGTAAACCATTACAGACCTTTTCAAATGTAACAATTTATTTTCCATGCTGGAAAATTATTTTCTGAATCCTGAATTAAATTTCTCATTTAAAAGTATACATATATATATATATATATAAATATAAAGAGTTCCCATACTAAACTGGGCCCCTTGTGGACTGCCAGTAATAAAACACATAAATTGGGGTCACTCCTGTGCTCACGATTCTCCTGGGGGGATTGCTCAGCCTCCTGGCTTTTCTCTCAGGTCCTCATTCAGACTCAGTCAGACTAATTCTCTGTCACTTGGTCTTGACTCTCTCTGCACCTTGCAGTGGCAGATGGCACCTCTAGCCCCTCTGGGAGTTCCTCACACAGGTAGGTATTCTTACTGCTTTGTGCCCTGCTCTGAGAGACCTTCCTTACAGCCTTACTGTGGAAAGTGAGCTTGAATCTGTGAGTTGGACTACTGGAATGGAGTACCTGGCTTGCCTGTTTCTTCTAGAATACTTCATCCTCCAGGACCTGGCCACCTGACCTGGCCATCAAAGCCTTTAAACAGAGAAACTCTTCTCTGTTTATTAACACCCTTCCTGATGCCTACATCTTCTAGTGGGGAGAAATCAAAGGAAAAACACACATTTTTAACCAATTCTCTACCACTATATATATAGCTTTGCTGTAAAGACCCGCACTACAATTTACTGTTTCATCAAAAAAATATTTTTTATCTAGTACATCAATCCGACGTTTCGGCCCACATTTCGGCCCAAATGTGGGGCGAAACGTCGGATTGATGTACTAAATAAAAAATAATTTTTTGATGAAACATTAAATTGGAGTGCGGGTCTTTACAGCAAAGCTATATGTGAAATATTTGACCCTGCACCCACAAATATTGAGGAAAGTCTGGTTTTCAGAGTGCGGCTGCTTACTATTGACTATATATATATATATATATATATATATTTAAGCTACATATTTATATATCTTATTGGTTCTTAGAGATAGTGACAACTTCCTTTCACACTTCAGTATAGTGACAAATATAGGGGGTGGCACTTCCTCTTTGGCCTTCCTCTGCTAACCCAGCTGGGTGTGTCTGGGAAGCCTGGGATCAACATGGCTCAGTCAAGAGTACTGCCGTAGAGAGACAACCCTTCTAATGAAAGTCAGGGAACAGGGACCCCATGAACGAGGTAAATTTAGTTACAGGACTAGCTTTTGTCAAGAGTACATTCTAGGAATGTAAGATAGGCAAAGCAAGAACGAGCAGCCTGTGCTCCAACAAGGATTGATATCTTGGGGTAGCCTTCCTTTAGGCTCTGCTAGCCTAAAGTGAAGGGTCTGCAATACTAAAGAGGGATTCGGTTAATTCTTGTCTCTGATAAATTTCTGCTGTAGGGAAAGCAGACCATTTGGCTTTGAGTGAACCTTAAACTTAGCAGGCTGCTACAAGGGTGTCACAAAACGTACCCTACCTATGACTGTATCTGATGTCATCTACTACAATACTACCTTGTGTTTTGTGAGAATAAATTCTGTGTATTGTCTTGGACAATAAAACCCAGTGGTGTTTTGTTTTTCAAGAATCTCCTATAATTATATTTCTATGCAGCAGTTGCACAACACCCTCTCATCCTCCACTTAACATGGGTTCATCTGGGTAAGAAAATCCAGAGTCACCCATCTTCCACTGTTCACTAGCTTAGTAAGGCCTGGTTCAGCCAAGATATGTTACCTTTCCTTGTTTTTATTGCATAATTATAATTTATAATATTGATTATCTTTATCTCTTATCACATTTATTTTTTATTAACCAAGTGCCCTGATATAGCAAATAAATATTAGCAAAGTTATTTAAAATAGTATTCAAAGATCTAATAACACATTTGTTGACTTATTTAGAGAAAAAAAAACTACAGCTTTGAACTGTTTTCCTTTCCTAAGCGTGCAGTGGGTGTCCGTCTTGCTGGGATAATCTTAGAAAAATGTTTGAAAATCCTGTTTCCTGCCAAAACTTTTTTCTGATTGTCTGAATTGTTCTTTTGTGCTTAGTAACTGCTAGTAAAAAGAAGAAAAACATCTAACACCATCCATAAACATAAGGTTATTTTTCATATGGCTTCAGGTTTTTTTTCCGTTTTAATATTTAATATTGTATTTATCAGATTTGAAATAATTTTCTTCTAAAAAATAAAGGTTTTGAGCACCTACTCATATAATAAGCAATAAATTAATAGGTCTTAAAAATTAAAATTTTTTTTAGTTAGAAGTGTTATGCTTGCGCAGAAACACCTCCAAAAGATATAGCTGTATCACCTGAAAGATGTTACATTTATAATGTAGAAGTCCATCCTACATTGCTCAAATATATCAATCTTGTCCCATTTTGGTTCGCCGAAAATTTTTTGAATTTCCCGCGAAATTCACGAAATGGTGAAAACTAGCGGAACACATTGAAGTCAATGGGCATCAAAATTATTTTTGCCAAATGCATTAAAGTCAATGTTTATGCTCGCGACTATCCTGATGCACGCCCCAAATTTTTTCAACAGGCTGGAGAATTTTCGCTGCAGTTTTGCAGTTTTTATGCTATCATTAAAGCTACCTTTTTTTAGGATGTCTTTTAAAATAGTCTATACAACTGATTCAAAAAGGTCAGGAAAAACAACTACCATGATACTGCTATTTCTCCTCTCATTCTCATTTAAAGAATCCCTCAGTCAAATAAATATTATTGTGCATCCAATACAAAATACCAAACTAAATAGCGGTTCCAAAGTAATATTGGAAGGTTTTTTTCGACTAAGTCTCCAAGGGCCATTTACAACTGTATGGTTGCATTGAAATGAAAGTGAATGTTGACATATTGACACCATTCATTCATTAAAGGACCCTGTGTCACTTTAAGGCAAGGATTTAATGTGCCTTGATTATCATGAAATTTAGTAAACATGTAACTTATTGATTTGACTATGGTTTCCTACTTGAATGAAGAAACCCCTACATTGCTAGAATAAGCTTTAACTCACTGGCAATATAGCAAAGTAGCATTGTAAGTAAATGTTATTGGTGTCACATTTTGCAATTACTTTATGCCTTGCATTTCTTAATCGTTTTCCGAAAACCCCAAAACTGGTTTAGAATCAGTTATCCATCTAATTTTAACTACCAATAAATTTAAGAGGGAACATTGAGAACCCACCTAAACATCGTGTAGACCCAGTTCGGGGTACAGCTCCATTATAATCCCTACTTTATGCATGCTTTAATTCTACAATAATCACAACAAATATTTTCTAAAAATATTTATAACATCAACAAACACATAGTGATGGTGTTGTTTAAAATATAACAGATTTTTACACTTCAAAACTTTGATACAAGGACTTCAAAATTTAAGGATGTGGCTGGGATGACTATGTATAGGCACATTTTTAAAGACACATAAAAACAATATATAGTAAAATTTGCTGTTATTTTCCTTCTGCCCCTTTATCAGCTGGTATTTGGTCTTTAGCATTTACAAAGATATTATATAGTTAAAATATATTAGCAAATACTATATGATGCAATTGAAGTTTTTCAACCTGGTTAGTATAAATAAATACCATACAGGTATTAAAATATAAAAAACATAGTTGTGATATCGGTGTAATGAACATGATTATAGTATATATAAAACCTTTACTCTGATATTGTTTCATTTACTTCTGTTAACATCTTTACCTACTCGACTCCTACAGCAAATTCACAATTAAACATAGACAAAAAGTTATATTAACAAGGCTTTTACCATTTTAATCAACTTAAAAACCATATACAAAAATGTAAAATTGCTTACATAGTCTACACTATTAAACTTGGTTCCAATAATATAAAGAGAAAAAAAATACCAAGGAAAGATAAATAACTAAAAGCTAATTATATAAATAGAAGAACTTTTTTTTTATTGCAAAATGTGATCATTTTCAAAACTTCACTAGTATTTGGTATAATGTACATGTAAGTGATTTAAAAATATGGATCACATGGATCTTTTTGTCCATGCAAAGGAAACATTGGACATGGCATCATATAAATAAAGTAATTAAGTAATTATAAATTTTAAACTTTTGATAAAACAATTCAGAAACACTGTGGCAGACCTTTATAATATATATATTCTTGCACTTTCTCAAACCTATATATATAGTGGATAATGTACCCCCTACTTTAATTTATAAAGATATTATTAGTCACCGAGGAGTTATGTGACCACATAAAAGCACGAGGCAGCAGTACATAAAAAAGCACAAGGGGGTACATTATGCATTATAATCTGCAGTTTTGTGTCCAGTGTCTTCCTTCCTATATATGTGTAGTATTTTACTGACTTTGCCCTATGTGCTGTAAAATGACACTTTTAATGCTGTTTTCCTTCCCCCACCCCTGCTCCCCACTTAATTTTATCCCTGTAGTTACTTTCTTTGTGTAAAAGTACCTGTTTTTGAATTCAATCTGTTTTTCTCCAATATTCCTTGTATCCTGCGCTGGGTGATGTCAGTTGCAGGGGAGGGGGGAAGGTGAGGGAAGGAAAGTGTCAGAGGACTGGAGAATGATGGTTGTAGGTGGAGCAATACTGGAGGTTGTATGAGGGAGACCGGAATGGCATTGTGGAGGGGGAGCTAAAGGAGCCGACACGGAGGAGCATGAAAATTAAAGTTAAGAATGTGGGTGGAAGGGAGGGGGAGTGAGACGGAGAGCCACTGTGTGAACATGAGGGAGCCCATTGAGCCATCATGTGAGGGGGGAGCTAGACTAAGTAGACTCAGAGGGGCAGGGCCTGAGCATGAAGCAGCCAAGCGATAGTGAGACAGGAGGAGTCCGCCAGTGCTAAGCTAGAGCTGAGCCAGGTAATTAGATGAAAGGGGGGGCAGAGTGGAGGAAGAGAGCAGCAGCTGCAAGTGCTCTCTCTCTAGTTTATAGACGGCACGTTCTGATGCAAGAACGCGCCATTTATAAGGATATAATTTACAGTCTGGTCCCATAGGGAAATGACCAGACTGTAGATTATATAGTGAATAAAGTACCACTTCTTGTAAAATATAAGGATCTTATAAGTTACAGAGGAGTTTCTTGACCATATAAAAACACGAGGCAGAGGGCCGAGTGTTTTAATACAGGTCATGCAACTCTGAGGTAACCTCTAATATCCTCATACTTTACAACTGGTGGTGCTTTATTTATTATAACACACAAGTTTCAGTGAGTCATGTGACAGAAATTACATCAGAACGCACCGTTTATAACTGATGACATCAGAACTCACCGTTTGTAAGGATATAATTTACAGGATATTCATGGCTTTTATGTATTATATATATATATATATATATGTGTGTATATATATATATATATATATATATATATATATATATATATATATATATATATATATATACACGTTTGAGAAAGTGCACGAATTGTATTCCCATAACTTTCATCTTTGGCTTTGATAACAAATAAATTCCTTTTTACAATTCAGAATGGAAAGTTTTCATATTCATCGCTCTCCCCTTTAAAGCAGGACTAGTCTATAATAATTCAAAAGAAGTAAATAGTAACATTAAAAATAAATAAAATCATCAATTGCTTTTGCATCCCATCAAAGATCACAGGTGCATAACTAAAACTAAATGATAATAATGTTTTTTTTTACCTGGTTATATTGTACTCCAATTGTATATTACAGTGCTGTTGTCCTGGAATCCATAAACATATATTTTTGTTTTACCTGAAATTCTTCAAATTATTAATTACTACACCGTTCTGCCAATTAAGAAATGTGCTAGAAAATAAGTTGGTAGCTGTCAAAGAAATCATCCACAGACTGATTACTGGGACAGCATTTAAAAATAAATGCTATTTAAAAAAATTGAGGTTGCCCTTTCAAAATTATGGATATGTAGCACATTTAAGGATATGAAACAAAATCAGTATTATTGAAATCTAGCTAATAGAAACTCCAGTCATAACTGTAAAACACAAGAATGCCACTACTGTGTAATAAACAATATAAACTGTCTTAAAAGGAAACTAGAAAAGTGTTTTTTTCTTTTTTTCTTTTTAATTATAAAATTCCTTCATTACAGTTATCTGGACTGAAACAAAGGACAAAGGCCACATCAATGTATTTAAATGCTGCACAAAACTGATAATCTTTAAAATTATTTTAATTAAATATACCATACCAATAGGTGGCCAACCCTCTGCAGCTATATTTAATTAATGAAGTGAAAATGTGTGTGTGTGTATACAATATGTATATATAATCAATGTTTTTTAGAACCCTATGGGGTTTATTTATCAAAATCCGAATTTATCTAATTATTTTCTAAAACATACTCCTACCAAATCTGACCAAATTCTCCTTATTTAGCAATACAGATTCCAGAAAAATTTCAGTTTGGAGAAAAAAAATAATGAAAATAAGTCAGAAAATTGGAATTTTATGAATTTTTTGGATTTTCTGCCTGAAAAATCTGATTTTTTTTATTTTTGTCCGAAAACCACAAAATCTTTGGATTTTTCCACGAAACCCAGTGCAGATCAGGATATCTTTGAGTTTTCTCACATTAACTTATATAAGTAATTTGGGGTGTTTTGCTTCGCCAATTTGCGAATTTCCCACGAAATTCGTGAAATGCCAAAAAATTCGCGAATTTTTGATGGCGAACTTTTGCAGCGGTTTCGCAAATTTATTCGTGGGAATTTCCCGCAAATTCGCGCCTGCCAAATAAATTCGCCCATCACTAATAATAAATGCAGTAAAATTCAAGTTTTTTTCCACTCAAAATTCAGATTTTATAGTAAAAAAGAAATTTGAGTTTTTTGCATTCGGACTTTAATAAATAACCCTAGTCCTTGATTTTACTTTGAGTCCATAATCTGTCTTTAATATAAAATAAATATATATATATATTTTTTAAAGTAATTGCACCAGACAATCACAGTACAATGATTACTTCTGTTACCTCAATAAGTATAATACATTTTACAAACTGATTAAATAGTTATCATCAAAGACATGTTTATTGTTGGAAGGGTAATGTAATTTTCCGTATGTCACACATTTGATAATGAAATGATCTCTAATTATGTCCTTTTTTGGGGGGACATTATTAAATGTGATCATTGGACAGTGAATAAATGAATCACTTAAAGCATTAACCTGGTATGATAATAATCATGATAAATTGGAAGTAAATATATGCAACCGAAATGATTAAAAAAGTTTATCGATGGATATAGATAAAACAAATTATGGTAAAAAACTACTCCCATTAAAATATATTGTTTGAATGTCAGGAAGTGTTTCAAATGTTTATGAAATCTGGAAAAACTCTGGAAAAGTGTAAAGAACACACTGGAATATGAAAAAAATAAAATAAAAAATAAAGATCTTTTTAATACAGTCAACATGGTATTTCAACTTTGCTGACATGGAGTTAAGTTAAAACGTAAATGATTGTCTGCAATGAATCACTTGGTTTCTTTAATAAAACATATTACTCTTCTTCATAGATATATATAGATATATTACAAGTTAAACCATGAAAAAATATTATCAGAGACGCAGATAATATTGAAGAGGTTAATAATATGACATGTTCCTAACTTCAAATCTGGCTGTGTAAAAAAATGATTTGGAAAACACTATGCTTCATGAGTTGTCTATTAAAAAACATTTCTAGGCAGGATTAGAAGATATATAATTTTCAAGTATCCACAAAACTATGCTAGAGAAAGATACGTGTAAGTTATATGGTTTAGGGCTAATTGTTCAAAATAGTCATCTTCAGATACATATCTTACAATTTAAAACTGTACAGAGTATCCAGTATTGTGTCTAACAACATATACAGATTTTTTTTTTTCTTTATAAAACTTAGCTGTAAAATTAAAAGCCCAAAGTTAAAATAAGGAAGATCAAAAAATGCCTTTATAGGTCTAGTGCTCAATCTCGGAAGCTGCATCTTTGGTATTAAAATTTCCGTACAAATGGATGTAGCTTACAGCTGCTTTAACCATCTAAACTCAATAGGAAAGGACAACATTGCCCAATAATGTGACTCTGAGGACAGTTGACTAGAAATTGGTCCAAATCTGACAGTATGAAACTTTATTAAATTCTTATGATAAATTATTTTGGACCATTGTTTATTTATCGGGGTTCATTGTGTGGACTGTATGAATTTATTATAAATCAACTAAGTTGTACCACTTTTTCAGAAAATTATATAATATATATATACTTTATATTTATTTAGAAGCTTTGAAATAGTACAGTAAACACTTTGCAACACGGTGTATAAACTACAGAATGTCTTTGATATTTTGTGGGTCGGCAGATAAAACAGCATTTTTATGACCCCCACAAGTGTATGTAACATGTTCACAATCTCTCCTGTAAAGTTTGAGTAATTTGGGAAACACTTGATTACACAAAAAAAATATATAAAACAGTCAATTTTAAAACAGTGATATTGCATTTATAATGCACGCTCTATCAGTACGATTGGCTTCTTGTGGTGACTATAAACAGCGAAAGGGCTCAGTGACGTTTTGGAGAAAGTAAGATATATAGAGTGCTGTAAACAGGCACACACTGATAAGTAAGGCGAGCACAGTCGCCTCTGCAGTTCCTAGAGTTCTTCACATTTCAACTCATTTCTCAGGCCTGCTGAGAGCAATAAGGTCCGAATATTGGCCATGACTTCAGCAGCAGACTAATGATCCTTCCTTCATTCCACGCTGGGTGGCCAGAATAATGAAGTTGAAAAGTTGATACTTTTGTTGGTCAACTTGTGCAAATCATGCTGCTTCAGGTAAGTTCTGTAGATTTGACTAGCATATCCTTTTCCGGGCTGTAAAAGCAATAAGAAAAGTATAATGTCAATTGAAGAACAATGCTGATATGTCTTGCAGTTTTTTTTATAACCAAATAGACATTAGGGAGGGTATTTATTAAAACTCAAAATTTCTTGTTATTTTAAAAATAAAAATTCAACCCAACCACGATTTGACTTAATTTACTAAAGAAATCTAAATGAACAATGTTTCTGGAAAAGTCTCAACAAATCGTGCAGCAATTCGAATTGTGTAACTTTTTTTATCTCCCGTAAACCACAATTTTTTTGAATTTTTGAAAGAAAACCAGCATCCGAAAACTCAAACCCAGCGCACATCAAAAAATCATTGGGACTTCTTCCATTGACCTATATGCAACCTCAACAGGTCTAAGATGCCAATTTTAAAAGTCAGATTTTATTAATTTGGAGTTTAGTAAATAACCCGGCTTACAGAACATTTATTTTTAGATGGGATCAGTGATGCCCATCTGAAAGCTGGAAAGAGTCAGAAGAAAAAGGCAAATAATTCTAAAACTATAAAAAAATAAATTATGAAAACCAATGGAAAAGTTGTAGATAATGATAAAGTTGCTATCTTATAAAACCCTCTGAAGTGTATACATTACACTAATTGCTTATTCTTATATGGTTTCAGTTGAGCTTTTTTCTTCTTGTAACAAAGATTTGTATTTAATTAGGGCAATGCGGTAGCTTAGTGGTTAGCATTTGCAGTGGTGGAGCCTGAAGTTTAATTCTGCCCAGAACATTTCCATCCAGGATTTTTATGCTATCCCTGTGTCTGCATGGGTTTCCTCCAGATAACTGGCTTCTGATTAAATTGATCCAATTGTGTATGATTGTGATAGGGACCTTTGTCTGTAAGCTGCAGTGAGGTAGGGAATGATGTATGCCTGTAAACTGTGTTAATTTGTCTGTGTTATTTAAATAACTGGAAATAATTGTAAAGTCTATATTTGCTGTATTGTGCATCTGGTCCAAACTTTAATATATTTTTCTTACATTTTTACGCAGGTTATCATAAACTGTAAGGACTGGTGCCAGTGGCGTAACTAGATATTATTGGGCCCCACAGCAAATTATTTTTCAGGCCCCCAAAATGTTTAGAGGTTGACTTGTTTCTCCAATATTTATTGAAATTGTATATGAATTAGGGCCTCATGGGGCCCCTATACATCCTGGGCCCCCCTGCAGCTGCAGGGTCTGCTTCCTCTATAGTTACGCCCCTGACTGGTGCTCTTTATAGGATTTTACATTTTTGTAAATCCTGGTTTTTATTTTGAAAGATAGAAATAAAATAAAACAAATAAATGCAGTAAATTCATAGCAATCTTAGTATATTGATAACAGTTTCAGTTTGTTGATTTTTTTATTATGATAAAAATTATTATCTAACAGATAATTAGAAAACCAGACTATGCATGTGATATGTTTGGTAAATATTGAGTTATAATAGCTGTGCAGTTAAGAATTGAATGATCTAAAATTCCTTGAAATGTCCATTGAAGGACAAAATCCTTAATTGTAAAGTATATCCCTAAACTGAGAGAGAATCATGGGAGAAGACACAATAAAATTTTTATACCTTCCACTACATTTACAGATGACAAAATAAACATTAAGTTAACGACCAGAAAATCATTGTCAACAGAACACCAGGACAGCTAACTTACTTAGCCCAGTACAACCTTTGCTGTTAACAAACGGCTGGTAGGAGTTTGCATTCCCCTCTACAAGTGGTCAGCAGCCTGATATTCAAAACAAGCAAGTCAAGGTAGAAGGTTTGAAAGGAACATTCCCAAGAGATTGGTAAACAGGGATTAAAAGGGTTCAATTTGTTGAAAGCAAGTAGTACCGAAGTACAGCTGCCTGGTAGATCTAAGAACAACACTCAATAGTAAAAACCCATGTCTCACTGAGACACATTCAGTTACATTGATAAGGAAAAACAGCAGCCTGCCAGAAAGAATTTCTCTCCTAAAGTGCAGGCACAAGTCACATGACCTGGGGCAGCTGGGAAATTGACAAAATGTTTAGCCCCATGTCAGATTTCAAAATTGAATATAAAAAAATCTGTTTGCTCTTTTGAGAAATGGATTTCAGTGCAAAATTCTGCTGGAGTAGCACTATTAACTGATGCGTTTTGAAACAAACATGCTTTCCGATGACAGGATCCCTTTAAACATAATCATATAGGAAATAATGGTAGGATTTCTGTACTTTTATCAAGTAATCTATATGTTGCAGCTTCCACCCCATTTTTGAACAAAGAAAACCATTATTCACACACATATGCCATTCCATTCACAAAGTATGAGCACAAAAGCAAAAGTATTTATAGTGTCAAAAATTGCCATAAACATAGCAGCCAATTATATATTTTATAACTGCACTGGAAAATGCATTTGTTTGAAGCAAGTTGCAGGGTTTGTTTAAAAAATGATAACTTGAACTGGGGAGTATACACTAGCAATACAAACTAAACCTGCTCTCAACTACGCACCTCAAATAAAGTGATGTCCTTTGATTTTTTAAATATGCCAGGACCATTTTAATCATGCTATATGATATCTACAATAAATACAAAAGTGAACACTTCCCAAAGTCATTTATACATCTGTTACATATACACAGCAACCATATATTATACAAGTTTAATTCTTAAATCATCTTTATTGATGCTGTAATGTACCTGTATGTTTATGTAATCTCCTTATTAACCTCCCCATATTGATGTTACCAGTGTTGGCCCACTGAGCCTGTGGCCTCAAGGGCCCCCCACACCATCCTCCAGGCCCCCCAGCCTCAAACTTCTCTGTGCAGCTGATACAGCCCCCCCCCCCCCATGTACCTATGTTTTTCCAGTGCTGCAGCACAACCAGAAAGAAGAGGTAGTTCAGGATCGGGTCAGGGCTGACGGGGTCAGAAGACCCGGGGCCCACCGGGGTTTTTCCCAGTTTCCTGCCGGCCCATTCCAATCCTGGATGTTACTCCTTATCATCTTTACTTTTTGTTCCAAATCATTTTGTTTTCCATCAAAATCAAGTGTGTTGGTGCATATGAGAGTTTTGAGTTTACACCCAAGAACACACATTGAAACTAGAGGCAAGAAAACTGCACATTGGCTGAAACTTCCTGATCAATTAATTTACCAAGAGATGTCGCAAATCAATTTGTTTGCTTCAGATTATAAATTGATTCATACTTTGTTGTCACAAATCAATTTGTTTAGTATGAATTCTCGATTTATTTCAGGTCATGCCAACCTAAATCTATTTGGAGAAATGAATTATTAATTTTACTTACAGCAACTTGCAGTGCTATAAAAAGCATCATATGGCCAGCTAGGTCAGTCACTTTGGCCTTATTAATACCTATATGTATAGCTTTTTGGTACAAAGTGTTGACAGACCATCCTATTATCCCTTGGAATGTCGTTGGTCTGTCCATGCAGAAAATGTGGTGTACTCATGCTACCATGTAGGGTGTATTTGCTAATGCATGCTTCACTTAAAATCAGTTGTTATTTTTATAGCAAAATGTCCAGCCATTTAGACTATCACCCAAGAGGTCAGATAATTGTAAAATTCAACAATAAGTTGCCTCTTTTTTATTGATTTCTTCCTTTAACATAAGTCATAATGCTAACATTTTCTAATTGCCCAGTGTTGTTAGTGGAGTACCACGGGACTATGTACTAGGTTCTTTGTTTTTCAACTTGATTATTAATGACCTGGAGGTGGGCATTGAAAGTACTATTTCTATTTTTGCAGATGATACTAAATTGTGCAGAACTATAGGTTCCATGCAGGATGCTGCCACTTTGAGTGATTTGTCTAAGTTGGAAAACTGGGCAGCAAACTGGAAAATGAGGTTTAATGTTGATAAATGCAAGGTTATGCACTTTGGCAAAAATAATATAAATACAAGTTATACACTAAATGGCAGTGTGTTGGGAGTTTCCTTAATTGAGAAGGATCTTGGGTTTTTTGTAGATAAGACGTTGTCTAATTCTGGACAGTGTCATTCTGTGGCTTTTAAAGCAAATAAAGTTCTGTCTTGCATAAAAAAGGGCATTAACTCAAGGGATGAAAACATAATTATGCCTCTTTATATGTCCCTGGTAAGGCCTCATCTGGAGTATGCAGTGCAGTTTTGGACTCCAGTCCTTAAGAGGGATATAAATGAGCTGGAGAGAGTGCAGAGACGTGCAACTAAATTGGTTAGAGGGATGGAAGACTTAAAGTATGAGGGTAGATTTTCAAGGTTGGGGTTGTTTTCTCTGGAAAAAAAGGCGCTTGCGAGGGGACATGATTACACTTTACAAGTACATTAGAGGACATTATAGACAAATAGCAAGGGACATTTTTACCCATAAAGTGGATCACCGTACCAGAGGCCACCCCTTTAGACTAGAAGAAAAAAACTTTCATTTGATGCAACGTAGGGGGTTCTTCACAGTCAGGACAGTGAGGTTGTGGAATGCACTGCCGGGTGATGTTGTGATGGCTGATTCAGTTAATGCTTGGATGATTTCATACACAGACATAATATCAAAGGCTATTGTGATACTAAACTCTATAGTTAGTATAGATATGGGTATATATAATTTAGTGAGGGTATGGAGGGGTATCAGTAGGTTTATAACAGTGTTTAATACATTTTCCCCAAATATGATACAAGCTACAACACAATGCAACACAAAATATACATATGTGTATTTAAAAAAAAAAGAGAGAGAACAGACGATATTTGAAACTGCATTTACTGATCAGAAATTAAAGATCTTACAGTAGCAGATTTCCTTTGTACTCTTCACTTCCTCTTCTGTGGAACAGGAAGTTGCTCTTGACCTCCTAATGTATACCTATTGTAAAACACAACAGGACATCACACTAAGAGATAATAATGTAGCCATTAAAAAGGGATTCTGCTTTATTTCAAATATCTTGTGTTCCGCATACATCATTTCTCATTAACATTCTCAATACAAAAAAAGGAAAATTTTTAAGTTGTTGCTGCTTTTATTAAGACTTAAAAAAATTAAAAAATACATGCCAATAGTTTTGGAATGTTTCAAATATAATTATTTCTTTGTAAGGGCAGTAACACACATGGAGGTTTTGGCCCGTTGTATTTTTTACTTTTTTTTTTTAACCATTGGAATCAAAACTCCCAAGATCAACCTTAATTTTCCCCAGTTGACAATGCAAACAATTCTCCTCTGAAATCTTGCACCTCTGCACGTGAGTGTTTGTGTGAGTAAAAAAATCAAAATGACAAAAATGTTCATGTGTGACATTGCCCTAAATATTATTAAACCAGTCATCTAAACAACAGTGACATGCATGTTAAAGGTAAACAATAACCACTTCTGCATAAATGTATTTAAAAAAAAACGGTGCCTGTATGTAATTTAAAGCTAATATTTTAACCTCTCAGGAGAAATGGCTCCAGTGGGCTCCACTTAAGCAGAGGTCGTAAGTTAAATATTTCCATCCCCTTCCAAGTGTTTCTAACCTCAGGGCCTCTAGTACTGTCATAAACACTTAAAATCCCTGCCCATAAAAGTGAAAGAACGTGCCTAGATGATGTGGGTTCTGTTGTGTAAAGCCACACACAGTCACCCTGTTCATTATGATATGTTATTTTCTTTTACAATAACCAAAGCCACATTTCCCACATCCAGTAACTCTAGAGTAGAGGCAGATAACATGGTTAACATATTGTTTTAGGGAACCAACTTAAAATATTGAAAAAAATAATTTATTGTATCTTACTCCAGTAACATATTATGTTTATACAGATGATTTGAAATGCTATTTATACTGTATATCATACGACATGCATTACCTTTGTCAACATACAGCATATATTAACCAAAATATTGTTGTTCGTTCATCTTTATTGCTGACCATTGATGTATATACTGTATGCAACCCAAAGGGTACATAATCTTCATAATTTATTTCAAAATACTATTTTGGGATATGCACAGAGAGTATATGTGTATTATCTCAAAATCTATCGTACAAAATACTGCAATTTAAATTTCCCATAGAGTCCATTTTAAATAAACAAACAACTATTTCACAACCCAGCAGTGATTATATTTTCAAATGTATTCCTTTTAAAATAAGATCACATGGGTTCCATTTTCAAACTGTCTCTTTTTTCTTTCTTTTATTATTAATGGCTCCTTCCCCTTTTCTAACTTTCAAAACTACGAGTAAAAAATAATATTTCGTTATTTTTTTTATTATTATTTTGTTTAATGTTTGGTAGCACTCCAGTTTGGTATTTCAGAAGTTATGTGGTAGCTAGCAACCAGGTAGTGGTTTGATTGAGACATTGAAGAAGGCCTGAACACAAAGATAAATTACATAAGATAAAAAATTAAATTGAAGTTTTGAAGGCTGGGGTTACTGACCCACATTTGAAATCGATGAAAAAAGGCAGAAGAGAAAGGAAAATAATTGACAAATTGTAAGAAATTAAAAAATGAAGACCAATTGAAAAGTTGCTCAGAAAAGGACATTCTGTAACATACTAAAAGGTAACTTAAAGGTGAAGTGCCCCTTTAGAAATACAAAAATTTCGGATTATGCAGCTTTTTAAATCCTTACAAGTTTCAACTCTTGAGGGGGTTCCTCTCAGTCTATACATTCAAACATCTAGAATACAAATCACAGCATTGGAGTAAAAGTGATTGGAGGTACACAAGGCCAGAACAAATAAATAACTATGGTTAATCTTAAACTCCTACTGGTAAGCTTATCTGATCACCATAAGGATCCTTTAAAACCATGCAGAGACATTAAGGGGCAGATTTATCAAGGGTCGAAGTGAATTCGAGGGAATTTTGAAAGTAAAAAAATTCGAAATTCGAAGTAATTTTTTGGATACTTCGACCATCGAATAGGATACTACGACTTCGACTTCAATTCGAAGTAAAATCGTTCGAATATTCGACCATTCGATAATTGAAGTACTGTCTCTTTAAAAAAACTTCGACTTTATTACTTCGCCATATTAAACCTGCCGAAGTGCTATGTTAGCCTATGGGGACCTTCTAGTGCAGTTTTTTGAAGTCGAAGTCGTTCGATTCGAAGGATTTTATCGCTCGAACGAACGATTTTACTTCGACCGCAAATGGGCAAACTCGATGTCGATATTCAAAGTCGAAGTATTCCAATTTGATGGTCGAATTTTGAAGCTTTTTCTACTTCGAAATTCGACCCTTAATAAATCTGCCCCTAACTCTTTATGTTTAATAAGGAGAATTAAATTCAGAGTATTAAATAGCAAATGGTACAGAGAGATCGAGAATTTATGATTCTACTTTTCCAATTAAAAGCTATACCTGCTATCAGCAAATGTGATCTTAAAAGTCACATCTACTCCAAAGACAGCAAAGGAATAAGGAAGTGTAATAAATGTATCAATTGAGGAATTGCAGAGTGAAATACACAGTAACTTTTGTGCCACTTTTGCAGTCCTCCAGTTAACTAGTTCAGGTGCTATAATATTAAATTACTTAAAACTCAACTTTTATTAGTCTCACTAAAAAACATTTTCACCACACAGACACAACATTAGGAATCCTCCTCAATGAAGCTGGACCATGTCCATAAAATTACACAAAACTTAAAAACATACATAGGTGGACAGGTAGGGGAAATAGTGAGCTGATAACCTCTCAGCCACTATCTACATAAGTGTAGTCATGTACGGGGTATACACAAATTCCCCCTTATTCGTATCAGTATAAAGACCAATGTCAAGACACTCAGTATTAGCTAAGATAGTTCTCAAACAACACTGGAATACCACAAATCTGTGTCTCCACTTGGTGGCTGTATCAATTGTACTTAGTTGTAACCAGCCATGAAAGTTTTACAACAAAAATTGCACTGCCCAGTAAGTAGACAGGTCTCTCGCTCAAACCGCCCACCCAGACCACCCTTCCATTTGTTTCCCAGAGTGAATCTGCCTAACTACGTAGGGAGCAGAAAGGAGCTAGTCCCCCACTGTCCACCTATGCCTCCCGACGCGTTTCACCGGAAAACCGGCTTCTTCAGGGGAATAAGGAAGTGTAACAGAAACCTTTTTTGAAAATGTGATGTCCTATGTAGTAAGGGCCATCCCCACTCTGCTGCTATATTGATGGAAAAGGATAATCCAATTTCCTGAGCAAAAGGGTTTTTCTTTTCCCTGGCTATCCTCATGTCCACAGGATGTTTTGAGTCAAATTGATAGACTTTTTCTTTCCAATCACCCCCGATTTCTCTTAAAAGGGGTGGTCCACCTTTAAGCCATCTTTTAGTATGTTATAGAATGACCAATTCTAAGCAACTTCAATTGGTCTTCATTATTAATTTTTTATATTTTTTTTAATTATTTGCCTTCTTCTTCTGAGTCTTTCCAGCTTTCAAATGAGGATCACAAATGCTCCGTATTGCTACAAATTTATTGTTATTGCTGCCTTTTATTACTTATATTTCTCCCAAGCCTATTCATATGCCAGTCTCTTATTCAAATCAATGTAAAATCAATGCAAAACAACCACTTTAATAACCCTGAAAAAAAGTGCAATTGATGTCTTCTTATATCAGAGAAAAGGGAACTAATATTCAGCGTGAATTCTACCCTGGAATAAAAACTAATTTTCAAGTCTCAATATGAAGCAATATGTGCTAAGATGCAAAGAAAGAAAAAAAGCTTCATAGATTTACTGAACGAGCCATTACAACAAGGAGAAAAACACTTTGCTGTTTGTTCAGTGAGAAATCAGCACTGCGTAGATTCAGTTTTCATCATATATTTTCTCCTAAATAGTTCTTGCATGCGTTAAGAAATCCATTTTGGCTTAAAAACGTGTGAAATAGATGAAGACTCCATGCTGCCTAAGCCATCAAATTCGTGTTGTGACAGCACCAGGGAACTTTCAAGGAACTAATCCGTTTAAAAATCCTGACTTTAATGTGCAATAATGTATACGACTACTGCATAAAAATTGGACCGGTAATAAATTCTTTCAGATAACCCAGCTTCAAAGATAGCATAAACTCTCCCCACCCTGCTAGTCACAAAACAAATATTTAATCTCGGCATGGCAAATTAGCAAGGATGCCTTTACATGGAAATGAAATGTGTGCCTTATTTGAGATATACCAATAAATATAATGTTCTCCTGCTTATGCTTGAGATTGCAGCCCTCGCAGAAGCACGATAAATGGAAGTGTCTGTGTGGTTAGAGCATTTGAACATTCATTTGACCTGCCTTGCCTTCTTTTTCCAAAGCATGTATATTAAGTGCATCCCTATATCACTTCTGTAACTATATTAATTCAGTACATCCGTGATCTTTACTTAAATGGCCTTTAAACAATTAATATTAGAGCTTAATTTATTCTTTTGGTCTGTTTTTCCTCATTACCATAAAATATTTTTTATGTGTGTTGTTGCCTTTAGTGATGGGCGAAATTGTTTAGATACGCTGTGAAATTCATAAATTTTCTGCAAAATTCGCAATACAGGCGAAAAATTAAAGCCGATGACATTTGATGTGCATTAAAGTCAATGGGCGTCCATTTAACGGTGTCAAAAAAAAACTTTGACGCCAGTGCATTTTTGCCTGCAAATTTTCACGGACAAATTCGAGAATTTATTCGCCAGAAATTCGCCACAAATTCACACCTGGTCCATCACTAGTTGCCTTCTCTAACCACATTATACACATATGCATCTACTGTTTTCTGTGCTTAGACAATACCAGTCTCACAGCTGCTCCAGGCCACAATATACCAAATGTAATTAATCCAGGCTGGGCACACAACTCAGAATAAAGAGGGGTAAATTATCATCTAACGTATTTATCCAGCAGATGTGGCAAGATTTGAGGGGACACCAACAGCTTTATAGCATAATTCAGGAATCAATCCAGTCATCATGAATACATGATCAAGTCTAGGGTAAGGCTAATACCACACAGGGGATGATCCGAGGCTGCGGAAAAGCACAGGCCGAGAATTGCTCCCTAATGCTAACATTAGCTTTCTTCTTTGCTTGCCTTTGGCCTCCCCCCCCACACACACACACACACACATTTTTGGGGGGTTTTGGCTTTCGGACTTTAATAAATAACCCCCTAATATGTGCTTATTGTCAAACATGCCAAGACAAGAGGGATGGGTATACATAACACACAAGTGACTTTATCTCTGCCTACAACATCTTAATATTAATATGTATCTATGCCCTCTTGTTAAAACCTTAAATGTTATTATTCAGTATGATGTTCTATAACAGAAATGGTAAATTCATTGTCAGGGCTTACTAACTACAGTCACTTTTAACAGTTCTATTCTATTATATTATGATAGTAAATAAGCAAGATAATTATCTAAATCTACTTTCCCAGCCTTCAGCTAGACAGATCCGCTCACGTCATAGTCATTATGAGTGCATATAGAGAACCATTATCAGATTCAAGAGAACTTTAATTTGCAACTATATAGATTTTTGAAACAAAATATGTTAAGTAGGCTAAAAAAGTGTTATTCGGCGTTAAATATCAGCAAGATTTAAACTGGCTTGTGCAATAGTCAGTGACAATACAAACACTGTTTTCTGCACATACAGCCTTGCCTTTTGTGTGATGTTAATTATGTTTACGTAACAAATTAATGTCAGTATTTTTTTACAAACAAACAGCTACATTTAGGAGAACATATATATATACAAACCTTTAAGAAACCAATCAAGCAAAATGAAAATGGTGCTGTACTTGTAATGATATACACATAGATAATTGACAGAACACTCAACACTTAGGAAAATGACACCAGCATTCTAACTCACAGAAACAATGCTTAAAAATTTTGATGTAAAAATGTGGTTAAAAGTAATGTGAACTTAAAGGACCAATCACATAAAAAAATGTAAAAAAAAATTTCTTTCTACTTAATGAAAAAAAACCACGAGGCAGTTTTAACTTTCAATTCACAAAGTCTTTATTAAGAAATTACTTGCCGATTCTCTGCTTGTGCTCCTCTTCAGAAACAGCGACATGGTGACCATCCATTGTGTGGCGCTCGATTTCTCCTCCCTGGCTATCTCCTATAGAGGGCAGGGAGGAGAAATTGAGCGCCGCATGATGGATCGTCGCCCTATCGCCGTTTCTGAAGAAAAAAAAATTGTTGCTGGTCTTTTAATTGCTATTTGCTATTTACATACATATTCTACATTTAGTAGTTTCTGATAGATTTGAATTTATAGAGTGCTATACATAAAGGGGTATATTTATCAAAAAATTTACGGCATCTCAGACCTGTTGAGGTTGCATATAAGTCAATGGGAGAAGTCCCAATGATTTTTTGATGTGCGCTGGGTTTCTTGTAATACCCCGAAGTTTTCAGGCAAAAATAATAAGATTTTTTGGGTGAAAAACCCTAAAATTTTTTGAAAAAGCTGTTTTTTTCCCCACAAAGCAAATTTTGGGAAAATGTAATAATAAATAAGCGTAAAAAACCCGAGCGGATTTGATCTGTGTTTGTAGCAGAAAATGTTGAGATAAAATTGGACATTGATAAATGTTGCCCATATATATAAAGACAAAAGTAGAGAATATCTCATGTTACATCTTAATTTATAAACTATGCCTGTCGCTCTGATTTCTGGAAATGTGCTTCCCATGGCATTTATGGATTAATGTTAGTCTTTCTCTAATTTTGTTTGCATAGATATGACCCTGTGTATATTCTCACTGACCTTGAGTGCAAAGTGCAGCCTTCTGAAATCAGAAAGTATTTACTTGTCTCATGCCATACACACAGCACTACCCAAATAGCAAAAATGAAATGGCTCTGAACCATTAGGCTGTATCTGTGCTATAAAACCAGCAGTTCTGGGTGCATAGTTGGCCAAAGGGACATAAAGGAGTAATTTGCAGAATTAAAACTATCATTTTTGGTATCTAGGCAGTGTTGTATGTTTGGCATGAGACAAATAAATACTTTCTGATTTCAGAAGGCTTCACTTTGCATGTAATTGCTTGTGAAGGGCTTTTTGGCTCCTTTTAGCCCTTCTCACTCTAACCAGGTTTGGTTTTCTATGATCTTAAGTGCCAATTGATCTCTGTATCGAAGGCAAATGAATTTGAGCTTTTAGAATTTAAGTCTTTTATTATGTGCTACTGAAAATTAAAGAAATTGGGCTAAGCAAGTTGCAAAAAAGGGGCAATCCTTTCAAATAAAATTCTGCATGTAATTTCATTTATTAAATCATATTTCAGAAACCAAACTAAAAAGCAAATATTAATGATTAAAAAAAATAATAAACCCCAAAATCCCCTGATAACACAGATTGTTTTTCTTGATTATAACAGATAAGGCATTCAATTGCAATAACCAATGCAAATAAATTGACTTATAGCAAAAAAACATTATTACAGACAATGAATGTGACTTATCCAAATAAGCTTTTTTAGATTTGACGAAAATAAAGTGCAGGTATGGAATCTAGTATTCAGAAACCTTCTATCAAGAAAGCTCTGAAAGTACAGGGAGGCCATACTTGTACCTAAGTGGTTAACATAGTTTTATGGTTTGAGCATGTAAAGACATTTATTCACACTAGATATATAAATGGAGGCAGTTAGTTAGTTTTACAAGTTATGCATATGTTTAAAATAGGTTATATAGCTGTTGAAAGCAGTTCAGTAAAGTGAACTTGAGAATAAAGTTTGGGGAGACAGCTTTTCCGTAGAAAGAATATGTAAAGAAAACAGCTTATTAATGACAGACGCAAGTAATTAATGCATATAACAGATAACTTTTTCATGAATTATTCATTCATGCAGACAGCTGTTCTGTTAATTAAACTAAGCTATATAGGAATCTCTTAAATATACCTGTTTTGGTTGTCACCCAAATAATAGTCAGAGAAGAGCATAGGGAAAATATATATCCAGTTATATATATATAGTCAATGTATGCATCGGCACTCACCAAGCTATAGTTGACTTCCAGGTGCTTCTTATTTGAGACATGTAGTAGAAGATATTAGGGACACTCGCAGATATATCAATAAATGTTTTTTATTGAGGTTTACAAAATCCCCCACATCTACGCATTTTGGTTCTCCTTGAATCATGACGATTCAAGGAGAACCGAAACCGAGTAGATGTGGGGGATTTTGTAAACTTCAATAAAATCCATTTATTGATATATCTGCGAGTGTCCCTAATATCTTCTAATATGTATATATCTTTAACATTACAACTGTCTGCTTTTGAATTGGTTCTGAAGAAGTACAATATTCAGTGTATCTCTCTTACTTCCTATTGTGGTGACCTCTTATGTTGACCATCCCCACACCTTGGGGGTTATTTATTAAAGTCCAATTTTTATTGGTCAGACTTTTAAAGGGGAAAACCTTGAAGACCTCCAACTCAGATATCCTGATCTGTGCTGGGTTTCATTCAATAATCTGAAGATTTTATGGTTTCGGTCATAAAATCTGAAAAAGTCAGAGGTTTTGGATGTCAAATCCGAATAAGTCGCGGCTTTCGTCAACAAATCAAAAAATGCATACGATTTCGATGTTTTCATGCTTTTATCAAGTTTTTTCCTGCACAATAAATTTTTATAAAAATGTATTGATAAATAGGGGGAAAGACCGCGTGATTTTGGTTAGCATGGTTTTTCTGAAAAATAACCTCCCTTGTGTCTCATGCTGCCTTCTCCTTTTAGATTGCAAACTCTAACAAGAAAGACCCTCTTTAATTCAAATGTAGTTGCTATTGAAAGCAGCATTTGCTTATCTCCTGGTTGTTACTTTTTAAACAATGTCGCAAGTGCCAGTCTCCTCCAGCAAGAAAGTTCTGTCAATCTCTTGGTTTGAGTTACATTGTTTCAAAAACCAAAGCCATCAGGGCAGAGAACAGGAAAAGATGAACACTGCTTTCAATAGCAATGAATTTACAAATAACTCAATAACTTAAAAACCATACAAAATTTGTAATGAGTTTATATTGCAATGCTGCTTAGTTTATGTATGTTTTCTTTTATTAGGAAAAATAATTTTTTGTTTTGTAAAGTAAAGGATATTTTGGGGATTATTTACTAATAGCCGAATGCAAAATTCCTGAAAAATTTGTGAATTTTATTTTTATATAAAATCGGACTTTTAAAAAATCACGAAATGTTTGGAATTTATTAAATCCTGAGGGTGGAAAAGTCTGAATCTGAAAATCCGGCATCTCAGACCATATTTGTAAATGGGAGAAGTCCCAATTATTTTTTGAAGTGCACTGAGTTTTCAGGTGAAAATTGTGAAAAACTGATTTTTTTTCCCGCAATTTCCGGGAAAATGTAACAATAAATAAGCATAAAAAACCCGAGCAGATTTGATTGGAATTTGTAGCAGAAAATGTTGAGATAAAATCGGACTTTGATAATTAACCCCCTTTATGTGAAATGCTAGATACCTGTGTTTTTTTTTTTAAAGGGTTCTTTGTGTAATTTTTAAGGGTTAGGTAGGATATTCTACAAATTCAATTCAGTCGTGAGATACATCTTGTGCCTGGGAACAGAAATGCTTAGCCAGGTTAAATTCAATTAGAAAGCATATCTTATTTTTTGAAGACTCCAATATAATGTATATGAAATCTGATCCATTATGAGAAACAAAGATAGTATTAATCATCTGAACAGGACCCAGGGCAAAGAGATTAGTAGGCTGAAATGAGGGAAAATGTAGGGTAGATGATTAAAATTGAATCATGGTTCCTTTGAGCGAGTATAGTAAATGATGAGTAAAGCAGCAGCTGATGAGTGATAACCAAGGCAAATAGTCTGTCTTCAGCATTTACAATGAACTAGAATTAAAGAAAACATTATTCTAAGCAAATATGCAATATACATTCGTTACCAATTTTCTATGGTTTTTAAGTTATTTGAAGATATATATTGCTACTGAATGCAGTGTTTGTCTGTCCCTTTCTGTTCTCTGCCCTGGTGGTTCAGACTGTTGATACAATGTAAGACAACAGCCAATTAACAGACCTGACTTTGCTGTGGAACCAAAACTTTGTTTAAAAAGTAACAACCAGGAATTAAGCAAATGCTGCTTTCAAAAGTAAGCATTTTTACAAATAACTTTAGAAGCACTGACAATTTTTAATTAATATATACTGGAACGTTGCTTAGTATTATGTTTTCTTTTATCAGGCAATTTTTGATTTTGGGGTTAAATGACTTGATAGTAATTTCCCTTCGCGTGATTTTAATTGATGAGCATGTTTAACAATATACTATAAATGATATAGTAAACAGCATCTGGTCTTTATGAGGTGGGTGATATAGTCCAATACATAATGACTTGAGGATCTTGCATAAGCCATGAGTCATGTAATGTGTTAAAAACCAGCAGTACTATACTAATATCACTCCAAATGTGGCAATTTTTTTTTTTATATGAAACTAATAACCTGTACATTCAAATTTCTTATGCAGTGTCCCAATTAGATTTACTAAATCGTCATGGTTCAGGCACCACTTTCCTTTTTATACTTCTTATACAGCTCTGTCTATACTACGCTTCTCCTCTTGGCAAACTGATGGCTTGGCTGCTGCTACAGTGACTGAAAATAATTGCAACTAATGCAAATGCTTATCTCCAAAACTGTCAGGAGAATAGATTAATTAACATTAGGCCATGTAAATTAAACATATGCTGCAACCCTTAATGTCCATACTAATTAGCAAGCCCACATATTCTCCTTAGCCTCCATAGAATAACATAAGGAACAAAATGGAGCAGCGGATCAAATTGAAAAATCATATGTCTCAAAACACATTGTTCAAAAACCAAAAGAGGTAAATGGCACACAAAGAAAGTTTCTTTTTCAGAAATGCTCCTTTCAAAGCATGAATCTTAATCATTGCCAGTTTTCAAAATACTTAATATGTTCCCCTATAAAACGTTTCAAGAGTGTCAAGCACCACCCTTTTATTTGTTTTAGCTTGTGTAAAGGCAATCTATATACTGAGGTTTCAGTGATGAAAACAAGCACATACCGTACACAAACCATTTATATTTCCTTGCCAATATTCTATGACTTGGGAAATATTTATGTTAATCGCATAGTGATGCATGATTAGATTATTGGGCTGTCCCACTGAAGCTCCACGTGGGTGAATACCCTCTAATAAGCTTTCTAAACCAGAGGTATGGGATCTCTCTCCCAGAACCCTGATATCCTGAAAGCTCAGAATTAAGGTAAAGACATATTCAATGAAATCCATTATAAGCAAATAATTCTAGTTTTATTTTTCTCTTTAATAATAAGACATTACTTTATATTTGATCCTAACTAAGCTGCATGAATCCATATTGGTGCCCAAACATTATATCATGGTTTAATCACAAAAGCATTCTTTCTATTTGAGGGGGGGGACGAATTCAGTCCCAGTTTTTCCCATAGACTTCAATAACATTTTAATAGTGAGATAAGTTCTTATGTCTAGCATTGTGTAAGAAGAAATTGTTGTCATATGGATTTAATTACTGTAATGTATTATCAGATGTTTTGATACTTTCTATCATATTTTGCAAGCTGAGGCTAAAAAAATCATTAATTCTGTTACAGTTACCCACAGAGGCATAAACTGTGAATGGAGAGAGCTTCCCCTCCACAGACTGTAACCTCTCAGGATCCTATACATTCATTTAGTATCTATATAAATATTAAACTGTGTTAAAGCTCTGTGTGAAAATGAGACTTCACAGACTGATATAAGAACAAAAGAGGATTATGCTGCCGGCCCAGAACTTCCAAATCTATTAATTTTCTGTAGTTCATTTATCACATGCCAAGAGTTTTCCGTGACTGTAATACACATTCAGGAGTTTCAAAGACACCTTTCAATCCTATAATTATATATGTACAACCATCCCTCGAGGTAAAGATTATTACACAAAATTCATATATTTCACTTTTGTAATTTGAAATGGCAAGCTAATACTGTGCTGTTGGACTGAAACAAACCTCATCTACATACTATACACTATACATCTATACACTGTACATAGAGGGGAAGATTTATCAAGGGTCGAAATTCGACCATCGAATTGGAATACTTCGAATTCGAAGTCGAAGTTTTTTACATCGAATTTGGGCAAAATGAGTAAAATTGTAAAATCGTTCGATCGAACGATGAAATCCTTTGAATTATAGACAACAATTACAGATTGTGAGGAGGGAGGGTGAATGTGGGGAGAGCAGTGACATCTAGGAAGTGCTGAATAGAAAGTGAAAGTACTTGACTGCCCCACCTCTATGCCGCAGGCATAGAGGCGGGGCAGGTATCATTTGATTGACAGCTTAGATATTTAAACACCTTTATAAAAGGTATGGATGCTTTAATGAAAAAAAAAACTATTTGGGTTCCATGTTTAATTTGCTAACAACTTTGTTATACAGCTTTTATGTGTAGATGACAGGTCCACTTTAAAGCCTGAATAAGTCTTGAATAAAGACATCAGGGATACGAGAGTCCCTGGGAATTGGAGATTGTAGTAGGTAATAATATGTAATACAGATCCTATCTATTTATTTTTATTTTGTACTGGATAATATGTTTTAAAAAATGATTGTAATATTATTGATTATATTGTAATATTATATATATTATATTGTAATATTATTGATAATAATATTGGAATGATTTATGTGTATAAACAAAAATAAATCAGCTTGCTTTTAATGACTTTTCATATAATGTACTATATTCCTTATCATGGCATCACTGCAAACATATGAACTAAAAGCTAAAATATTGGACTGGATATGTAAGGCTTACCAGTATTTTAACAAATCAGACTTTTTTGTTGCAAGAATTATTCAAAAGTGGACAAATATCTTTGAAATATGTATTTCTATAAATGGTACAAAAAGCATTTGCATTGAAAGGATACATGTTTGTAGGTTGAAACAATTAAGTAGCAATGACCCAACAAGAACTGTACATTTTCTTTATTTTCTTGGCTTTCTCAATGCTGAACAACATTGCCTTGGGTGCACTTGTTAAAAGAATGGCTAGTTATATTTCATTAGGTTCACTCTAAAAGATGCAATGGCTCAAGCGCTAATTGATGGTCTTGCTTTTTAAGGTCTGCGTTTTGACAAGTCCTGTCATAGATGCTTTATTCAATGTTTAATGGATTGTGTAAAATATGAGTTGAAATTTGTCATTCTGAAAGCATGTTTATACCGCAGGGATAACTTTAGGCTTTCCAGTCCTATCGCTGTGTAAATAAGGACTGAAAACTTGCTGGCATACTTTCCTAATGAGATGTTGCAACTAATGTCAGATTCCGTGTATAAAAGTGAATAAGATGGTTTTCTAGAAATATACAGGTTGTATTTGAAATTCTAATTTTGACTATAAATTATAAAACAAAAGACGGAAAGGCAAGATGATGTGCAAAACAGTTTGTTCCATGCAGCATTGCAGAGTTATTAGTTGAAAAAAAAGTACAGAAAACGTTGATATTTATATATATATGTTTATGTGTTGCCTTATCCTGTTATATAATATAATTTCGATGCCCCAGGGAAACATTTAAATGTAACCAAAAGCCTACTTTTCATCTTGTAGTTTTTTGGTTGTTGTTATGGTATAGTCTCAAACACTTTTTTCAATGCCCTACACCCATAATTTGTTTGGTGGAGGCACAGGGAGATTTGGCGGTTTAGCCAACAAAGGGCGATTTTATTACTACTCTAAAGTAACAAAGAACTATAACCATCATGTGTCCCAGCTCAGTCACTTAATAACAACCATTCTTTCTCCCCACAAACCCCACAGCCTTAAAGGGAAAAATGTTTTTTTTTTTCAAAATGCACCAGTTAATAGTGCTGCTCCAGCAGAATTCTGCACTGAAATCCATTTATCAAAAGAGCAAACCAATTTTTTTTATATTCAGTTTTGAAATCTGACATGGGGCTAGACATTTTGTCAGTTTCCCAGCTGTCCCAGTCATGTGACTTGTGCCTGCACTTTAGGATGGAATTTCTTTCTGGCAGGCTGTTATTTGTCCTACTTAATGTAACTGAATCAGTCTCAGTGGGACTTGGTTTTTACTATTTGGTGCTGTTCTTCCAGATCTTCCAGGGAGCTGTTATCTTGTGTTAGGGAGCTGTTATCTCATTACCTTCCCATTGTTCTGTTGTTGTTGTGGGGAGGAGGGGTGATATCACTCCAACTTGCAGTACAGCAGTAAAGAGTGATTGAAGTTTATCAGAGCACAAGTCTCATGACTGGAAGCAGCTGGGAAATTGACAATATGTCTAGGCCCATGTCAGATTTCAAAATGTAATATAACCAAATCTGTTTGCACTTCTGCAAAAACATGTGCCTTGTGAGCCAGCCATGGAGCAAATAACTAGCTTATTACTTTGTATGAAAAGGTATGAACTACTAAGGAACTTGATTTATGGACAGAATGAGTTGCTATTTTAACAGAAATATATGGATGTATCAGGAAGATACAAGCCCCTTTTATAAAATATTTTTTGAACAACTGTTTTGACTCCTTAAATACACAGATGTACCCTAAAAAGATAAGGTTATCCCAATCTACACAAATACATGACAAATACACCTAGCCCTCATGTGAAACAGAATAATAGTTTTATTGATGAGCTATTCTATAGCAGCAATCTTACTTATTTTATATTTATAGGAGAATCTGCTATACCTATTTACCACACTAAAAGGCTTATCTAGAATGACCTTATAACTAGGACTAGGACAATCGTATCCATATCTATCTATCTATCTATCTATCTATCTATCTATCTATCTATCTATCTATCTATCTATCTCTCTCTCTCTCTCTCTCTTTCTCTCGCTCTCTCTCTCTCTCTCTCTCTCTCTCTCTATCTATCTCTCTCTCTCTATCTCTCTCTCTCTCTCGTCTATCTATCTATCTATCTATCTATCTATCTATTATCTATCTATCTATTATCTATCTATCTATCTATCTATCTATCTATCTATCTATCTATCTATCTATATGTGATCACCATAAGTAGTGTTGATTTACTGTTGAATTTATATTGTGGTCGTTTGTTACAATTTCTATTTAATTGGTCAACCCATATTTATGATAGGACATTCTTTCTTTCACCCGCATTAATTCCTTCATATTTAGCAAATAGTAACAACCAGGGGGTTATTTATCAAAATCTGATATTTTATTTACAAAAAAGTCAGACCAAAATGGAATCGACAATTTGACCTTATTTGTTATTAAAAAAGCTTGATTTAATCATGGGAAAACTCAATAAAAAGTAGCGAAAACCTGAATCGCATAATTAGTCGGATTTATTTTTTGGGCTGATTCCAGCACAGACCACAGAAACTTCCAAATAGGATAGGGACCTCTTCCATTGACTTAAAAACAATATTGGCAGGTCTGAAACGGATTCTGACATTTTCCAGCCTCATCGTATAATAAGGGGCCGATTTATCAATCAAAGTGAAATTTCGACTAGGTAAAAGTCCAAATTATATTCAAATTTTAAAAATCAAATTCAATCGATTGCGCTTTTCCTTCGTTTCGTTTGAATTTGGCCGAATATGGACCTATTAGATCAAAAACGGACCTATTCGACCAATAAAAACTTCAACTTAATTTTGGTTGGTCTTTTTGAATTCAAAATTCGACCCTTGATAAAAATACCTCTAAATTTCGAAAAATTCTAGTTTTTTTTTTCATTAAACATTTGGATTTTACAGTAAAAAAAACTCGTATTTTTCGAGTTTTTAGCATTCAGACATTAAAGAAATAACCCCCTTAATGTTTCATGCCAATGCAATGAACATTTTCTACTAACAAATTCATGCTTTTTTTTTATCTGCACATAAGCAAGTCTATCACTGCACTTGGATGATTTAAACAGGGAGAATTGATAAAAGTAATTTTTCAAAGCCATCACAGAGAGAATTAGCAACAATTTTAAGTTAAAAAAGAATTAGGTCTGCTTTCAGGGTCACATAATTACCCCCTGTAGTTGTCTTTCCCCAGTCTCTTCCATCTGCTCTGCAAGAAACCATCAATATGAGCATTGTTGTACTCTTTCTGCACACCATTATAAATGTATTGCACTTCCTAAAGCTTTAAATAGTACTTACTTACAGGAACAGAGTGACAGTACCAGAGCTCTAAACCTCAGAGCAGTAAGTGGTGCTATTTAAAATAAAAGAACAGGGTGACCCTTATCAAGGCTGTTAGGGAATTTACTACAGGGCTAAATATGCACCCTTTTTTTAGTTACACAGTTCATTTACATATGAATAATTTTAAATGCTATTTTTATGTATATGTTATAACTGTTAAGGATAACCAAACATAATAGGGTCAAAAAAGGGTCTAAATGTTTATAGCCATAAATATTTTATGATTGACAGGCATGAGAAAGGAGACTCAGTGCACATAGAGACAATACTCATTTGTTTTCTCAGATAAAAGGGGATGTCACTAATGATTTGAATGAAATGTAAAGCTGCAATTGTGGGTTGTTACACAGATGAATGCCCATTGCTTATAGCATGCCTGTGTTCCATAATTTATTGTAGGCATGTTGTATCTCTCTTTTCGGGAACAAGATACCCTGTTCCAAATCACTTTCACTAGAACATGTCTGGCCAACTGGAGGCTTTCAAGAGATTTTTTAGCCATTATCTGCCCAAAGACTACAAAGATGTATTTATTCAAACATAATTAAATCTACCTCCTACAGTTTGTTTTGTAATAACAGGTTTTAATGCACATATCCTGTTAAAATTGTATAGACAGAAGCTGCCCAGGAACATTTTGATTGATTTTGATTATGGTTTTGTAATGACAAATTATCAGGTATAACAAATAACAATGATGTGGTGCTGCTTATTTAGGGGCAGATTTACTAAGGTTCAAATGGTAAATTCGAATTTTCTAATTTTTATTACTCACAATTTCTAATTTAAAACTACTAACTCGAATTTGAATGTCATACCTCATCTGTGAAAACCTGTGAAAACAGTTCTAATTCGATACTTCACCACCTAAAACCTGCCGAGTGCATGTAGAAGTCAATGTCAGAGGTCCGTTGAACTATTTGAAGATGTTGCCTTCCTGATATTTTTTTTCAGAGGAAAACTCGATTCTAATTTGATTAGAATTTTTGGGTAGTTCCTATTCGAATGAATGTTAGATGTTAGATGTTCAAAATTTCATAAATAACCTCCCATTTGAGTTTTGAGTACATTCGATTTATTAAAGTTAAAAAAAAATTCTCATAAATTTGAAATTCGACCTTTGATAACCCACTTAATCTACAGAAAAGAACAATGTGATGCAAGTTCCAGAGTACAGTGATTAACATGCATGGCTCTACTCCCTTCAGTTATGCACCTCCTTACAGTTATGTAATAATGTGAATTATACAGTATAATTGGCATGCGAGGGGTTTATTTGCATCTGTAAACTGTGTTCACACATACATTAGAATAATATGATAAAAAGGTGATTTTGGTTTTTATAAAAATATTTTTTTAGTGTTACAGGAATATCACGTTACATGGTAGCTCAGAAAAACAGGAGAAAATGGTTTTGACTAATGGTTAAAACTAATATTATTTGAACTTTCACAGGAAGCAGTTTTTAAAACCTTAGTTAGAACAAATGACCAATAATCTGCACTCAGCAGCAAGATAAATTCACATACAATATGAAATGCCATGGGTTCAGTTAGGGCATGGCATCTTTTAGCTATACAGATCTGAACAATGCTAGATGAACTTGTATGTTTAGAATTTCTTACAATGACAAATTTCAAGAAGAAAATGAGGTTAAATTGGAAACGTTGAGAGATGTATGGAATATACAGAGTTTGGGACTATTTGCTAAATCATGGAACGTTTCTAGAATTCTACAATTTTTTTAAACCATCTATGTAGAAACAGGTACAGTACTCATAGCAAAATAAGCAATTTCTTTTTACCAAATCTTTTTACCAAATTGATAAGTAAAATAAAAACTTGCAACTAAGCAACTTGACTGTTTGAGGACCTCTTTAACATTGCTTAGTGCAACTCAAGGAGCAAAAATGGACATAACCCACTTGTCTCTTGCTCTCATCTATTCTATTGCTGCGCATCAGTAGCAGTGGGACTGGGCAAATATGGAAGAGGGCAGTAATCCAAGGCAACCAATCATATGTTTGCTTTCATTAATTGGTTACTGCTCATGTGTAAATTTGCCCAGTGTTTATAAAGGAGCTGCATGTTCCCTAGGGCAAGCAAGTCCCTTACTTTTAACAGGCGCAAGTAAATTTCTCTTTGTTAAGGCAGCAGAATCACATGCAACTTATGGTCGGTGACGAATGTAATATAAAAACCGACTCAAATCTCATGCAAAAAAACATTTTTTTGCACTTTGCATTGCTTTAGTAAATGAATCCTTTTATTTCTAATGTCCTTGCTATTGCTAAGTAAATAACCTTGATCTAAGGAACATATAAGTCTATATAGCTTCAATAAAAGGGGGCAAGAGGTCAGCAAAACATTGATGGAATACAACAGGTTGCATTTTCTTTACATCGGTTATCCCTCTGAATGACACACTGGAAATAATTGCCTTTTGGCGTATATAGTGGATAACAATAAAAGCAATATCACCTACTGTGTTATACTCCCACTTATTTTCATTCACCTTTCAGGACATTCAGATTGGCTTCTAAACCTCTATTGAATTAAATGTCTATTTTTATATTATATATAAAACAGACATTGGCTTTTAAACCATTATTGAATGAAAGGTCTATTTAACTACTGTATTATATATAATACAGATATAATTTGTATTATTTGAAGGGAATTTCTTAGAAATAACATATTTTCATGAAAACCGTGGGCATTTTTAGGTACAATTACTGTAGGCTTTTTTAATCCTGATCTTAAAGTGTGACAGCCTCTAAGTACATTGGAGAAATAACCTGTGAAAGGGGATTTGCCAGTATGTGGGTTATGAAAGAAGAGGTCAGTTCGGGAAGCAGATGAATTGTTTCTTTGTGATATGTGGCTCAAACGTCCAAATGACTTGCATGAAAAAATATTCTTTGCTGGAAATACTGCAGTGTACAAAATATCAGTCCAGCCGTGTTTATGACAAATTTTCTAGACTAATTACATAACAGAGCACTCAGTAAGACACTGTTCAGGATATGACAAAATTGGCTATGATGTGCATGATGCAGAAATGATATTATTGGAAACTTAGCAGCAGTAGGATCTTTAATAAGGGTAATTTCACATAAATTCCACTTATTACTGAATAAAAAAATGTTTCTTTTTTATTTACGTTTTATTAAAGCTCTGCACAATGATTTCGTTTTATTCTGCCATTGTATTTGTCTCTTCTATTCTGCTGTTAAAGTATCTCCAGGTTAATACCTATCCATAGTAAAGTCATTATGATTGTTTTGTCTAAAGTTTTAAGTGCGGTGATGAGCTTTTTATAAAAAAGATCCTCTTCCTTTCCCTAAATGCTGCTTGTATCTTTACATGGTTACATAGTTAAGTTGGGTTGAAAAAAGACAAAAGTCCAAAAAGTTCAACCCCTCCTAATGAAACCCAGCACACATACCCACACACACTTGTATATTGCTGAATAGTCATAACACATGGTCAAAAAACTGTCCTGTTTTCTTTTAACTAAGCACCATATACTGTACATATTTAGGTGCCAATAGAAATATTTTATATTCATTATACTTTTCTTTAAGGCCAGGGCCACATAGAAGTATGGGATCCATTATCTGGAATCTGATTATCGGGAAAGCTCAGAATAACAGGAAGGTCATCCTCATTTTAATCAAACAATTCAAAAATGTTATCAATCAGGGGCGGAACTACAGAGGAAGCAGACCCTGTGGCTGCAGGGAGGCCAGGACCACATAGAAGTATGGGATCCATTATCTGGAATCCCATTATCAGGAAAGCTCAGAATAACAGGAAGGCCATCCTCATTTTAATCAAACAATTCAAAAATGTTATAAATCAGGGTCGTAACTACAGAGGAAGCAGACCCTGTGGCTGCAGGCGGGCCCATGAGGTATAGAGGCCCTCATTTAAATACAATTTCTATAATCAACCTCTAGACATTTTGGGGGCCTGAAAAATAATTTGCTGTGGGTCCCAGCAACATCTAGTTACACTACTGTTATAAATAATTACCTTTTTCTCTGTAATAATAAAATAGTACCTTGTACTTGACCATAACTAAGATATAATGAATCCTTATTGGAGAAGCAAGATTCAGAGTCTGGCTACACTTTTTAAAAGCATGCTGCAGGTAACACTATTAAATAACGCTAGCAATACAATAGGCATAACTCAGACCAACAACCATTCTTGGCAGTTTGCATTACTCGACTTTGGCGATGTATATTGACATTTTAGCCTTCCCCACTGGTAATCCAATGTTTCGGTGAGAAACACAGAAAGACGACACAGTCCATAAATAATATTTTCCTTATATAGCACCAGTTATTATACTGAAATCTCACAAAATTATATAATCCTGTGCATAAACTAAAGTGAATTTTAAAACAATGGTTAAGTATGTGATAGATAAACATCACTGTGATAATCCATGCATTAACATAAAGCATCCGATTGTAATGAGAGCTAAGCAGTCTCTCCCAACAGAAATCCGACTGGTCCTCAAAGCCGTACAATGCAAAATGTTGTGTATTTTATGTTATTAATCTTTCCTTCATTGTTTACAAAATATTTTCAAGACTGATTCATTTTTTATCTTTCTTGGGGTCCAGCCGCTATATTAAATGTATTCATATTTCTGCTTGCCTTTTAAAGCATTAAAGCATAACAGCAATTAAAATGCTATTATACATATAGTTAGGCATCTGAAATTTGCATGAATATGTTAATTAAATTGACTTGGAGTTTTTCCCTTTTTAATAATTAAACAGTAACATGTATTTGGTAGTAACTAAGCTGCACAAATCCAAATTGGTAGCTAAACAATCCAATTCTTGGCAGACTTAAAAGAGAAGGAAAGGCTAAAACTAAGTAAGCTTTATCAGAAAGGTCTATATAAATACACCAGTAAACCCTCAAAGTTATGCTGCCTCGAGTCCTCTGTCAAAAGAAACACTGCATTTCTTTCCTTATATTGTGTACACATGGGATTCTGAATCAGACTTCCTGTTTCAGCATAAACTTCCAGGGCTAGGGCTTGAGCATGCTCAGTTTGCTCCTCTCCCCCTCCCTGCTATAATCTGAGCCCAGAGTTATGAGTGAGCAAGAAGAGACTCAGGAATGCTAATATGGCAGCTGCAATCCTAAACAACCAGAGAGAGCTTCTAGAATTGTTTACGCATGTATGGTAAAGCATTCTGCGGAATAAATATAATGTTATAGATTGCTCTATTGTGGCTAATCTATTGGCAATAAACTGTTTCGGTAGCTTTCCAGGTTTTATATATTAAGATCATTTCAATGAAATTCATATTAACAAAATAAATGTCTGGATGTAGCTCCATATATTTAACCTAACAACATATGATTTCCTATTTACAGTATACTGTATTTTACTTAATTTTAAATATTTTGGTTACAAAGCATCTTGTATAAATGTAATTACAGAAGTGTTATATTGAATGTGTCTCTAGTGCTCCCTCCACTGGTGATTTCGATGCCAAAACATTTCTAACAGTGGAGACATAACGAGTGTCTAGGGAAAATTAATCAGAAGAGATTTACTTTGTAGCAACTTTGGCAATTTTATTGGCTGGTCTATTTCATGCTAGTCAAGCCTTCAATTGGATAATTATAAAATCAGTTCTTGTTATAATTATGATTAGTTTTAGTTAAATAATTTGTTCTCTTTTAAGTGATTCTTGTGTCAGCAAGTTGAAGAGACTCTGCATTAGAAGGAATCACTGTAACATTTAACATTTAAAGGGACAGTAACAACAATCAGAGGCAATTATATATATAATTTTAATGTTACCCTGCACATGTATGTAAGCTTCTGCTACATTTTATGTTAAAAAAAACTGCAGCTATGGGGCTTAGCATAGTAGAGTTTAATAGTTTCTTTAGTAAGAACTTAGTTTGGAATATACAGGGAGCATAGATCACTCATAACTGTAAGATTATGTGACATAGAAGTACTGTTGATACTGTACAGCTGGATATAATCTATAAATACATACAATCTATTTCCACTTGCTGGGGTCACTGGTCCTTATATAAATGTTAATATTAACAATGCACAGGGTTATGTCCATTATGCACACAAATCTGGCATGTGTTTCGGACTGAAATGGAACGTGCGACAATTCATTTACATGTAAGAGACTGCTCCACGTTATATATAGCCTAAAATGTGTCAGATTGAGTGTTCAGTGTAATTATTATGTACCTTCATGCTTCAGTATTTCACTAAGCACACATTTCCAGCTGACAAGTCTTTATCATAGGTGTAAGAAACTAAAGCTCTAAAACTAATTTGTTTGTATAAGGTGATGAATAGTAAAGAGGAAGCATACTTTAGAATTACAAGGTTTATGCTGTTTCTGAATGAACTCACTGAAACTGCATGTTACGTTAGTCTAAGTTGTTATTGGGGGCAGGAGTTAACGTCCCAGCCATCAATTAAGTTTATAATGCAACAGGGTCTCATCTAAACAGCAAATGTGCAATCTTGTTCTTCAAGCTTAAACAGCAATTAATGTGTGCTTATTTATACCATGAATAGGCATGATTTGGGACCTGTTATCCAGAATGTTCGGGACCTGAGGTTGTCCGGACAATGGATTTTTTTGTAATTTGGATCTTCACACATTAAGGGGCAGATTTACTTAGCTCGAGTGAAGAATTCGAGTGGAAAAAAAAAATCGAATTTGAAAGTATTTTTTTGGGTACTTCGACCATCTAATTGGTCAAATTTCGATCGAATTTGATTGAATCAAATGAGTCGAATGATTCGAAGTAAAAATCCTTTCGACCACTCGACAGTCGAAGTACTGTCTCTTTAAAAAATACTTCGACTTCATACTTCGTTGCTTTAAACCTACCGAACTGCAATGTTAACCTATGGGACCTTCCCAGCACTTTTCTAAGCTTAAAATCGTTCGCTTAAAATCGTTCGAATCGTTCTAGAAAATCTTGTAAACATTAAATAAACCCAATAGGCTTCCAATAAGGATTGATTAAATCTTAGTTTGGATCAAGTACAAGGTACTGTTTTATTATTACAGCGAAACGGCGAATCAATTTTAAAAATCCGGATTATTTGATTATAATGGAGTCTATGGGAGACAGCCTTGCCATAATTCGGAGCTTTCTGGATAACAGGTTTCCGCATAATGGATCCCATATCTGTACTATTGAGTAATGTTCTTTACCAAAAAGTGTTTGCTGCTTCTTCCTACCACAATAAAATGTGGTGTGCCATTATAGATTATATAAGATGTTTAATGTGGACCTTCAAACTGTAGCTTCTAAACAACAATTCCCACCATCCCAGTGTCTGCATAAAGGTTAGTGGGAAAAGACAGAAAATTCATTCTTTTGCATATCATCTGCCCTAGCAAATTACAGGTATTCGCAAATTACAGTTGTTGATGCTCTGACTGTCGAAAGTACATAAACTAGATACATTGCTAAAAAAGGAAACAGGAGAATTCAGCTCAATATTTTTAGACTAATGTAATAAAAGACACAGAGTTTACATAAAGTCTAATAACCCATTGCAACCAATGGGCAAGTATAATGTAATGGTTACCTATTTAAAAGAAATCATCTGGTTCCCATGGGTAATTAGACCTGGTTAAAACCCCCTTCTTATGGTACAACAGTGAAATATCTGTAGCTACATTAGCAATACATTCAAGAGTCAAATTTCAAGGAGTATTTCCTTGCAGAGTGTTATCTCAGTTATCTTATCCTTAGCATTGGTCAGAGTAAGCAATGCTGATAGGGAGCTCTCAGTTTCCCCAGCTACTAGCCCATGTCACTAAGGAAATGATCCACCAACAAAGGTCTCTGGAGACACATGCTGTTGTGGCTGCAATCTATTGACAGCAACTCGGTACCTGTGTAACCTACATTCTTTTTGGCAAGGCAAAAAAAGAGTAAATCATATAAACCCAGTCTTACAAAACAGGGCGACTTTCAATTGTACCGTTGTACCGCTTGTAAATATAGTATTTATTAACACATTGCAAATACAGACAATTATAAAGTGTTAATAGATGCAGATTGCAGAATTACATCTGTTTCGAAAGATGGTTTAATAAGTGAAGACAGAGAGTGTAATAGTTATATACTCAAGCTTTATCAAGCTATCAAGCTAAACTGGTGTATTTTATTATAGATTCACATTTTAGCTCAAATGGTTTCATTGTCATGCAGTGAGTTAAAACAATAATGGTAGAGTATGTAACAGATGAAGGGCCAAGGAATGTAGAGAGGTCAAAAGAGTCCTGGCTGATGTATATATATGCACAGTATATGACTACAAAGGTTGATTAGATTCTATTTGTAATTGGGGGTTCAAGATAAGAAAAAAAATTTTTTTTTTTTTTTTTTTGGTTCCATCCACAAGACCTGATTTCCTTTTGATGGTACTTTTTCTTTTTTCTTTCTTAATTGCAAGCCAAACTCACTAAGGAGCTCTTTAAGCATCAGTAGACGGAGGCCTCCCCATACAAACAGGGAGTTGTTCTTGTTGGAGCTCACCACCTGCCTAGCAATTCTGAAGTCAATCAAAGGATTCACATGCAGCCCATTTATCTTAAGGAGTGCATACATTTATGGATGAGATCTATAAGTAAGTCAACCTGATGGATTTACGCTTCTCTTTCTCCTTAATTGTTTTTACGGTATGTACCTAAGTAATGACTATCTAACCATATCTGCCAGTTTTTCTTGTAGCACTGATAGATCAGTCAATGGAGGGGTAATACGAACAGATCTACGTGAGATGCTGAAACCTCTATAACTGTTTGCACCTGGAGAGAATAAGCTTTGTTAGAGCAAAGCACCTTAGCTTGCTGTGAACCTAGTTTTTGTGTTAGCATTTCACCTGTTTCTATCGGTTATCTGGGTCACTGTTATAAATTAATAAATTGTATTATCACTTATTTATATATTAGTTTCATTTTGTGTGGGCTAAATATTTGGGGAACTATTATAAACATCGCTGCAGCTAAGGCAAATTTCTGTAATAACATAATAAACACAAGCACTGCTTATCATGAAACCATATAATCACATTTTGATATTGAGAGGGATTGCCCCTTTCAGTGTACAGTTCCCCATACATTATCCTGAAGGTCAGTACAGAGAATTAGACACAAGGTCAAGCTTTTACTACAAATGAATCACATTGAATATGCTGTTTCCTGATTAACATCTTCCAGTAACATGGCACAGTAAAATATCTTATTAAGGTACTTTACAACGTCCGCTACAAATCATGTCAAGTGAGTTAGGAAGGGCATACATCCATAATTGACTCAACATATACTATAATGAATTATAAATGGTGGTATAGCATTTTGAAAATAATTTTTAAAATATAATTGAAATTTAATTTAAATTTTATTTAAAGGGGTTGTTCACCTATAAATTATTTTTTAGTATGACATATAGACGGGTATTCTGGGACAATTTGCAATTGGCTTTCATTTTTTATTACTTGTGGTTTTTGAGTTATTTAGGTTTTTATTCAGCAGCTCTCCGTTTGCAGTTTCAGCAGGTTGGTTGCTAGGGTCCAGATTGCCCTAGCAACCATGCATTGATATGAATAAGAGACTGGAATGTGAATAGGAAAGGCCTGAATAGAAATATCAGTAATAAAAAGTAGCAATACATTTGTAGCCTTACAGAGCATGTGTTTTTTAGATGGGGTCAGTGACCCTCATTTGAAAGCTGGAAAGACTCAGAGGAAGAAGACAAATAATTCGAAAAAAACTTAAAAAATAAGTAATGAAGACCGATTGAAAAGTTGCTTAGAATTAACCATTCTATAACATATTAAAAGTTAATTTAAAGGTGAACCACCCCTTTAAGAAATAATGACATTTTTGAGACTGTTATTAGAGTGAGAGTCCAAAGAAGAGAACCCCCCCCCCCTGGAAAGGTCAAGACCCCTGTACACGTAAGGCAATGGGACCTGTTATCCAGAATGCTATCCAGAATGCTCAGAACCTGGGGTTTTCCATAATTTATATCTATGTACCTTAAATCCACTAGAAAATCATGTAAACTATATAACCCAAAAGGCTGGCTTTGCTTCCAATAAGGATTAATTATATCTTAGTTTGGATCAAGAAAAATTTTGATTATTTAGATTAAACGGAGTATATGGGTTTCATGTTTTTGAGCTTCCTGGATAACGAGTTTCCGGATCACAAATCCAATACCTGTATTATTAGAGGTGGAATTTCATGCATTAGGGGTCTCCATCCTGCATCAATACATCTACTGATAAACTATAACGCCCAGCATTCCACTGGCAGCCATCTCTTCTACTGTCAGAGACATGCTAAGAACTGAAGTTGATCAGCAGACAGAGAGACACTGGATGTGTTTGAAGATGAATGAATTACACAGTTTAACATGTCAGTTAGTAAAAGTCCTCTCTACCTTTCCCTAAAACTTTCCCTGGTTATTATTCACATGTAACATCCTTTACTTAAACATTTTGCGCTAATGCCTCAACATGTTGTTTCATTTAAACAGATCATTATCCTTTGATGTGCAGAAATAAATACTGTGACAAAAGGCACCATGTGATGTTAAAATTACATTTCCTCCATTTGTATTTCATTATTTCGTATTTGAATTTGCTAAATAACCTCTGAATGAGTCGGAAGTACTCCACAGATGAGAAACTCTTTCAGTATGCATGTGGAGGCATGAAACTGCAGTTGCAGTCAATCCCCATGGTTTGAGCAACATATAATATTAATTTGCACTCCAAAACTCTGCCAGTTTGTCAGCAGCAACATGACTGAGCAAATAAGCTTTACTTAAGTGAAGGCAGACATCAATCAAATAGAGTGAAACTCTCCTGTTTGCTTTTTCTTTTTTGTTATGGCAGTTTTTCTACTGACTGTTCGTACTTTGTGTATAAAGATAATTTTATAGTGCTGAAAGGAATCATGTGATGTGGGGGTTGTACCCAGGGATGATTACAATTTTCTATGGTTGAACTTAAATCAAATATGAGGACTTTAATGTTTTTAAGGATGCTGATGTTAAACTTAACTAGAATAAACCTTTGCCCTTTTCTTGGAAAGAAAAAAAACATTTGCGGCTATGCCTCAACTTCTTCCCAAGTTTATGTCTGCTCATTTATCAACAGTGAGCACATTTGCACCTGGGCAGTATCCCACAGCAACCAATTGGAGCAATTAGCTTTGCTCAGTAAGCTGCAGGGAGAATAATGAAAGCAGAAACATGACTGGTTACCATGGATAATTGCCCAGGTGCACATTGTGTTACTAAATGACCCACAATTGTTTTTATTGTGTATACTTGACATCTGAAGGGTAACTGGTCCCAAAGTATCAGGATCCATTTTTGATCCATAGATGATGAATCAGTACCAGGGTCCATTTGTGAAATCCGATCCATAGATGATGAATCTGTGCTAGATTAAATGGATCTAAGAATAACAATTGTTTGATGTGGAATCTATTAAACTGTGTTAGCATAAAGACAAATTGCTTAATTTAAATAAATAGATGTGAAACCCTGCATGACCCTGACAGCAATATCACTATACCAAATTCCTATTTTAATCTGCTGCCAGATCTTTCTTGTAACCGCTTTAATTCCAGCCATTTTGACTGCAGCGAGCCTTGTGTTTTTTAACAACATACTTATTGGTCCATCTGACAAAATGGACTATATTCCTAAATGACAAGCATATAATGTCATTAAAAAAATCAGGGCTAAAACAATGGCTTCCAGCAGCTTTTTTCTCAGATGATTATTAAACAGGGCTGGCAGGCAGCATCAGAGTAAATAACATAAGTGAATTTAGCAGCAAGCAAATGGCCACCTATAATCTAAACCTCTCATTTTCTCTTATAAATGTTCAGAGCTAAATACATTTCTCACAATATTGATGCATTTAGTGAAGCCATTACATTTTGGTGGTAAATGCCTTCCATGAAAGCCATCAGATATTTTTTAATGATCATGTTTGCTTTACATAAAATACGGAGCTCTTTAACGTATTTACAGCGGAACAGCAACAAAATTGCCAACTTGCTTGTCCCTTCCTTAATTATTTTTTTAAAAGCTAAATTGAAATGTACAGGCTCTTATCTCATAAACACCTTTTTGTATGAGCTGAGATCTTAAGGTATAAATATGAACCATGCATAGCTCTGCATGTTATCTACAAGCATAATAAACACAGCAGCAAAGCATTATTCTTCTTAGCTCTACAAATAACGACAACATCAAAAACACTTAGGGATTTGTCAGCTGGTGTTAAGGTGCCCAGTCTCCTTAATATTATATTTGGGCTAGTAAGAAATAACCTACAAGTAATTCCATTGCAGTGGTAGGGAACTTCAAAGACTATTCCATATGGTCATCAAAATCATATACTGTAAAATGTGAACCAGCCAGTGGCTTAACTAGATATTACTGGGACTCACAGCAAATTATTTCAAGCCCCATATAGAGGTTGACCTGTTTTAGCAATATTTATTGAAATTGTATATAAATTAGGACCCCATGGGGTCTTACATAGTTAGTTACATAGTTAAATTGGGTTGAAAAAAGACAAAGTCCATCAAGTTCAACCCCTCCAAATGAAAACCCAGAGTCTGCTTCCTCTGTAGTTACGCCCCTATCCAGCATTATTATAAAAGGGCTATCCATACAGGGGTGCTGCGCCAATTAGGTAGTACCCCACTCAGGCCATAGCACCCCTCTGGGTACCAACGGCGGCAAAAATGCCACTCTGTTTACTTCAAAACAGAAATTCGGCTCTTCTAGCCCAAAGAGCGCAATTACGCTTTCTGTGCTAGTGTCCCGGCCCTCGCGCGTCCCTTGTGGACCCCTTCGGACCTCCTCCGGTGCAAAAAGGAAGAGGGGGATGGCAGCAAGAGCAAGCTGCCTCAGGCGGCGGAGGGGCCAGGATTGCCCCTGTATCCATATATGGAGGATGGCATTTTAATTTTGATGGCTACCATTGCATTTTTTTACTTGAACCCATTAATTTTTTTATAAAATGAACAAATGCCATTGAAACACTCCTCCGTATAAAAATAAGGCCAATAACCTTTTTTGTCATTTACAGTTGTACATTATGTTGTGCTTAAGACCTAAAACATTTTACATTACCAGATGTTTACCATTCAATAAGTATCCCCTTTCAATCTCATTTGCTTTTATAAATAGTCTGGTTGATGGCTAACTCTAAAGCATATTGTACAGTTTGTAAAGGTCTGGCAATAGGGTCTACCACCTAAAGTGTTCCAGCCATGGACAATGTTACTTCACTGTCTTATATGGAAATAAACAGATACTGGTGTATGTAAACAAGCAAAGCTCATTTGCCAAGAAGTTTTATAAAAATCCAAATATTGTGAAAGGCTGAGAATGATGCAACAGAGTTGCTTTTGACAATGATGGGCTTCTGTGATCTACTGGTTGCCAGTTCAAGATTTACTAGATTATTATTATCCTTTGTTCACCCCTGCCCTAAATTGAGGATTCCATACAGGTATGTTTTCTTTTGACTTAATGAGTTAAATTGTATTGGCTGGATTGCCACTTCCATTCTAATTTATTTACTCAAACTATTACTTTTGGTCATATTTATTTATATTCTGGTTAATAAACAGGTGGTGCACCCTACTGGATTTTTGTGAGCATCTTATTTTTCCACGTGGATTTAGTACATAGTGATGACTAGAAGAGCCTTTTGCACCACTGGAGCATCTCACACATGTGAGGAACTAACTTCCCTTAAATCAGCCTTATACAAATCCATTCATTCAAAAAGGCCAATCACCTCATTTGCAGAAGCCTACCTTGGGATGGACTGCCAAACAATCCACCAGGAGATTATATGTATTTGTGGTTAGATCTATAAAATAGGCTGTACCCTCCCACTGAAGTCCACCTATTGCGCACTCTCTTCAGCACCCAACAGCTCATATTGGACACAGTTTTCCTAGAGACTTTTATCAGCTATAACTAGGCAGCACACAAGTTTATAAAGCATCTTTGGAGACTTTCTACAGCATTTGTGTGTGTCCCATACAGTCTTAGAGCAGATTATCTCTGATAAGAAGTGTTTGATCTTGCCCTGTTTGCAAGTCTGAAAACTGCCACATTATCTCATTTGAATAATTAAAGGGGACGTCTATGCCCTCTATAACAGACAGTATAGGATTTTTCAGGTAAAATAAAGATCTTTATATATAATATATATATATATATATATATATATATATATATATATATATATATATATATATATATATATATATATATATATATATATATATATATATAATCTTGACAAAGGCTCTGGATGTGAGCCGAGGAGTGCGCTGCCATATCTGTGCATATAGACTACTTCCCAGGAGCAGCACCTGGGTAGTTGCATGATTTAACACCCTTAGGAGTGCGGATCACTAAGACACATATATATATATATATATATATATATATATATATATATATATATATATATATATATATATATATATATATATATATATATATATATATATATATATATATATATACACACACACAGTTGGTTGATATGAAAACTTTCTCATGGCCCATGACACAATTGATGTGTGCATCACTTTTCAGGAGATCCATTTCTGGTTAGATCTATACAACAGGAAGTTCACCTATTGCGCACTCTCTTCACCACCCAACAGCTCATTTTGGACACAGTTTTCCTATAGACTTTTTTCCAATCCAATCAAAATGAGTAATTAGCTAATCCAATCAAAAGAATGAGTAAGTAGCTAATAACAGAAGAGGATATTAACAAGGTGCCCTTAAGGATTATGGGAAATCAAAAGACTCCATGATCAAATGCTCTAATGCCCTTCACAAGAGCTTAGAGGGAGAACAAGTAAAAGGGGAGGAAACCTCCCTGTTTATTTCTTAAGTAAAGCTATAAACCCAGAACATTTTTTTAACATAATCCATATTTATTTTCCTTTTCCCTTAAATAAACGTCCATAAGTCTACATAATATATAACTTGTACAAAAAAGAGTTTGCGATAAAAATATCAGTGCACATGTTCATACTCACCCGTAAATAGTGCCTAAGTAAATGGGTGACAGTATAACCTTGTGTTTTCAAGGGTATTTACACATAGCCCATCTGTTCCCTGCTGGTGCTGAGCATTTAGTTGACACTACATTGCCTATGAATTGAATCCTTCTATTACACTGCAAGGATCATAATATGTACTTACCGAGATAAGGAGGCTTGTAAGGTGCTCTGGTGCCGGAGAGCAAGCCATCGAGTTCCTTTCTCTCCTGGTTGCTGCCTCCTGCATTACCATTTCCATTTCCAACCCCTGTCAGCCCTTGCAAAGCCTTCTCTTTGCCAAATGTTGAAAAAGATCTCTCCCCTCCAGGTTGTACCTCGGGTGTTTCAAACACCTCTGTGTCCGGAACCGAGTCCATACCGGGCACATGAAGGTTACTGCGGTAGTCTGCCGCCTGGCGGCCATCAGCAGAAGGTACAAAGGAAGGCATCCAACAGCGGTCCGAGTGACCCAATGCTTTGCACTCTTCTGTGCAGTTAGAGAACAGATCCGTGCCTATGGAGCAAAGGAGAAGATTTTGTGTGAAACATATTCTGATGTAATGTAGGGCCACTATTCTAAATGACCTATTGCATTAAGATGGGTTCAGAAGTATGCCATATAATCACCAATTGCCCAGAAAAAGTTTGCCAGAAATACATTAACAAATCAGTGTGTCTACATTAGCAAGAATGTCAACCAAGGCTTAACAGAGTTGCAAAGATATTTTCCAGCAATGCTACAGATATTACATCCACATAAAGACTTAAAAGTCTGGGAGGCTATAAGCTATCCAATTAGACCCACGAGGCCTGTAATTGGAGGGATACAAGCCGAACATAAGAACACCTTGAAGTTAACATGGAGGAACAGAGACAGCAGAACTTAAGCCGAGCATATGAAAATTAGGTAGTCTAATAGGTCCATCCTTCTTTTTAGGGTTTGGCTGCCCTTTAATGATTTATTGGTACTTCATTAAATATGTCTTACCAATGTCATTATTTATTAAGTGTTTTAAGCGTGACATTTAGCTTTCCCCAGCAATAAAGGGAATCTGTTTTAATTCCAATAAGTGTTCCTTACACAAAAATATGACGTGAAATATAAAAAGGGTAAACATTATACTGTGATACAGACATGCAGCTTGAACAGATTTATACAAATTAATGAACTTAAGGCCCACTGAGAATTATTTAACAGTTTTCATGTGACATTTATTACTTTAAAAGGAGTAACTGTCTGCCAAGTGATCCACATAATGTAATTATGAAATTCCTCAAAGCATCGGTTTTTCACATGGTGAAATCAAATGTTATGCCTACGCTCTTCCTATGAAGACAGTGACATAAGACCCAATGCTTCAATACAAAAAGCCTTGTTATATCACACTCCCTTAAAAAAAGGCCATGCATAAAGTTTCTATTATATTCTTTCACAGTTGAGCGCCATAACTTTTATAACTTGAATCTTATGATCATAAAATCACATTAAAGCTCATGTCTTTAGGGGCCACAGCCGGGAAAAACAGTGCATAAATATGTGCCTTGTATGTTAAGATAAAGTTATTAACAGTAACTTGCATGGTTGCATGACACTGTCTTAGGTATGATTTAGGCAGGTACATTGTACGTATAAGACCCAAGACAAGCATTCCACCGGGATCTGCTTGTAGCAAGCCCCTGGCAGTGCAACACAGCCTAGCTCTCATTTAAATGAAATAAAGTGCTTATACAGGTATAGGATCCATTAGCCGGAAACCCGTTATCCAGAAAGTTCCGAATTACGGAATGGCCATCACCCATAGACGCCATTTTATCCAAATAATCCAAATTTTAAAAAATTATTTCCTTTTTCTCTGTAATAATAAAACAGTAACTTGTACTTGATCCAAACTAAGATATTATTAATCCTTATTGGAAGCAAAACCAACCTATTGGGTTTATTTAATGTTTAAATGATTTTACAGTAGACTTAAGTTATGAAGATCCAAAGTACAGAAAGATCCGTTATCCGGAAGACCCCAGGTCCCGAGCATTCTAGATAACTGGTCCCATATCTGTAGTATGATTTTTGGGAAGAACATCGCAAAGTGAGAGTTTTCCATTTTTATGAAATATCCTATACACTGAAACTTGAGGCACAGTTATTTGTTGGGTGCTGGCAAAGTCCCAACTACAGCCCTGTTGGAGATGATCCCTGTATTTTTTTCTAATCACAACATGCAAAGCCAGGTTTCATAATATCACAAAAGCATGATATACAATTTAATCCATTACTATCCTGTTCATTTATGAAAATTAATTTCATAAAATTAATCCATTTTATTCTATGAGCAACGTAATCATTGTGAGATGTTGGCAATACTGTAATCCCATGAAGGGCTTATGAAGTCAGACAGATGGACATGATGGAGGCACATCTGTTGGAATATGTTGACTAATAAAACTTGTCTACATGCAGACACATTGTTGGCCAACAGAAGTACTGGTTGTGTCTTAGCAGGCTGAACACTCCATTCAATCTATCGCTTTTAGGACACTGTTGTCACTTTGTCTAGAATATTGTCAGGAATGGACAGCAGTACATTATGCCATCACAGTGTGACAATGACATATAGCATTGTTGCATAAAGAAATATAAAGTTTTAGAGACAACAGGGGTCGGGAAGGGATATGTTAGTTAGCCCAGACACTCCTGGAGTGCTTTGTTCCATGGAGTGCTTTTTGTCACATGGATTATAAATTTGTGTAGCAGCATTGATAGATGGAAATTCCCTTCTACACCTTGCATTGCTGTTTCATTGATTTTTAGGTATGTTTTGTGGTAGGAATGTGCCACCTCTTCCTATCGATCACTCATTTTGTCAGTCTGTCTACATAATCAGGTACAACCACTTACATGATGGAAATCTCCCTGAATGTGTCACATGATATAACTGAATCAGTAAAAACACAGCCAGTGTTAGAGAAAAGAGCTCCCTGCCCAAAAGAGTGAAGTGTCACTCACACATAAGTTTCCCAAGTGTACAAAACACAATGCTCCTTTTATCTACTGCCTATTTGAAAACTAGCTAAATATCTTGGATTTTAGGGAACTCTTAGTTATATTAAATACCAATATCCATGTGTTTCTGTAGAAGGTAAATAGCCAGTCTGGTGTCGCCCTTCCTTATGCCAGCATATTCAACCGCACTGGCCAAATTTATAGATGCAAAAACAAGTTATATGTTAAGGTGGCCATTCATGGGCAAATTAAAGATGCTGATATCTGCCCTTTAGACCGATTTAGCAGATTACCCGCCAGTGTATGGGGGCTTCCGACAATATGTATGGGGGGCTTCCTTGATCAATATCAGGCCAAAAATCAGACAGATATTGATTGGGGAGGTTTGATTTTTCTAGTAATCTCAGACTACATTGTCTAGTTGATGCAGTCCTACGACCTGTCTAGACCCCTTCTCTTCATTGTAATCTGATTGTTTGGCCCTAGGGCCAAACATTAGGATACCAGATTTTGCCCTGCCATTGGGGGGCATATCAGGGAAAGATCTGCTCATTTATCAACCTCGCTAAGAGGATCTTATTATGTATGGCCACCTTTACTTTGTGAATGAAGGCACTCAATGTTGTTTATAGCACATAAAAAAGAATGCTACAAAGAACAGGTTTGCTCAATCAATGTGAAAGTTGAACAACAACTTGTTTCAATGAAGGAGGAATAGTTATTGCATATTCAGTATGCTTAGAATACTTGGCCTTGGTCAGGCAGTGAGCTGAATTACAGATTCATCCGCTATTAGCCACAAGAAAAATGATTCCAGGAGAGAGGTTTGTTGATATATTCAGCTGGGTGGATCTGAAACTTTGCCTGAACGTGCTGGAATGAAAGATCACTTAATAACAAATCAGGCAGAACCAGAGCCCAGGAAGAGTAGAGGGGCAGATGTTATTACAACTCATTAAGTCACTACAGGTGCACATTTACTTGCCAAAGTATAAAGTTAGCTTGGTACAATTGAACAGATTTAGAATGTACAGCCATTGTTCTAGTTCATATTCAACACCAGCCATTTATACTAGCAGTTCCATGTCCAGCACTATATTAGAATATGCTAAACTACCCTCTTGGAAAACATATCCTGATTGTAGCGATGAACAAACCAATGTTCCCTGAGCAGTGTGATTGTGCTTTACAAAAGGACATTTTTGCATACACAAGCTAAGAGAAAATATTGCAAGTATAATAAACTGATGATAAACTTTCCAATATTTTGAAAGACAGTGTATTTCTGGAATAGAAGACCGTGATGCTTATGCTTAATGTTTGCCTGAAATTGGAGACTGTGGCATCTTTAAATGCAGAAATTTGAAAATGAGGCAGGCTGGAGCATCTTCTGATGGAGTAACATAAAGATGGAGTATGTGTTTAACTGCATAGAAACCTTTGAAAGAGAAGTGAGAGAGAGGTCAATCCACTGCCTGATATAAAGGCTGCCTGGAAACAATATTATATCCACAGTTCTGCTGTCATCTATTGTAGCCCATTGAGCCTATTGTGTGCCAGGCTGCTGGAAAAGAGCATGATTAGCTGAACACAGATAGCTAGAGCAAGGTGAGATGCAGTTGCTGATACTATTGACAAATGCCTTAGATATCTTCCTGCAAACACTTGTCCCTACCATCTCCTGGCAGTTTTTTCTCCTTGTCCTCTAAAGCTATTAAGATTTCAGATGACACATAACACCTTAATTGACTGATTTTCGGCTTGGCACTTTACTGAAAATGTCCTGATAATTTCCTATCTGATCGGATTACAAACACAAAGTGCTCATCTTTCCCCAGACATAGATTCCTCTGTTATGTATAAACACTTCTAAATGGCAGGAGATCCTGGGTCATCAGTCAGGCCCAGACTGGCAATATGTAAACACTGACAAATGCCAGAGGGGTTGTTGTAAGATGCCACAGATTAGTGCTTTATATTGGACTTATTTGTGACAGCTGCGCCTGTTGTGTACTTGAAATACCATTCTCAATCCAGACATGTCCCAAGTGGTATAAACCACAAAAAATAAAAAGTACAGTCAGTTTGATAAAATATAGCAGGAAAGCAATATATCAAGACCACAAACCATTACTGGTTGAACTAGATGCAGACAAAGGCTGTGTACAAAAGGCACACGGCTGCTGATTTATACTGTGCCTTGCTCTGGGGGATTTGTTTAGAAAGTGTTGGGGGCCTGCTAGGCTTGTGAATATAAATAAAATTTATGGAAATGGACATCTACACTTCAACTATGCACATGGAGAAATAAATATTATACAATGCCTGGCAGAATGATTGAGTGCTACATGTAAACAAGGGGAATATTAGAGGGGGGGTGTAGAGCGTTGAGGGTGTCTTCCCAGTCCAAGTTTTTATAAACAGTTCAAACTGGCATCAGTCTGATAACTATAAACTGTGTCTAGACACTAAATGGACGGATAGGGATTCTTAAAGACATTAAATAGAGAGCTTGTCTTCACTGACAAGCAATTCAGATCCATCATTGTAAAAAAGAAAAAAAGAAACTTCCCTTTTACAAGAAGTATATATTTAATAACTGTATAGCCTCCAGGCCAGACACTAAAGCATGCCAGATGTCCTGTACTATTTGACCACATGCTTGAAAAGATAAACTTTCTGTCTCTTACAATCCCTGCACTCCAAAACATGAAACTCTTGCAAAAGTCGAAACTGTGAACTATCGGCCTTTTAATATTCCTACACGTCTGAACTTTTACACCATATGGCTGCTCCTTGCAAATTTCACACATTGCATTACATGCTTTGCAATCCCTACATAGCCGAACTGTTACAAAATCTACCCATTACAATTGCGGTGCTCCTGAAACGTTGAATTACATGAACCTTACAAAAGCCTCCAGCCGAAACTCTGCATTACTGTCCAAACTCTACACTCCCTGGCCGCTCCTCTATCTGTCCCTCAATATCGCATGCCTGCACTGTCTGTCACTATAAAAACCTGACTATTCACAGTCCTACTCCTTAGGTTCTTATATTTGCTTGTAGTTTATGTATCTGCTGGTAATTATGCTGCTGGTACTTCCAGTATTGCTTGTACCTTACTGCTTTATAAATAAGCGCCAGATACCGAGGCTCTGCGTCATTAAAATAAATGATCCCAAAGTCTGTTCAATTTCCTCAGCTAATAGCCTCCTTGCCCCAGTGCCTTTATCAGAGACAATCTTTATTCTGCAGTGTCTTAGTGAATCAAGGGAATCGGCCCCCATTTCTGTTTAGCATTCCATCAATTTGCTGCATCCTAATTACATCCTCACTCCCTGGGCCATAAACGCACTTTGAAAAAAAGAAATAACAAAAAAAAAAAGAGATGAATCTAAAATCCTCAATATGTGTTAAAAGGGTGCAAAGGGGAAGGGCTTTATTACAGATTAGTCTCTCTTTATAATGACTTTTACTTGAAATGAAGTAATGTAGCACACAAAAACCTTCCACTGATAAGTCTATGCACTGAGCTGGCAAGAAATTACTGATCACTGAGCTGTTAAAGAAAATACAGCCGTGCATGGAGTTGGGATTAAAGAATCCATAGGGGGTGCACAGGAGGGGAGGCACAGGAGCTTCATAAAGGAGCCGAAACTATTTTACTCATCAGAACAAAAAAAGAAGAAAGAATGGCAAGATTTGACTTTACTGGGGGAATTTTACCTTAAAGAAGACTCAACCTCCTTTCCCACAGAAAATACTATGAACTGAAACTGAATAAATAAAAATGTTAGAAAAGATTTATCAAATAATGAAATCATTTGTAGGGTAATGGATGCCAAGTGATGCTTACAACACCAAAAAAAATGCTTGGAGTGCTAAATATATATGAAATAAATTGCAGATTTTAATTCAAGCCGGAGTGAATGGGTCTGTATGGCAGAGCTGACATCTATTTATACTCCATTATTTGCTCTCCCTGGGAGAAGGGCAGAGGGTTCCAGTGGGGGAGAGGGGGGGGACTCGGAGATGGTGCATCTACAGTGCACTGGGTCATTAACTCCAGATTGAGAGATCAGTTACTTATATCTTCCCATTTCCACTAAAATGCAATTAAAATTAACGTTTATTAGGAGAGTGGTCCCGGGTCAGATTTTATAAACTTCTGCCTTTTACTTGCATCCCATGTCTCTCTGATTACCAGTGTGTGTGCTCCTTGGCTCTATTAGTGTGTGGGGGTGTCTGTGGTGGGGGACAGTGAGTGAGTTGCAAGAAGGGACGACACCAAGTGGGAATTTTAGGTTATCCAGATTAACAGTAATGTTACTGAACTACAATTCCCAGCACACTACTACTACATCTCCCTGCAGTGTCAGCCCCACTAGTTGGGTAGCCTGTTTAAAGCAAATGATGGCCCTTTGACCAAGATTTAATCTGTTACCTGTTTAATCATTACTAGCAGAAAATCCGAAATCATACTTTAATGCTCAGATCTGTCTCCAGAGACACATTTTTGAACCACACTCCAAAGAACGCTTCAAATATTAATACGATGCTGAGGAGCTACTGGATTAACTAACAAGTTTGCTGACATTTCGCAGAGCTCAATGGACTGCAGATCAACAATTAGCATTTCTTTATGAGGTCACCGCTTCCCCTTGTGCTCATATCATATTATTGATTGCTCTCATTAAAAAGGGGCTAACTGCTGAATTCCCTTAATTCCAAACATATAATTTGCCTGGCGTCCTTCACTAATTCATTTAAAGGAACAGTAACAGCAAAAAAGGAAATAGTTTTAAAGGAATGACAATATAATGTAGTGTTGCCCTGCACTGTTAAATTGGTGTGTTTGCTTCAGAAATACAACTTTAGATTATATAAACAAGCTGCTGTGTAGCAATCAGGCCCGAATTTGTGGAAAGGCCTTTTTTAGGGGCGGCATGCTGCCCAACCACATCCACATTGGTTCAAAAACACTGGGGATGTGTTGGAGATACAATTATTTTTTAAATTTCCAGTGCGCCAATCCCTATTAAGGGGAGGGGACAGGGGCGACGAACGGCAGTGAGCCTAGGGGTGCCCGCTATGTAAATGCAGCCCTGGTTGCCATAGGGGCAGTCATTCAATCACAGTATACACAGTAAATAACAGATAATTTCCAAAGAATCCCATTGTATACTACAGAGTTTCTGTGTATCCTGTGCTTTTTCTCAGTTTTCAGCATTGAATGACAGACTCCATTACTACAGAGCAGCTTGTTTATATAAAGTATAGTTGTGTTTCTGAAGCGAACACACCAGTTTTACCAGCAGCACAACAGTAACTCATATCATTTAGATATAGATTTAGCCACTTGGATTTTTTGGTGTTACTGTGCTTAAAATGGGTGTTACTGTTCCTTTAAATGAGATATCTATCCAAAAACAGCCTTTGTACAATGAAAAAAAAAAGTAATTCAGTACCAATATATATTTTACACATATTTTGTGGTGCTTTGAAAGCTACTTTTAAATGCAACTACTACTGAAAGCAATAGGTGTCTTTATATTGTCTGCTCTGGTGGTTCTGACTCCTGAAATACAATAACAGAAACCAGCTAATCAAAATATCTGGAGGAAAACTGATTACTGCTACAGGGGGTCTTGAAACCCTTCTGAGAAAGACATTTTCTTTCAATAAGCAAATAAAAATTCTTTTGGATGGCGTTCTCTTGAAATTGTATTTAGAGCACATTCATGGATTTTTAAAATCCATGCCAATTTCAGAACTCATTTTGGATCCAATGGATGTAATGCTGTTGAGCTATTTATACGCTGTTTGAATGGGGAACTAGATTCTCTCTATACTTAATAAAGCCATAATAATATTTACAGACCAGCTCTCTTAAATCCCTGAAACCATTTGAGGAGTGTGGGTCCCAAAGCATGTCTGATTTAAAATCACCCATGCTAGTCAATAGCCCACCATGATACTGAGAACATTAAATCATGGATCTGAACCACTGGCCAGAAAAATTGAGAGAGACTGGAGGTAGAGTTACCTTGCAAATTAATGGCCACTTTACAAATGAACCGTAAAATTGTCAAGAAGAGCAAATTACCTGGAATCGATGATATAGATGAGAATTTTATAAGAAATGCATATGTGACCAAATAAATATCTCTGCTTCTAGGAGAGCCACTAAGCCAGTCACATTACACTATTATCAACCACTCGTGCATGCTTGTGGCTCCTGGGAATTTACTCACTTTGTAACTGTAATGCAGCACTAACAAGCCACACGGTTTTGAAATGGAGTCTCCCTAGATACCAGAATGGGTATTCAACTGACATTTAGGGAATAAAATGCTCTTTGTATTTCTCTTGTTGCAGAGTTTCAAATCTGGAAGTAAATGGCATTGCTTGACAAAACTAAGCAATGGTTTTACAATGAGATAATTAACCAATGGCAGTCACAAACAGTAGTGTATGCATGGTGTAGTCTGAGTGCCACTCACATAGACACACAAATATACTTATATGTGCAGAGTAAGTTATGCCAATAAAGGTTGAATTCTTAGAGAAAAAAATCTATTTATAAATCAGGTATATTTCCCTTTAAAGAAATGTCTACTTACAACATTTTACTGAAGGCAATAACTGTCTGGCTGGGCCTTGCTCCCGAAACAATAAAGCAGAAGCCAGTTGATCAACTAAATTGATAGAGAACTGTCTTTTGCTACATTTTTTCAGGTTAATTTGATCGCACAGAACAGTAGCCTATAAATATTGTTTTCAGTGGCCAATACATTTACAACAAACTTTTGCATTCAAAATTTTTAATTGACTTGATGATTTTCTTTCATTATGCAAAAAAGATCCCCTTTAACTTCATCCCCTTTTTAGATGGGGTCAGTCATCTAAGGAATGAGACACTTTTTTCCTTCTTTCTTTGGCAAAATGCTATCCCTTGCTAAAGTAAACACCAAAACAAACACACCATCAACAAATGGTCTGCAGGCAAAGCCCCCCATCTCAAATGGTGTCAGTTCAACCCTGAACCCAACACTCCCAAATCTCTCACATCCAAATGGCCTTAATTTTAATAACAAGGATGGTTTGTACAAGAGGAATACATACAAAGCAAGCACTTGGGTTGATAGGTAACCCCTAAATTGCCATGATCTATTACACAAAAGCTAACAGGCACTGGCACTTATATGATATGGCCTGTCCTTGGGAAGCTCGCTGTCTACAGCAAGACAATCAAACACAGTTTTAAAAATAGATATTGCAAACCAGTGACCACCAAAGGAAGTGTCGTGTGTGTGAATATTAATAATTCCCCCTAGGGGCCTAGCTCTCTGTTTTTAACCTATTAAAGTGCTAATCTGCTTGGTGCACATGTGTCCTCTGAGAATTGGGTTCAGGAATGAATAACTGCTCTGTTCAGTAGATAAAAGCTTCTTGTCTCATCCCTGTGCCTTGATGCATACTTCCCTACAGAGAAAATCGATTTTTAGCATTACAATATGGTGCATGTTATATTATACCTTCATCCGTGGGGCGCGTGTATATTTGAAATCAATTTCGGTTTGCCTGTTGGAATTGCACTCCATGCTGAAAGGCCTCAAGTTCAAGTGGAGAAAGGCCCTCAGACTGTGGCTAAACTATAGATCTCAATTTCCACTGTTTTCAGATTGTTCACCATAAACAAAGACTTTTTTCAATTGCTTTCCATCTTTTATTTCTTACAGTTTTCCCAAAATTAGCTTAATGGTTAGTTATTAATGTTCCTGCCTCTGGTGTTTGAGTCTGGCATCTTCGTGATCCAGGAGCAGATTCTGAATGGTTACAATTTTCTACATTTAGTTGATAATATTACTTGATACATTTATCAGCAGCATCTGTGGAATATTAGCAACTATTGTCAATTCTAACTGCTGCCTTTAATGAAACTCAGGGATTCTGCTCAGCAGGGCTAAAGATAACAAATGTATCAATTAAATGTATCAATTTAAAACAGTCAAAGAGTCGCAACCCCCCTTCCAGAGCTGCTTTAGAAGGTAAAAAATAAAACTTTACAC